>NC_136699.1:26900199-26937699 GCF_947650265.1 Symphodus melops
CACACACACACACACACACACACACAGACACACACAGCTGATGCCTTCACTCCGCCAAACTGGATTAAAGAATCTGGGATTTAACTTTGACTCGGATTACTTAAGAAGACACGACCAATATTTCTCTCAACAGCAGCTCAGAGCAAATCTTACTTGTTGAAGACTTTCCCAACCTCCTTCAGAGATCTTGCCCAAGTATTTTTGTTCTCTGTGCTGGATCAATAAACCGTTTTCAGCAAGTCCATCAGCCACTGTAGTAAGCCAGATAGGAGGTCGAGTCTGGAGCTTAAAGTGAGAATTCTGGATGGTGATGTGGCTCGCGTCGTCTCAGCGTCATCTCAGCAAGTGAATATAAACAACAATAAATTCTTTTGAAAGTCTTTGAAAGTCCAATTTCCTTCTTAGATTAATCTCATGGCCATCTCGATTTTAATCCAGATCTGGAAAATGTCCAAAAATGCGGTGAGCCGAAGAAAAGTTTGAAAAGGGCCTTGCTTGTGCAAGAAAAGATTAAAATCCAAAAATTGACGCGTGAAAAGTTGCAATTAAAATTAATTCAGTAGGAATCATTCCTACGGTGAAAATCTTAAAAAGGAAAAGTTAAAAATTAGATGAAGGCAAGACGAGTTCGTCTTCCAAAAAAATTGCAGCAGGAGGTCTAACTGCTGGGCCTGTCTGGACTCGATGGGACAGAGTCAGCCCCTTTAAGAGCTTAAAACACAGCCCAAGCACCAACATCCCCAAACAACCTAAACTATCACTTCTGTAAAGAGGTTTTATCAGGTCAGAAAAGCGGGAGTTTCAGGCCCTCCTCCTGAATGTATAGGCGTTGTCTTATCGGAAAAAGTTTTAGATTCCTCACTAAGTTTAAGAATAAGACTAAACATGTGTAAATCACCATACATTCAATTTGATATCAGTTGTTTTCAGATTCACATCAATGTAGGTTACATCATATATTTTAGGTTAAGATATCAGGTTTAAAGGAGTGGTTATCATCGGTCGATACATTTCATCCGGAAGTTTGGAAAAATAATATTTATATAAGAAAACCTTTAACAACGCAGATTAATCACATGTGAAGACTTAGTGTCTTTAAATAACGTCTTCTGTAACTAAGTAACACAATCTATAATTATGAGACCATTAGACAGCTTACACACCCCACGATGGTGTTCGTCCACTTGATGGCAATGTTGTTCCACGTCCATATTCCTATTCAAATTTAATTACGCGTAATTCCTTTATTACACATCGGATTTCGACCAAAAAAAAGAATAATTTTAATTGCTTTTAAATGACATTTTCGAATATCTATATGAAAAGATGCATCTTCGTTTCGTTAATACAGATTTCAACATTGGAGTTTTTCAAAGTCTTGGACGTTGACTGTAGTACTCTTAATCAATCCCAGATGGTCATCTTGACCTGATGAGAGGTCAGTTTAGTTTTATGGCTTTACGACAGAGCAGAAAATCAGTTGGAGAGAAAAAAAAGTTGAATTTTGTTCTCCTTTGAACAGTTAGGCAAACAACAGGCATACTTTAAATCTTAGACACTCGAACATATACATTTATCATATAGACAGATTATGGTTTAACTATTCTGTTTTCCGGGAAGTCCTGAAGACATCAACAGGTTTAAGTGGACTCGAACTCCTGACTGTCATAAAGAGAGACCGAGACAGTCAGTCTGCTGGACCAAAGCGTATCTGGTTGTCTTTTTGATAGATGTTGTCCAAAGTTTGGGATGTGGAAAGCTTTCAAAGCATAAATAACTTGGTTTGGTCTTTGACTGAAAGTAGGAAAGCTTGTTAATCAACATCCTGTTGTTATCACTTTCTCCCAAGTCCTGGGGAGCTCTCTGACATCGGTTTTTTTCACTCAAAAGTTTGAGTTAATGCTTTTCAACATTAACTGGAAAATCCTGTTAACACTAGGAGCGCCAAACGGTCTAATTTACCTTTCCCATTTTTTAAATGTCTGTAACTTTCTTCAAATAAATTACATGTATCCTCTGGCACATGACTTTACCTAAATATGTGTTGATTGATGTTTTGAGCTGTTACAGGTTTGTAGAATAAATGACAAAAAAGTTAGAAGCATTTATACCCATTAGCGCCAGAAGTGGTCAAATTTACCGGCAGCCTATTTTTCGCGCCCTTTGTTTTTAATGTACCGTTGCCTAGCAACACGTCCTCGCGCACATCCTTTTCAAGCACGAGCGTACATTTTTTGAGGGAAAAGAATAGATTAGAAGACAACTGAATAGCAGATAAGAGCATAGATATAATAGACAATAGAGTTAGTATAAATAAGAAATAATAAGTTTGAAGAGCAGAGAAGAGAAAAGGACAGAAAAGAACAGAATAGAAAAGAAGAGAAGAGAAGAGAACAGAATCGGCAAGTAGCTATAACATCAGCTAATTTAGCTAATAAAAGGATAAGAGGAAAGCAGATTGAATAGAAGAAAAGATAAATGGATAGAAAAAAAAGAAATCTGACAGCCAAACAGGCTTTAGAACTTCTCCAAAATCTGGAAGAGGATAATTCAGATGGAGGAGACGTTTCGATGAGCGACTGGGAGATAGAGGACAGTTCAAGTACCGAGTCTGAAGACGAGTACAGACCAGTACCACCACCGCATAAAAAGCGGAGACTTGCCCCAGGACAAGAGGAGAGACGCTCTCGAGGTAGGCATACTTTTTTTCTGAGCTATTGATTTCCGCAACAGCAGAACAATATTGTTTTCTAAGTCTGAAAATTTAAAAATCATAGCTGAAAAGATTAACATATAAGCCATATGACACTCCTCCGGACTGGAGCACATTATTACACATAAGCTACATTTGCTCTCTGGTTGTGATAAACATTTATGATTAGGCCAAAAGAGTTGAAAGAAGAGTTGACATTGTTTTGAGAGGATTGTTGGCCCTCTCTAACTAGAAATATTAATGTCTGAATCAACAGAGCAACCAGCAGCAGCTGCCCATGCCCTACAAGCTGCAACGCCAACACCACGACTGGAAGATGTGCAAGGTTGGTTATTTTAGTTTCTAAAAATATACTACGCCTATAGGCTAATAAAATATGTTTTATATTTGCTTCGTGGCAAATCTAGGCAACTATATTGTGAGAACATGGATTATTATACATAGTCTATTTTATTTCATTCAGGGAATTCCTGCTTTTATTTGTAGGCTACTTTATGTTCCTAATATTGATTAATCCTCTTGATTTACAGAGCAGCCACAAGGAATGGCAGACCACAGTCTCCATATCAGTCCACAAGTGAGAGCGCATTCTTTAGATGCAACAGGTAGGCTACTTTTTCCTTTCGCAGCAGCAAAAAACCAAACCTCAAAATGTATATATTCTTCTTTTAATTATGGGCTAATTGGATTAGTCCCGGACATAATTGCCATCTACACGGTGCGTTGCATGAAAGAAAAGTTTTAATTACGTCAAAAATATAACTTTAATTTACCCTTTTATGAATCCAAAATACACTATAAGTCCCCAAAAAAACGAAATATACACTATGAGCCAGAAAGTTCAGTTTAAACTGTCTTTTTAGTCTCTTTTTAATCCACAAAAAGCAATCTGCCGACGGTCGCTCATCCACAAATTATACTACCAACACGCTCATTTCAGTCAAAATAACTTTCTGATTGATATGACAGACATATGACGTGATTTTTTTGCAGGGCTGACGCCTCCAACTGTGGAAACGGCGAAAGACGGGACACAATGGCAACTCATTCAGCGTGGAGCACAGCCAGGCAGACGTCAGTCGCAAAATGTTGTAACAGAAAATAGCGGCCCTACTGCACACGCAAGAAGGAACATTGATGATCCCCTCAGTGCCTTTTTATGTTTGTTTGACAACTCAATGCTTCACCACATCCGTGATTGCACAGTGGCAGAGGCGCACAGGGTGCAAGGTGACAACACCTGGAATGTGTCTGTGGAGGAGCTGAGGGCTTTTATTGCGCTCCTATATGTGCGTGGGACATACAGCGGAAAGAACAGCAGTATGGAGAGTTTTTGGTCAGAGACCTGGGGGATTCCCTTTTTTAGCTCAACAATGCCCCACAACCGCTACAGAGAAATCATGCGCTATCTACGGTTTGATAAAAAAGATAGCAGGCGTTCACGTCTCTCTAGCGACAAGTTTGCCCTGATATCAGAGGTGTGGGAAAAATGTGTGCAGAACTGCATTGCCTGCTACAAACCTGGTGCGCACATCACTGTGGATGAGCAGCTATTCCCCACAAAAGCGCGGTGCCGCTTCACACAGTATATGGGGAACAAACCCGACAAGTTCGGGATCAAATTCTGGCTTGCGGCTGACGTGCAGAGCAAATACATGCTCAATGGCTTCCCTTATCTGGGAAAAGATGAGAGCCGACCTGCTGGCCAGCGTTTAGGAGAGAGTGTGGTGTTGAAGTTGGTGCAGCCATTTGAGGGAAAGGGGAGAAATGTCACCACTGACAATTTTTTCACCTCCCTCTCACTTGCCAAACAACTGCGTGCAAAGAACACCAGCCTAGTGGGGACCATGAATAAGACCAGACGGGAGCTTCCTCCATCTGCGCAAGGCAGAGGGGAGCTGTTTTCCACAAAGGTGCTGAAAGCGGAGGGGGCTACGCTGACAGTTTACCAGGGGAAAACAAATAAGAACGTGGCCATCCTCAGCACCATGCATCCGGATGTCGAATGTGGGAAGGACAGAAAGAAAAAACCGGAAAGTGTAGTATTTTATAACTACACGAAAGTTGGTGTCGACGTTCTGGACCAGATGGCCAAACAGTGCTCCACCAAAGGGGGTACTCGCCGGTGGCCAGTGGCAGTCCTTTATAACATCTTGGACCTGGCTGCCATCAATGCACATATTCTGCATAAGAAATGTAGCAGCAAACCCATCGCGAGGAGGGCCTTTATCAGGCAGCTGGCCATGGAGCTGAGGGAGGACCACATCAAGGTGAAGCAGCCCAGCCTCAATGCTCGTGTGAGAGAGGTGCAGCCCGAGCCTAAAAGAAGGCAGTGCCAAATTAACAGCAGCTGCCTGCAAAATAAAACATGGGCCACATGTAAACATTGCAAGCGCCCTGTCTGTGGCAAGTGCACACGCAAAGTGGACACCTACTGCGCAGATTGCCAGTAAATAGACATTTAGTGACGCGCAGGTAATGTAAATATATAAATAATTCATTAGAGTAACAGTTTATTAGAGTAATAAAGAATGTATGTATAGGATGTTTATTGTTATTATATGTGTATATAGTATGGTTTCGACATAATTCCTCTTTGTTCTAAATTGAAAATATATTCCTTTCGGCTTTGTTCATTTAAATTAAATTTAAAATTCTACATTTCCAGGTCATAAAGAATATATGTAAATATTGTTGTGATTTCAAGTTTATAAAGGTTTATTTTGACCGACATCAATTGTTTTCACGTTGTTCAAACAAATCTATTTAGTTCATCTTCGCTAATTAATTAATAAATTCATTTATCTAACCCCCAAGTTCTTGTACTTGTTTTCGTTGCCTCCTTCTTTCACTATGGTTATGTTAAGTTTCCTAACAAATAGTGTAGCCTGTACAATGTGTGGTTGTCTTTTCTACATTTACTCTCTCCTCTCGACATAGCCTATCGCTGCGGCAACCAAAGGGTCAACATGTATTTTGATAGCATTGATACATTATTCTAATTACTTGACAAATTGGTATGCTGGGATGTGCAGTGTCGTCAGAACCCGTTTCTGTCAAGTACATAAATAAAAACTAATCATAATCTTTCGTGCGGCTGGCACATTAATATTCAGGTAGGCTACTTTCAAGCTGCGGTAAAAAATACCGCCGCGGCGACAGTAGGGGGTGCTGTATGCTGGCGCTTCTAGTGTTAATTATGGTATTCCTGAGGATGCAGAATATCACAACAATACGATCAGGTGTGTTTTATTTTGAAACTGAGCAGCAGTGTGAGTTAAATTGTCTGACTTCCTGTCCGGGTTGTCATATCCTGTGCACGGTGCTGGTGGCGTGCTCCAGAGACGGCGCTCGCTGTGGAAGTGGAGACAGTGAAACTGGGTTTCATCCTGACCACATGGTTTGCTCACACAAAGGAGGCCATTCAAAAGGACAAAGAGGTGACTCAAAGAACGATTCCTGACGCTGATGGTTACGTGGTGACGTTCTCGCTCTGTCAGAGCAGGAAGTCGACGCGGACCTGTTGGACGCCGTGCAGCTTCAGGAACTTTGTCCTTACTTGTCTCTCTAAATGTCCGCCTCTCTGTGTATTCCTGTCTCTCTGCGTCTCCGGGGAAATCTTTGTCAACCCCCCCCGCCCCCGTCTGTCCGCGTGTTCTCTCCGTCCCTCCGTCTGTCTCGCTGCCTGTCTTCGTCTCCGTCTCGGGGGTATTTGAGGCAGAATCAGCTGCTGTCGTATCAGGACTCATCCGCTGTGACAGAATGACGAGCGACACACAGGCCTGCTGGACCGGCCTGCAGACGGCCAGACACAACACACACACACACACACACACACACACACACACTCTTTTCTCCTTCATTGTTCAGTCTCCCTCCTGGAGGAGGTGGACAGAATAACAAAATAAAGACACTGGTTGGATTATTTATTATCCGGGTAAAAAGTTTGACTGACTTGTTCTTTATTGATTTTGTATTTCCTGACCCTCGACCTGAGGTAACAACGTTTCTTCCTTCTCTGCTCTGCCATTATCTACCCCGCTCATCCTGTTGGGGGTCGTGGGCGGAGTTCTCTGTGATCCTGGCTGTGATTGGGCGAGAGACGGAGTAAAAGAAGGAAACCCCGACCGGAACAGGGAGATCATGACACGTCACAAAGAAAGACTAGAAAGACTTAAACAGGGAGGCGACCTCCGTACGACCCCTGACGGCGTGATCGGGCGTGTTAAAGACGGATCATCTCGCTTAAAGCTTGTTATTTATTGGACGCCTGAAACGAGCAGCTTAAAGAGCGATCAAAAAGATGTTTAATTCTTCTTAATCTAGTGTCACACATCATCATCAGAAGGAAAATGTGTAAATATGATTTCAGGATCATTAAAGACAAAAGAGCTCCAAACAGGTTTAAACAAAAAGAAGCTCCCTGCTGAGAACAATGATCCGCCAGATTACATACTAATTACACTTTTTAATACAATTTCACTTTTCTGGTGTTTAGAACATAAAGGAACTCAGAGCTGCAGCTTGTTCACTCAGAGACCCACAGAGCGACTCTCAATGAGCCACCACGGCGTGCGGCGTACGGCGTGCGGCGTGCGTGTGTGTTTCATGTTGTGTGCACATGAACGTGTGGTGTTGTTGATGCCTCTCCATTCAAACTGAGAAACTCCTGCAGCTGCTGTTTTATGTCCTTTAAGGGCACCCGTAGAAACGTGCAGCGCGTGTCCACTTCCTGTGAGGCTCGAGAGATAAACTGTGTGTGGCTCAGAGGAGTGATTGTAAAGCCTTTGTCCTCCTCGTCATGATTAAAGAGGAGCGGCTCCATCAGTCTGTGCTGGCCCTTTAACACGTGATGTCACATGCTGATGTCACTGAGGGTCACTTCAGACGGGAGGAGAGAGAAACTGAGAAACATGACTGTGGGACAGACTTACAGGAACTCTCTGCATTCTTCTTCTCTTTAACAGTTTGTGATCGGCGTCTCTCTGAAGACCAGAATATTCTGGAGGACGCTCACGTTCACTTTCAGCCTGTCAGCGAGCGTTGAGCCTCGTCCCTGTCACACACTCGTCACTCACTGTCAGCGCTCTGAGGAGAGTCTGCCCGCCACCTTGTTCTCCAGGAAAACATCCAAGACGACGGACAGAAAGATGTCCAAGAACGTCTATAAATATATAGATAATATAGACTATGAGAACACATACAGGTAAACACACCTGAGATACAGGTAAACACACCTGAGATACAGGTGAACACACTGTACACCTGAGATACAGGTAAACACACCTGAGATACAGGTGAACACACTGTACACCTGAGATACAGGTAAACACACCTGAGATACAGGTGAACACACTGTACACCTGATATACAGGTAAACACACCTGAGATACAGGTAAACACACCTGAGATACAGGTGAACACACCTGAGATACAGGTGAACACACTGTACACCTTGGTCTACATCTTGACTTGATTATACCCTAGCTTAGTCTAAGTCCTCACTGGGTCTTGGTCACTAAATGTCCTGGTTCTGTCTCAGGTATGTCTGGGTCATGGTCTGGTTCTGTCTCAGGTATGTCTGGGTCATGGTCTGGTTCTGTCTCAGGTATGTCTGGGTCATGGTCTGGTTCTGTCTCAGGTATGTCTGGGTCATGGTTGGTGTCTTGGCTAAGTCTTGATCCTTAAATGTCTTGGTCTTGTCTTGGTGTTGGAGCAGTCTGGTCTCAGGTCTGTCTCGGTCTTGGCTGTAGTCTTGATCCTTAAATGTCTTGGTCTTGTCTTGGTGTTGGAGCAGTCTGGTCTCAGGTCTGTCTCGGTCTTGGCTGTAGTCTTGATCCTTAAATGTCTTGGTCTTGTCTTGGTGTTGGAGCAGTCTGGTCTCAGGTCTGTCTCGGTCTTGGCTGTAGTCTTGATCCTTAAATGTCTTGGTCTTATCTTGGTGTTGGAGCAGTCTGGTCTCAGGTCTGTCTCTGTCTTGGCTGTAGTCTTGATCCTTAAATGTCTTGGTCTTATCTTGGTGTTGGAGCAGTCTGGTCTCAGGTCTGTCTCGGTCTTGACTAAGTCTTGATCCTTAAATGTCTTGGTCTTGTCTTGGTGTTGGAGCAGTCTGGTCTCAGGTCTGTCTCGCTCTTGACTAAGTCTCGATCCTTAAATGTCTTGGTCTTATCTTGGTGTTGGAGCAGTCTGGTCTTAGGTCTGTCTCGGTCTTGGCTGTAGTCTTGATCCTTAAATGTCTTGGTCTTGTCTTGGTGTTGGAGCAGTCTGGTCTCAGGTCTGTCTCGGTCTTGACTAAGTCTTGATCCTTAAATGTCTTGGTCTTGTCTTGGTGTTGGAGCAGTCTGGTCTCAGGTCTGTCTCAGTCTTGACTAGGTCTTGATCCTTAAATGTCTTGGTCTTGTCTTGGTCTCGATCCTTAAATGTCTAGGTCTTGTCTTGGTCTCGATCCTTAAATGTCTTGGTCTTATCTAGGTGTTGGAGCAGTCTGGTCTCAGGTCTGTCTCGGTCTTGGCTGTAGTCTTGATCCTTAAATGTCTTGGTCTTGTCTTGGTGTTGGAGCAGTCTGGTCTTAGGTCTGTCTCGGTCTTGGCTGTAGTCTTGATCCTTAAATGTCTTGGTCTTGTCTTGGTGTTGGAGCAGTCTGGTCTCAGGTCTGTCTCGGTCTTGACTAAGTCTTGATCCTTAAATGTCTTGGTCTTATCTTAGTGTTGGAGCAGTCTGGTCTCAGGTCTGTCTCGGTCTTGGCTGTAGTCTTGATCCTTAAATGTCTTGGTCTTATCTTGGTGTTGGAGCAGTCTGGTCTCAGGTCTGTCTCAGTCTTGACTAAGTCTTGATCCTTAAATGTCTTGGTCTTATCTTGGTGTTGGAGCAGTCTGGTCCCAGGTCTGTCTCGGTCTTGGCTGTAGTCTTGATCCTTAAATGTCTTGGTCTTGTCTTGGTGTTGGAGCAGTCTGGTCTCAGGTCTGTCTCGGTCTTGACTAAGTCTTGATCCTTAAATGTCTTGGTCTTATCTTGGTGTTGGAGCAGTCTGGTCTCAGGTCTGTCTCGGTCTTGGCTGTAGTCTCGATCCTTAAATGTCTTGGTCTTATCTTGGTGTTGGAGCAGTCTGGTCCCAGGTCTGTCTCGGTCTTGACTAAGTCTTGATCCTTAAATGTCTTGGTCTTATCTTGGTGTTGGAGCAGTCTGGTCTCAGGTCTGTCTCGGTCTTGGCTGTAGTCTTGATCCTTAAATGTCTTGGTCTTATCTTGGTGTTGGAGCAGTCTGGTCTCAGGTCTGTCTCGGTCTTGGCTGTAGTCTTGATCCTTAAATGTCTTGGTCTTATCTTGGTGTTGGAGCAGTCTGGTCTCAGGTCTGTCTCGGTCTTGGCTGTAGTCTTGATCCTTAAATGTCTTGGTCTTGTCTTGGTGTTGGAGCAGTCTGGTCTCAGGTCTGTCTCGGTCTTGACTAAGTCTTGATCCTTAAATGTCTTGGTCTTATCTTGGTGTTGGAGCAGTCTGGTCTCAGGTCTGTCTCGGTCTTGACTAAGTCTTGATCCTTAAATGTCTTGGTCTTATATTGGTGTTGGAGCAGTCTGGTCTCAGGTCTGTCTCGGTCTTGGCTGTAGTCTCGATCCTTAAATGTCTTGGTCTTATCTTGGTGTTGGAGCAGTCTGGTCCCAGGTCTGTCTCGGTCTTGGCTGTAGTCTTGATCCTTAAATGTCTTGGTCTTATCTTGGTGTTGGAGCAGTCTGGTCCCAGGTCTGTCTCGGTCTTGGCTGTAGTCTCGATCCTTAAATGTCTTGGTCTTATCTTGGTGTTGGAGCAGTCTGGTCTCAGGTCTGTCTCGGTCTTGGCTGTAGTCTTGATCCTTAAATGTCTTGGTCTTATCTTGGTGTTGGAGCAGTCTGGTCTCAGGTCTGTCTCGGTCTTGGCTGTAGTCTCGATCCTTAAATGTCTTGGTCTTATCTTGGTGTTGGAGCAGTCTGGTCTCAGGTCTGTCTCGGTCTTGGCTGTAGTCTCGATCCTTAAATGTCTTGGTCTTATCTTGGTGTTGGAGCAGTCTGGTCTCAGGTCTGTCTCGGTCTTGGCTGTCGTCTTGATCCTTAAATGTCTTGGTCTTATCTTGGTGTTGGAGCAGTCTGGTCCCAGGTCTGTCTCGGTCTTGGCTGTAGTCTACAGCTCTCTTGGTGAACCTCCGTCCGACCCGTTGGGCTGATTGTGTTGAGTGTTTCTGCGTGTGTGTTCAGCATGTAGAATCACCAGTGAGAACAAGTGATGCTGTCGGTGGTGAAATGTGAGTCCCTTCATGTTACTGTTGTTTCAGGACCAATCAGAGACCGGCGGCCTGAAGAGAGACAGAAAACACAGAAACAAAAGAGAGAGGACGGACTGTGAGGAGGAAGACGAGCAGGGAGGCCAGCACGCAGAGAAGGAGTGGGCACAAAGTAAACGCATGTTTTTTCACCGTGTGAGAAACAGCTTGAAAACAAGGACAGAGGAGAAGGAAACAGCAGGAGTGTGTGAAGTCTTCAGGGAGCGTAACCTCGGTCCAGTTCTGCAGCCACAGTCACAGAGGAGACAAGCCGTGCAGGACACACACACACACACACACACACACACACTCTCCTCTCATTTTAATGCCGACCTCCGGGATGAATTATGATGCTGCAATCTGACTAAAACCTTAATGACAAACAACAGGAGGAACAATCGAGGAAAGCAATTGCTTTAATTGATGCAGCAGTGAGGCAGCGGGTCAGAAGGGGTTAAGTCTCCCGGAGAACGAGCTGGAGCTTTGGGACAGCTGCATGTTCAAGTTGAATGCTGCTTTTACCTGCATGCAGAGAAGTGTCCTGATCATGCCCAGCAGGGGGCGCACTGGCTGCAGAAGGAAGAATCTTTCTATTTATTCTCCTTTTTATTTGATGGACTCAGTCTGTAGTTTAAAGTCTTCTTCATTTCAATTATGACTATAGAATCATATAATATATAACTTATGATGCTTGTAGTCCATTTAGAGTCACAGAGACCAGAGGGGGGGCGGAGACCCTGACTCTTCATCAAACACATGCTAACTTGGAATCTTTGAAGCTGTAATATGTAGAATTCATCCAGTTTCCTCCGCTTATCCAAGATTGAGTCTCGGTAGCAGCAGACGCAGACTTCCCTCTCTCTCCAGCTCGTCCTCGTTTCCCAGGCTAGACCGGATCCATAATCCCTCCAGCGTATTCCGGGTCGGCCCCGAGGTCTCCTCCCACCTGCCTGGAAGACCTCTAAAGGAAGGATCCTTAACAGAAGCCCAAACCGACTCAACTGGCTCCTTTTGATGCAAAGGAGCGGCGGTCTACTCCGAGCTCCGCCCCCCCCTCTCTAAGGCTGAGCCCAGCCACCTTCCAGAGGAAGCTCATTTCAGCCGCTTGTATCCATGATCTCATTCTTGTTGGACCGACGGGCCGGCACAACCCTGCTCACAGCGAGCCAATCCGTCTGTCGACCTCAGGCTGCATCCTTCCTGACTCAGTCAGAGCCTTCCTCTCGCTCCCCGGGAGAACTCCAGCGCTCAGCCGTTTGTGGAGGAGCTGCTGAGATAATAACGATTCTTACAACCGGTTTAAGAAGAATTCATAAATATTTCATTTCATACAACCTCTGAACCCCCAGGAAGCCGGCTGACAAGAGAATTTACAAGATAAAAATCCCCTCATTGATGAATGAGGTTGGTATGAAGCTGTTGTCAGACAGAGACTGTTCTCCACGCACGCTGAACATTCAGAATGATTCAAAACACACATCTTCACAGAGGCTCCAGGCCTGAAGGGGGCGCTCAGTGAAACTGTCATTCATTCAGTTGTTTCAGCTCTTGAAGCAGGTTTTGTATTTCAGTGGTTTTGGATCTTTGCATGTTCTGTGTTTGCATCATCAGTGACGGACGAGCACAGAGTCACACACCTGGCTGATCTAAAGGTGTAATAAACGCTGCAGTCTAAAAGAGGCTGTGTGAGATCTGAGTGCAGCAGAGATGCACTTTCACTCCTCTGCAGAAGAAGCTGAGTGTCAGCCTGCTAATCTGCCCCATTCACTCTGTGCGTTGACCTTTCGTAATGAGCTCATATCATAAGACGGCCTTTTCACACTTCTTGGACTGCTGACAGTTTTTTTTGTCCTTAATGTTTTATTTTTTTTCTTTCTGTTTGCTGCTCTCTAACATCCCTCCTCCTCCAGCTGTGCTGTGTTCCAGGAGCGAGGAGGAGGAGGGAGAGGATGAAGCAGAGTGAGAGGAACTTGTGCTGCTGACGCTGCACATTCTGCCGTGGTGGCACCCTGGCCGGCTGCATCCATCACGCCCTGATGCTAATGGCTGTTACAGACCTGCACCCTCCCTGCCATGCCCAATCCCCCCCCCCCCCCCCTTAGCACTGCATGGCAAAGGAGACTTGACACAGAAATGAGTTGAAACTAATGACTCTAATGAGTCTCGCTGCCCCCCTGCCAATGCCTGCCGTCATTACTGCTGCCCTGCCAGTGGCTCCAAATGGCTCTGTTTTTAGCCTGGCACACTGCTGCTCCTCTCCATGGAACAGTGTGTGTGTGTGTGTGTGTGTGTGTGTGTGTGTGTGTGTGTGTGTGCGTGCGTGCGTGTGTGTGTGTGTGGGGAGGCCTTAATTATAAGCAGGCTCGGACTTTTCACCCACACAGAGGACGCTGCAGAGAGTGCACTGTGCAGGGTTTTTGGGGGGATTGTTGAGGCCTAAAATATCTGATTTTGCGGCAGCTTTTCAAAAGAATTGCGATCCATGTTGCAATGTTTAAAAATAAATAAATAATAAAATCGTCCATCTGGATGAAAAGCCCAGCGTCTTTTTTACAAGTGCTCTGCCATTTTTGTGCGGCTGCTCTGAGCTCATCTTTTCAGGTTTCTGTTGACTTCACGGGTCGATCTTTTGATTGGTCAAATATGCAGAAAAACTGCCGTGATTGGACAAAATTGCAAGGTCGCCCAGAACTCACAGGGATTGGTTGAATTTTCGTGAATTGTTGTGATTGCAACATTTCGGCTTCCTGGATGGACTGACTTTCATGAAGGTGTGCAGACTTCTGTCTCTGTATACAGTGTGAAGAGCAAGCAGCAAATACCGCTGCAACATCAAGTCCACATGTCGGATTATAAACAATGCTCCAACAGTTTCACTCAGATATCATCCTGAATCACAGTACAAACCTACAAACAGTTTCCTCATTTAGCACACCTTATTTACACAAGCCTTCAAAATAAAAGTCCCTCATTACCAACCAGTGTCACTCCAGTTGCTCCTGTCATGTGTCCGAGGATAAAGGAGGCCTCAGGTCCGACTGACTGCATCTGATCTCAAATGCTGTTTTGCAAAGTGTTTCCAGATAACACTCAAGATTGATTCACAGCGCTGTAACTCCAAACTTCCAGCAGATGTGCTCTAGTCTGTCACAGCTCTGTGCGTCGATCAGCTGAGACAAAGGAATACCTGCTGTAATGCGACACAATGTACATGGTAAAATCTTATCAGCACAGAAACACAGACGTTTTCTGAAGCGTGGAAACAGAGTGTTTTATTCTGAAAATAAACGAGATGTTTTAATGTTGCATCAGTGTCTGACTTCCTGTCCCGCTTGTTCTTTGCTCTGCTGAATTGGTGCTCTGAAAGCTATCAGCTCACTGCAGGAGCGGGGACGGACATGTAGAGTAGATGATTACAAACTAATCATCCAAAGTGTGGATGTGCTAATGCTCCTTATATTTGACTTGTGGTAAAGTCCCTGCAGGTTGGACTTTGGAGGACCATAGCTTGTGTACTACAGGACATGACCTAACCTCACGTCTTTGAAAGCTCTTCATGTTATCAGTGTTCTGTTTTGACCTCTTTAAATCAATCCTTTAATGAACTCACCTCGTCGAGATGGATTTTACATGACTCAAACTAAATAAGGTGAGGTTAGCGTTGCCACCTGTGGTTGCTGTAGGACAGGTGTGTGTGCTACAGCGTGTGCAGCTCGCTGGTCTCCAGGGTGCTGTCCTCTACATTCTGCTCTCTCATTCCTTCAGCAGGAATCTGAACTGGATGACTTTCTATACGTGCCTTCGCACATCCAGTCCGTTTCTATATTTATACACGTTTGTGTGATTCCTGTGTGTACATGTGTGTTTTCATGTGTGCGTCTCGGAGCTCCAGATAAACATCCCCGGCCTCTGCTCCATCCTCTTGGCAGCTTCGTCTTCTATTTGAACACAGCACAGTGATCTTCACCCAAAGACCGTAATCCCTGCCAAACCCTCGCAGCACCGTCAGCGCTGGCACTGAGCCACCGACCCGACATGCCAGAACCCCCCCCTCTCGCTGTTCTGCCAAGGTCAAGTGTATTTAGCTCCACTTCTCAGCTCATCGGGGGGAGGGGGGGGGGGGGGGGGGGGCAGCGGTGGGACCAGGAGCAGGTTTGGTTGGAGGCCTGGAGGGGAAAACAAAGCCCGGCTGAGAAAGAGAACAGAGATGACAGAAGAGCAAGACACGTCGAAAAAAACTGAAAACCTGAGACTGTGGTCGAGTTCTCTGTTTTTATCATTGATGAAAAAAAACTTTAGTTTAGACAAAAGTCAAAGACTTCTTCTCTATTCAAATGCAAAATAATGTGATTTCAAGCATGTAAATTCAGAATGCGATCATTTGATTAAAAAGTCAACACACAGACTCACCTGTATACAACAACAGAGATTTAAACTGTTTGTAGTAAGTTGATGCGTCTGTGAACTTGGTGTAACTTTGTTGCCATCTAGTGGTTAAAGAGCGCTCCTGTTGGGCTCCTCGCGGGCTCCTCGCGGGCCACCGTACGTACTTCAGCTACTCTGTGTGTGACTCACGCTGCAACCAACATGTATGAACCTGCTCAGAATTCACTGTGACAGTTTAAGACACTCACAAGCTGCACTTTGTTTACATGCTGAGCTAATGCTAGTTAGCTGACCAGTTAGCTGCCTGCCTGCCTTATACTGTCTGTTGATTTATACACAAGGAAGACACATTACACGTTATAAACACAGAGAAACAGGCTCCCAACAAACAACTCGTATTTTTCAGTTTCATCTCCTGTGATCTTGCAGTTCTTCCTGTGATCTTGTAGTTCTCTGTGATCATGTAGTTCTTCCTGTGATCTTGTAGTTCTCCTGTAATCTTGTAGTTCTTCCTGTAATCTTGTAGTTCTTCCTGTGATCTTGTAGTTCTCCTGTGATCTTGTAGTTCTTCCTGTGATCTTGTAGTTCTCTGTGATCATGTAGTTCTCTGTGATCTTGTAGTTCTCTGTGATCTTGTAGTTCTCTGTGATCTTGTAGTTCTCCTGTAATCTTGTAGTTCTTCCTGTGATCTTGTAGTTCTCTGTGATCTTGTAGTTCTCCTGTGATCTTGTAGTTCTCTGTGATCTTGTAGTTCTCTGTGATCTTGTAGTTCTTCCTGTGATCTTGTAGTTCTCTGTGATCTTGTAGTTCTTCCTGTGATCTTGTAGTTCTCCTGTGATCTTGTAGTTCTTCCTGTGAACTTGTATTTCTGTGATCTTGTAGTTCTCCTGTGATCTTGTAGTTCTCTGTGATCTTGTAGTTCTCCTGTGATCTTGTAGTTCTCTGATATTGCAGTTCTCCTGTGATCTTGTAGTTCTTCCTGTGATCTTGTAGTTCTCCTGTGAACTTGTATTTCTGTGATCTTGTAGTTCTCCTGTGATCTTGTAGTTCTCTGTGATCTTGTAGTTCTCCTGTGATCTTGTAGTTCTCTGATATTGCAGTTCTCCTGTGATCTTGTAGTTCTTCCTGTGATCTTGTAGTTCTCCTGTGATCTTGTAGTTCTCTGATCTTGTAGTTCTCCTGTGATCTTGTAGTTCTCTGATATTGCAGTTCTCCTGTGATCTTGTAGTTCTTCCTGTGATCTTGTAGTTCTCCTGTGATCTTGTAGTTCTCCTGTGATCTTGTAGTTCTCCTGTGATCTTGTAGTTCTCTGTGATCTTGTAGTTCTTCTGTGATCTTGTAGTTCTTCCTGTGATCTTGTAGTTCTCCTGTGAGCTTGTAGTTCTTCCTGTGATCTTGTAGTTCTTCCTGTGAACTTGTATTTCTGTGATCTTGTAGTTCTCCTGTGATCTTGTAGTTCTCTTTGATCTTGTAGTTCTCCTGTGATCTTGTAGTTCTCCTGTGATCTTGTAGTTCTTCCTGTGATCTTGTAGTTCTTTGTGATCTTGTAGTTCTCTGTGATCTTGTAGTTCTCTGTGATCTTGTAGTTCTCCTGTGATCTTGTAGTTCTCTTTGATCTTGTAGTTCTCCTGTGATCTAGTAGTTCTCTGTGATCTTGTAGTTCTTCCTGTGATCTTGTAGTTCTCTGTGATCATGTAGTTCTCCTGTGATCTTGTAGTTCTCTGTGATCTTGTAGTTCTCTGTGATCTTGTAGTTCTTCCTGTGAACTTGTATTTCTGTGATCTTGTAGTTCTCTGTGATCTTGTAGTTCTCTGTGATCTTGTAGTTCTCTGTGATCTTGTAGTTCTTCTGTGATCTTGTAGTTCTCTGTGATCTTGTAGTTCTCTGTGATCTTGTAGTTCTCTGTGATCTTGTAGTTTCTAGTTTTTAGGTTTCTCCTTCTTATCGCAGACTTTCCTCCCAATGTTTAAAGAAAGACAAAGAGCACAAAACATTTCTGTTTCAGCAGAGAAATCTGTGTCCTGGTTGTGTTCCACTCACTCTGCAGCCATCCAGGCAGAGATCAGCTCGCCTTTAATAGACCGCCAGTTATTTAATCTAGGAAACTGTGAACGCCTCGTGCAGCCTTTAATTAAAAATCATGATTTAAGACATGACTCCTCTTTGTTTCAGCAGACTTCAAACTTCTCTTCTGTCCTTCAAAATAAAACGCCTCACACACTCCTGGTGAGTAAACGTACCTCTGCATCAGACAGGACTCAGTTTGTAGAGTGCTCATCTGGTCAATGTAAAGAAATGCTTTTTAGACAGAGATGCCTCCTCCTGTGCTCTGAACATTTCACAGACGCAGAGATCATGTTACAAAGTGCAGCTTTTATATGGTCATATGTCATAACGTGTTGAAGTAATGTCTGCTTCTGACGTTTAGACGCCGTTAGCTGTGTGCTCGGTGTTCTCAGGACCGTCTGTGACCTCTTCTTCTTCTGCTCTCTGCTTTACTGTGACCTGTGGCATTTTTTATTCTCTTGAAAAACAGCGAGTGATTTCAGCGGGTGTTTGAACAGTCTGACCCTCACGGCGTGTTGAAGATGTGCTGCCCATAAAAACAGAAGCCAGAGTGCGAGTCTTTGTTTTGACAGTTAAATGTGGAACTTCTGAACTCTGTGAAGCAAAGTGTGAAGAAAAGACTTCACAGGATCGGTGCTCAAAGAGTTCACACCCCTCTCTCTCTCTCTCTCTCTCTGCTCGCCCCGTCCTCTCGTCCCCCTGCCGATGGGACAGGTTATCCTGGTTCAGCAGGGCTCTCTCCCTTCAGCAGGTACGTCCTCTCTCCGCTGTGACCGGCATCTGGTCAGCCCAAGGTTGCCACCGCCGGCCCGGCCAGCAGCAGTGACCGGGCCAATCCCTGCCAGAGCTCCCTTCAGAGGGCTGGCTCGGGGCCCGAGAGCCTGCAGCACGGAGATCTACCTGAAGACCACAATCTACCGTGTCCAGATCTGCAAGAGCATCAAACGTACAAACATGAGGCGTCAAATCTTTCTTTACTTTCACATGCAGGACAGTGTGCAGGACAGTGTGCAGGACAGTGTGGAGGACAGTGTGCAGGACAGTGTGCAGGACAGTGTGGAGGGCAGTGTGCATGACAGTGCAGGACAGTGCAGGACAGTGTGCAGGACAGTGTGCAGGACAGTGTGGAGGGCAGTGTGGAGGACAGTGTGCAGGACAGTGCGCAGGACAGTGTGTAGGACAGTGTGGAGGACAGTGTGCAGGACAGTGTGCAGGACAGTGCGCAGGACAGTGTGTAGGACAGTGTGCAGGACAGTGTGTAGGACAGTGTGGAGGGCAGTGTGCACGACAGTGCAGGACAGTGCAGGACAGTGCGCAGGACAGTGTGCAGGACAGTGTGCAGGACAGTGTGCAGGACAGTGTGCAGGACAGTGTGGAGGACAGTGTGTAGGACAGTGTGCAGGACAGTGAAGGACATTGCAGGACAGTGTGCAGGACAGTGTGCAGGACAGTGTGCAGGACAGTGCAGGACAGTGTGCAAGTCAGTGTGCAGGACAGTGCAGGACAGTGTGCAGGACAGTGTGCAGGACAGTGCAGGACAGTGTGCAGGACAGTGTGCAGGACAGTGCAGGACAGTGTGCAGGACAGTGTACAGGACAGTGTGGAGGACAGTGCAGGACAGTGTGCAGGACAGTGCAGGACAGTGTGCAGGACAGTGCAGGACAGTGTGGAGGACAGTGTGGAGTACAGTGAAGGACAGTGTGCATGACAGTGTGCAGGACAGTGAAGGACAGTGCAGGACAGTGTGGAGGACAGTGTGGAGGACAGTGAAGGACAGTGTGCATGACAGTGCAGGACAGTGTGCATGACAGTGTGCAGGACAGTGTGGAGGACAGTGTGCATGACAGTGTGCAGGACAGTGTGCAGGACAGTGTGTAGGACAGTGTGCAGGACAGTGTGCAGGACAGTGTGCAGGACAGTGCAGGACAGTGTGTAGGACAGTGTGCAGGACAGTGTGGAGGACAGTGTGGAGGACAGTGTGTAAGACAGTGTGCATGACAGTGTGCAGGACTGTGCAGGACAGTGTGCAGGACAGTGCAGGACAGTGTGTAGGACAGTGTGCAGGACAGTGTGCAGGACAGTGTGGAGGACAGTGTGCAGGACAGTGTGGAGGACAGTGTGGAGGACAGTGTGGAGGACAGTGTGTAGGACAGTGTGCAGGACAGTGTGGAGGACAGTGTGGAGGACAGTGTGGAGGACAGTGTGGAGGACAGTGGCAGCCTTGTTTGGAAATTAAATACAGTAAATGACCAAATATGGTGTCCAGGACTTCTCTTGTAGGAACAAGAAGACAAATGTGAAAGGGGATCCTGAAGCTGACAGGAGGACAGTCAAGTGTCTCACAGGAGGAAGCAGCCTGCTGGGATCATGTGACATCACAACCACCTGCAGATCAGAGTGTAACAAGAGACATGTTGGATGGACGATCTAACCTTGATGATGTTGAAGGCTTTTTAACGTCCACGCCACTCGTCTCCCGTCTGTGTGATTAGCTCAAACACACCTTCATTTATTCCCTCACTCTTCACTAATGAAGTGCCGGGCCCTCGACGACACACTCCAAGAAGTGAGTGGAGAGGAAGCACGTGGCTTCTTTTTGATGTGGCGTTGTATATGTGAAGATGAAAGCGCTGGTGGCTGTCTGTCTGAATGACACGCCGTGTTATCTGCCGCCGCAGAGTCTGTATTAATTAACAAACAAGCGCCCCAACATGTTCTGGATCTGAGGGTTCAATCAAAACGCTGACAAAGAGCAGATTAGAGAATCGGCCCAGAAAGCTCCAATCACAGCGCTGAGTTCAGCCCAGGCACTTTCTAAAAATACTCACCTCCGTCGTACACAGGCAGAAAAATATCCGCGGGTGTGTCGGTCGGAGGGAGACGCACACACTCCAGATTCCTCGTCGCGCCTGGTTTGGCTGCTCCGGAGCGTGTCCGGGCCCGGGGCCTTTCTGATAACCGCACACCTGAGTTTTTAGAGGATCAGGTGTGACTAATCTGTTGCCACTCAGTGGACATCACGGCCCCGAGCGCTTTCTATTCATGAACAGAGAGGCCAGCGTGTTGTTTTCTGTTTTAATGAGGACGCTAAAGACGCCTCTGATGACTTGATTACTGAAGTGGATCAGGACTGTGTGAGCGCTCGGAGACCAGCTCTCTGCACTCACAATCATTCAGAGTCACAACTTCACAGCCATCTGTGAACGCCACCCAGCTTTTAGAGCGTTTAACTCTGAGTTTGAACTTTGAATTGTTATTTTTGTCTTGGTTCATGTTCAGAGGAAAATAACTAAAGGACAGAATTTTAAATTCATTGAATCATTAGTTCATGTCAACACGTATAACGTTCACAAAAAAAACTATTCACAATCCTGTCAGAATAAATCTTATTTTGACCTTCCCCTGATGTCACGAGGCAGAAGGTTCTCTTCATGCATGTCATTTAACTTCGGCCCTGAGAGACGGAGAACCGATCACACACACCTGTGTAGAGTTTGACTGACATTTATTCGGCCAATGAGAGACAAAGGACAGAGACCTCTGGGCCGATCGGCGGCTGGCGACGGGGTTAAAGGTCAACGCGGGGGGGCGAGGAGCGACCGGGCACGCTGAACACACATCATTGGTTTCAGTCTTTGAATCGTTGCTGCTCTGAACCCGAGAATTCATCGATCAGTGAATCAGCACAACAGGAAACGACTGGATGCCCTGTCAAAGTAAAAGTCATCAATTCTGAGGCAACAAAAAACATTTTAACAATTTACAGAGGGAGACACACACACACACACACACACACACACACACACACACTGTCTACACACACACACACACACACACACACACACACTGTCTACACACACACACACACACACACACACACTGTCTACACACACACACACACACACACACACACACACACACACTGTCTACACACACACACACATTGTCCACACACACACACACACACACACATTGTCCACACACACACACTGACTGTCTACACACACACACACCCACTGACTGTCTACACACACACACACACACACACACACACACACACACACACTGACTGTCTACACACACACACTGACTGTCTACACACACACACACACACTGACTGTGTACACACACACACACACACACACACACTGACTGTCTACACACACACACACACACTGACTGTCCACACACACACACACACACACACACACTGATTGTCCACACACACACACACACACTGACTGTCTACACACACACACACACACACACACACTGATTGTTGAATACAGATATGAATAGATGAATGAATTGATATTTGATTGATTGATGAATAAAGATTGATTGATATTTGAACACAGCTCTTTAAATCAGTATTTGAAGATTACAGAAATACACGTCTGTAGTCCCGCCCCCGGGTCAGGATTGGCTGGTTCGATCAGAGTCTAAGCACACAGGACCTGTGGTCAGGCTGAGGCTTCGCCCAGTTTGTGTTTCTGTCAAGAAGAAAGAAAACCACTAAAGATGGATCCATAACAATCAAACACACGTGATGTCATCAAGTCGAGTCTGTGAAAGACTGCACGAGCCGACAGGAGCCAGCTGGGGACAATCAACAGAAATGCATTTTATTGAAGGAGGCCTTTAAATGACACAGGAGCTCCTCTGACATCATCAAACACAACACGGTGATAAAAGCTCAGAGACAGTCTGTTTGTTTGTGTGAGGCCAGGGAGCTGTACACGCACACACCTCATCAGTCTAACAGCTCTCACCTGCTCGTCATCTCCAGTCAGACCAGTATATATATGCAGCTTCACTTCAGGTTGTCTTAGCTCCCATGCCCGACTCTCCAGCACTTATTCCCAGATCTCTAACCAGGTATCGACCCGAGCGGCGTCCGACCGTCGTCTCTCGTCTCAGCCCCGGCAAACCGACCAGCCTTCTGTTTCCTGTTCCTCGTCTGCCTGTGGCTGGTTGGCTGTTTGTGCTCCACCAAGAGAGCCAGCTGATCATCTCCTGGTCTGTTGTGTACCTACGTTAACCTGCTAAATAAAGACTGTTTAAGAAGGAGACCCTGGTTCGTTT
Organism: Symphodus melops; assembly: GCF_947650265.1. NCBI lineage: Eukaryota > Metazoa > Chordata > Actinopteri > Labriformes > Labridae > Symphodus > Symphodus melops. Next base: position 26,922,740 of record NC_136699.1, read on the forward strand.
GTGCTGCAGCTAGCTTCAGTCCATAGCCGTTTACAGCGTCGACATCCTGCTGCTGAACATCGTTTGACACTCGATTACGTCGATTGTTTTCAGCGTTTCCTGTTTAATTCCGTCCTGTGTGTGTGTGTGTGTGTGTGTGTGTGTGTGTGTGTGAGCATGCAAAAAGTCCAGTTAGCAATGTTAACACCAGCGCTAGTTTGACCACGTCAGCCGTCGCATTGAGGTCATGTGAGCTAAAGAGACAGCGTCGCCTGATGACGTCACACAGCGCTCATTCTGCCCTCCGTACGGTCAGTAAGGCTGAACGATCACGCTGCTGTCTGAGAGCAGCCAACAGCATCGTCTTCAGTCTGTGCGGAGCTGAACCTGCAGCAGCGTCCTGCTTCCTCTCGCTGCTCGTGTGTGTGCGTCAGTGTCTCTGCATGTTTATCTACAGCGTTACTGAACGCTCCTTCTCTCCATGAGCGCACTGATTTGGAGTTGTCAGCCGCAGCAGAGCTCGAGGCAGTTTTTCCATCGACTCACCTAAAAGGACTCGTTTCACCTGAAACACACACTCAGCAGGTCACACGCCCCCCCCCGACTCGGATCACATGAAAGTTTAACATCTCCTTTTTAGCATCAATAAGTCATCGCAGAGTTCAATCTGAAACATTAGTACAACCAGAGTAAACAGAGGCAGCGGGCGGCGGCCCCTCGTGGCCACCAGGCCTGTCACATTGTATTCTTCTTCACTTTGATTAATCTGTAGCTTCACCAAACAAAGAGAGAGAGAGAGAGAGACGCAGCGCCGGGAGACAAAGTCTGACTGACACCAGCGTCTGCAGCGGCGCCCGGGTCAGAGTTCAAATGTGTGTTTTGTCTTCATACAAAGAGATGAGAGACTGTCCGGCTCTTCTTTCACCTCACATGTGTAAAGAGTCCCTTTGTGCACTTTGATCACGTTCTTGAGTTGGGCTCACAGACTGCTCAGACTGAAAGCCAAAATAAAAGCTGTGATACACGCATCAATGTGTGCTTCCTGTTCGCTGCACCATGGAGTTTAAAATGTGTCACTAAACGTCTCTCACTCAGGGACCTCCATGTTCACGCTGCTGCCCAACACCAGGCTGCACACCAGGGGGCGATAGTGTGTTCTGTGGCAGCTCTGACCTTTCAAAATAAGATCACTACTGAACGGTTTATATATTTATTTGGCTCTTACCTCTGGTTGAGTGTTTTGTCCAGCAGTGTCCACGACAACTCTGACTATGGTTTAGCATTTTTACTTGTTTTTAAATCTGCTTTAAGTTCTTTAAGTTTGTGTTGTTCGTGCTGTTTGATTCGCCTCGGCTCTTATAAATGTGCTCTATAAATAAAGTTGAGTTGACGTGCAAACACTCCACACTTAAAGCAGAGGACGTGCAGCTCCATCACCTTGGCAGATTTACGGCTGTAGATGAAGAGCCACGCCCTTCACGTAACGCCACAAGGTCATCGCTTTAATGCGACCAACAGGAAGAAAAACAACTAAAGATGGCACTCGAAGTTAACGGCTAACAGAGCGTTAGGAGAAAATCACTGTTCACCCCTCGAGATAAATATCCTATTAAAAGATATCAGAGCTGACTGACAGGTTAAGCCCCGCCTCTTTGTCTGTTTCTCGATCCAAAACGGACGTTTCAAACCACCTCTTTAAAAAGCTGAGTTCACTGAGTTTTATACAGACTGGTGGATTCAGTCTGCTGAAAGGTCAAAGGTCGCTCAGAGGAGAACAGACTCTCATGTCAGTTTGAAACACACTCAAAGAAGATAATCTGATGCACACAGCAAGGCAGCAGCCTGATTGGTCGAACAAGCACTGAATAACTGAGATTGAGGGAGAGAGAGAGAGACAGATTCCTCTCTTCATGAAACAGGAAGCTTGGAGACTCCTCCTCTCTGTGAGCTGCTCGGCCTGAGAGGACATTAATCGACCTCTCGCTCCTCCGGCGTGGAGCCGTTTGCAGACTCTGACGGCCCGTATATTAAACGGCAGATCTAATGGCGTCCTCCGTGCTGGACTCGGCCTCTCTTCTCCCTCAAAGGTCAGCGCTGTCAGGATGGTTTGCAAACGGCCAGAGGCTCTGCTGCTCCACACCGAAGCAGATTTACTCTGTCACCAAAGTCAGCATGCACAGAGACGCTGTGATTTACTGTAGGTCAGAGGCCGTGTGCTCATATATGCTGCAGTGATGTCAGAGGGTTAGCATGCTGAGGCTCCATAATCTACACCCACTGTCAGCGTGAAACAAACAGTGAACTGATGTCAGACTGAAAAACATATTCAAATGAAAACGGAGTCAGTGTTTCAGCTCGTCTTCTTTGTTGGCATCATTATTTATTATGAGACTTGACTAATATCACAGTATTTTGTCCCTTTGAACTCACCATAGATATTCGTCCTCAATGTCTCTCTTTTGTAACATCATGCAGTACCTGGAGTGTCCACTAGAGGCTGGCTGCAGCAGCACAGGAAGTCACATACACACCCATTCAAACAGCCTGTTTTTACAGCAGACATGAACATGTTTACAGCCTGCTTCAAAAAACCAAATAGGTGTGATTAGCTCATGTCTCCATCCACACACACTGTACGGGGGGAATGTTTTGATGACTCAGCAGTTTTGATTGGATGAAGGATCAGAGTTATTCACAATAAGGCGTGTAGCTGAGCTGATTGACAGGTGGGCGCCGTGTAACGGTCTGGTCCTTGGTCCTGGTCCCTGGTCCCTGGCTCTAACAGGTACTCAGTACAGCACACAGCTCTGTTCTGTCTGCAGACAGGTGTGTGTGTGTGTGTGTGTGTGTGTGTTAGAAAGAGAGGGACACCTGGTAAAGATCCTTTTAGCAGTCCGCCTCGCCTCAGCCTTAAACACTCCTCATTACAACACTGTCTCCTAACAAGTGGCTGCCTGGCTGCTTTTAATGGCTGGCTCTCTGGACTCTGTCCTCGTCCTGTAATTGAGGCAGAGTCTGTTACAGATCTCCTCTGGAGGCAGAGCGTGTTTAAAAGGCTCCTAAACCAAGAGATTCATCTGAGTTTTACAGCAGATTGGAGGGTGGGCTAATCAAGCACGCACCCCCCGGCTGCTCAGAGAACACAGAGAGAGCGTGTTTGGACCTGAGGGGGGGGGAGGACTTGTATTATCTAGGACATAAAAAAGTTAAAGTCACACATTTAGGAGAGGATCTAATTATTTCAGACGCACTGACCTACTTTACCCACAGAACTTCCTTTGTGCAACTAAACGCTCTCCAACTGACGACTTCTACATCTTTCACCATGTTTAAAACACACGACGACCAATCAGGACAGAATAACAGTTAGAGCGTGAGGCGAGGAGACTCTCCCCCTCTGTCAGAGCTCGTCATATCACACCATGACACTCCCCTTCATACATGACACTCCCTTCATACATGACACTCCCTTCATACATGACACTCCCTTCATACATGACACTCCCCTTCACACATGACACTCCCCTTCATACATGACACTCCCCTTCATACATGACACTCCCTTCATACATGACACTCCCCTTTATACATGACGCTCCCCTTCATACATGACACTCCCTTCATACATGACACTCCCTTCATACATGACACTCCCTTCATACATGACGCTCCCCTTCATACATGACACTCCCTTCATACATGACACTCCCCTTCATACATGACGCTCCCCTTCATACATAACACTCCCCTTCATACATGACACTCCCCTTCATACATGACACTCCCCTTCATACATGACACTCCCCTTCATACATGATGCTCCCCTTCATACATGACACTCCCCTTCATACATGACACTCCCTTCATACATGACACTCCCCTTCATACATGACACTCCCCTTCATACATGACACTCCCTTCACACATGACACTCCCCTTCATACATGACACTCCCCTTTATACATGGCACTCCCCTTCATACATGACACTCCCCTTCATACATGACACTCCCCTTCATACATGACACTCCCCTTCATACATGACGCTCCCCTTCATACATGACAATCCCCTTCATACATGACGCTCCCCTTCATACATGACGCTCCCCTTCATACATGACACTCCCTTCATATATGACACTCCCCTTCATACATGACACTGCCTTCATACATGACACTCCCCTTCATACATGACACTCCCCTTCATACATGACACTCCCTTCATACATGACACTCCCCTTCATACATGACACTCCCTTCATACATGACACTCCCCTTCATACATGACACTCCCTTCATACATGACACTCCCCTTCATACATGACACTCCCTTCATACATGACGCTCCCCTTTATACATGACACTCCCCTTCATACATGACACTCCCTTCATACATGACACTCCCCTTCATACATGACACTCCCTTCATACATGACACTCCCCTTCATACATGACACTCCCTTCATACATGACGCTCCCCTTTATACATGACACTCCCTTTCATACATGACACTCCCCTTCATACATGACGCTCCCCTTCATACATGACGCTCCCCTTCATACATGACACTCCCTTCATATATGACACTCCCCTTGATACATGACACTCCCCTTCACACATGACACTCCCCTTCATACATGACGCTCCCCTTCATACATGACACTCCCTTCATATATGACACTCCCCTTGATACATGACACTCCCCTTCATACATGACGCTCCCCTTCATACATGACACTCCCCTTCATACATGACACTCCCCTTCATACATGACACTCCCCTTCATACATGACACTCCCTTCATACATGACACTCCCCTTCACACATGACACTCCCCTTCATACATGACACTCCCTTCATACATGACACTCCCCTTTATACATGACACTCCCCTTCATACATGACGCTCCCCTTCATACATGACACTCCCCTTCATACATGACGCTCCCCTTCATACATGACGCTCCCCTTCACACATGACACTGCCTTCATACATGACACTCCCCTTCATACATGACACTCCCCTTCATACATGACACTCCCCTTCATACATGACGCTCCCCTTCATACATGACACTCCCCTTCATACATGACGCTCCCCTTCATACATGACGCTCCTGCTAAATGTGGCTAGCTGTTAGCTACCTGGGGTTTGTTTCGTTTGATTCCTGACGTCCATCTAATTTGTGTTTGCTCGTGTCGCCGTGGTGATGTGCTTCCTGCTTGCAGGCAGCTTGCTTCCTGATTGGCTGTTGATGATCCATGGACATTAAAATGGAGGATAAGATCACTCTGAACAGGTGTCACAGCTCAAGAGATAATCTTCTGTTTGCGGTCAGGAGGAGAGAATCAGGGCCTGACGTCAATCCACTGACTGGTTGACTTCAGTGAGTCTGTGGCTTAAAGATCTCAACAAGCAGCATCTTCTCTGTTTGACTCATAATGAAGAACTCATCAGTCCTCCTGCTCTCAGACCGCCTCGTGTGTCAGCATCACAAGGCGATTGCTCATTTTCTGTGCTGCTCTTTTGGTTTGCGGGGCCGACTCTCAGTGCTCAGTCAACATCGCCGAGGGAAAGCAGGCAGATTGATAACTTTCGATAGCCACAAATGGAATGCAAATGGCCTCTGAAATCATATTAAAGTGGCTGACGGGTGTGAGTGATGCCAAAAAACAAGAGCTTGATTTTCCTGTCACGGTGTCACCTTCGGGCCTTTTCCACTTCCCGTATTAACGGGGCACAGACGTATATGAGCGATGACAGGGAGGGCTGGAGGAAGGGAGGCGAGGAGAAAAATCCATGAGGGGAAAAGGGAGAAAAAAGGAGCAGCGGTGGATGAACACTGATTGATAATAAAAACTCAAATGGAGAGACGGCGAGGGCAGAGACCAGAGCAGTTACAGAGTCTAACATGTCATGCTAACAAGTGGAAGAGAAAGCTCTGCTGTTCACACTCAGGACGGACTTCATTAGCTCATATTCCCCTCCTTAGCCTTCGCGGCACGTTAGCCTGGAACCGACAGCTTTTTTCCCAAAACGCTCCTCTCAGAGAGACTGAGCCCAGCAGAGCCTGAGGTGCAATCAGAGAGGGAGAGTAGGTCTAATTCAGGTCAGGGCTGACAGTACCTCTGAAGGAGGAGGAGGACCTGGACTACAGGCAGAGTGCTTTGTCTCCACTCCTTCATGCTCCTTGAATCACCTTGCAGTGAGCTGCTGAGGCGCCACTGAATCACTGCAGCTCACTTTGACTCACAAATCAAACAGGCTCAGCTTTGTTTGCTTTGAGTCAAGTTTCTTCTTTGATAGAGACGGAGGAGCTCTGCAGCCACGTCCAGCCCGCGGGCCACAATCACAGAAGAAGAAGTCTGACACCGAGCTTTTTAAAATGTCACACTGCTCTTTCTCTGCTCACTGTGCAGACTGGAATAATCAAACACAGAGGATCATCATGAACATCAACTTCATTGATCCCACATCGGGGGAAATGTTGTTGTTCCAATATCTCAGAAAACAGGAGTATAATCAGTAAAGATATCAAAAAGTTAAAAAACAAACGAATTCAATAAAACTAGAAAAATACAGTAGAGCTCTATGGAGGCTGACTCACTGCAGGAGACAGACTCTAGTGGACACTGGAGGAACTGCAGCTGTAAAGTTGGACATTTTAACATAGAGCTCTATGGAGACTGACTCACTGCAGGAGACAGACTCTAGTGGACACTGGAGGAACTGCAGCTGTAAAGTTGGACATTTTAACATAGAGCTCTATGGAGACTGACTCACTGCAGGAGACAGACTCTAGTGGACACTGGAGGAACTGCAGCTGTAAAGTTGGACATTTTAACATAGAGCTCTATGGAGACTGACTCACTGCAGGAGACAGACTCTAGTGGACAGGGATTTAGTAAATAAATATGTCAGATGTTGGCAGATAAACTAAAGAAGACATTTCTGTTATTATTCCATGAAAATTACGAAAGAAAAGAAATGCTTCAGGGAGAATAATTCAATGTTTGATTATTGATGGAAAGTCATGATGAACATAAATACTGTTCAAAAAATGTTTAAAGTGCTCAACAGGCATTCTAACTGTCAAGTCAAATTAAATAACACACTCACTCTCTCACTCACACACACACATACACACACACACACACACACACACACACACACACACACACACACACACACACACAGGGATAAGAGGCTGATAGTTGGTGCGTTGGGAGGAGATTAGATGAATGTGGGCGGCTCCTGGGTTCACTTTGATTCTTGAGTCAGCTTTAATTTGGTCTGAATGTGTTACAGACACGGGACGTCTGTGTGTGTGTGTGTGTGTGTGTGTGTGTGTGTGAGTGTGTGTGTGTGTGTGTGTGTGTGTGTCCTTGTACTGCTGACGGTGTGTTATGCAGTAATGGGTGAGGACGTGCAGGCTGCAGGAGTCTGATGATGGAGGGTGTTATCCTTTCTGATTGGCAGACAGCTGACCTGCTGACCTGAGGTTAAACGTCTTCATGGTTAATGTGACAGCAGTGAGACACTCTAAAGCTTTGCCTCTCTTACAGCTGCACTTACAGACTTTAGTTTTCATTGTTAAGACGTTTAAAACGAGCTGAAACAACCGTCAACATGGGAACTTTTTGTGCATAATCTCGTTGTAATGTGTCTAAATGAAAATAATCTATGAAGCTCAACCAGATAAAATAACATCTACAGCAGTGGTTCCCAACCTTTTCCAACTCAGGGCCCACTTTTAAGTCTCAAAAATCTTCGCGGCCCACCTCCAACCCCATAAATACAAAGGCATTATAATGCGTTCTCAGAGCACTTTATTTTATTGAAGATTGAACATAAAGGCCTGAAATCAATACAGGAGAAACATATTGGAAGCTCCACAGTCACTAACACAGCATCTGTAACATCACCTCAACATAACCTTCAGTATTAGACGCACGCATACACACGTACATCAATCAGCACCACATATATCACTGACATATAAATGACAAGCAAAGGTCTGTCTGTAACAGGCTAATAAACAAATGATTCATAAATAACAGAATCCTTTAACAATGTAGAAATGCATTCTCATAACAAACTGCAACGAAACAAAATGAAAACTTTCATAAAGCTACAGTGGATCAGTCCAACAACAGGCCAACAAGATGCTGACTCACCTAATGAGACGGCTGGTGTTGCATGGCGGCAACCAGATGCTTAGCCAACCACTCAAAATCACTGAAGCGGTGTGCGAGTTCAAACTTTGTGTCGAGAAAAAACACACGCACTTCATCTCGTAACTCAAACAGTCGCGTCAGTACCTTGCCCCGGGACAGCCACCGCACTTCAGTGTGTAACAGCAGCTGGTGATGATCACTGAACATCTCTCCACATAGCACCGCAAATAACCGACTGTGCAGTGGACGGCTCTTGATGAAGTTGACAGCTTTGATCGCCTCATCTAAAACATTCTGCAGATCCGGGGGCATTTTCTTTGTAGCTGCAGTGGACAGATACTGCTTGCGGAGCCACCTCTTTCACACGCCGGACAACTCCGCGGTGCTGCCCCAGCATGGCACGGGCCCCGTCAGTGCTCACTCCCACTGGACCAGTCAATCCCGTTGGAAACAATAAAAGTGTTCAAAATGTCAAATATTGCCTCAGCAGTTGAACGGGTGGGCAGAGGTTTACAAAATAAAAACTCCTCTTTTATCCCGCCACTTTTTTCGTACCGCACATAGGCAAGCAGGTTTGAAAGACTTGCGATGTCGGTCGATTCATCCAGTTGGAGTGCATAGAAGCGGCTCTCTTTTATGCTTCGGATCAGCTGTTCCAACACGTTATCTGCCATGTCATCAATCCTTCCTTTGACTGTATTATCCCACAATGAGACGAGGTTGATAGATTGCACTGCCTTCTCACCCAACATCACCTCCACCATCTGTTTTGCTGCGGGAAGAATTACATCTTCGCCAATGGAGTGTGGTTTTCCAGCCTTGGCTATGAGTTGGGAAACCCGAAAGGACGCTTCCACAGCCTTCGTGTCCTGGCTGCTCATACACTCGATAACGCTCTTTTTACTTTGATATTCCCTGAGCTTGTTCTCAAAACAATCCAGTGGCTTGCTCACATACTGTCCATGTTTTGTCTCAAGATGACGGCGCAGTTTACATGGCTTCAAGGCTTCATTTGACAAAGTCTCCAAGCACACAATACACAGCGGTAACGGTTCAGCTTCTGTGCCCGTCCAAAAAAATCCAAGCGCTAAGTACTCGGCACTGTACTTTCTCCAACCGCTTCTCTTTTTTTTGACAGCAGGGAGATCAGCCGTCGATTCACCATCAGTTTCGTGTCTATTTTTCCTTTTAATTATTCCCGTTGCTAGCCAGCTATCCATTGTTTGTAAACTCCAGTGTTTTTCTATCGTCGTCAAACGTATGCAAGTTAAGTACAACGCGGTCCCGCTGCAAAGTGGTCCGGCCGATAACAACAAAAGTTCCTATCTCTCATTTCCTTGTCACATGTATAATACTTGAAGAAAAAACAATATAATGAAAAAAATATTTGAAATTCTTTAATATCCTTTTAAACTTAACAAGTTTTAACATTTAAAACATTTTTATTTTTGATTTCGCGGCCCACTTGCAATAGGTTGGGAATCACTGATCTACAGGAACATTTGAAAAGACTGCGCTCACAAAGGAGACAAGAACTGTGTTTATCTCTGTCCCCTCAGTGAGGAGGTTGCTGGTTTGAATCCCTGTCTGACAGGAGCCTCTATGTGTGGAGTCTGCATGTTCTCCCCGTGCATGGCGTGGGTTCTCTCCTCCCACAGTCCAATCACATGCTGCTTACCTGCTGACTCTGAACTGTCTGCAGGCATCAATGTGAGTCTGTCTGTTTCTACATGTCAGCTCTGTGATTGGCTGGTTGTCTGTTTCTATATGTCAGCTCTGTGATTGGCTGGTTGTCTGTTTCTATATGTCAGCTCTGTGATTGGCTGGTTGTCTGTCTCTGTATGTCAGCTCTGTGATTGGCTGGTTGTCTGTCTCTCTCAGCTCTGTGATTGGCTGGTTGTCTGTCTCTGTATGTCAGCTCTGTGATTGGCTGGTTGTCTGTCTCTACATGTCAGCTCTGTGATTGGCTGGTTGTCTGTCTCTCTCAGCTCTGTGATTGGCTGGTTGTCTGTCTCTACATGTCAGCTCTGTGATTGGCTGGTTGTCTGTCTCTCTCAGCTCTGTGATTGGCTTGTTGACTGTCTCTATATGTCCCCTTTGTAAACAGACAACCGGTGAGCTCCTCTACCTGCTGTTTGTAAGGAGATAACACCTGTTATGAACTAATGCTATACAAATAAAGACTGATTGATTGATTGATCTCCCTGTATATTCAGCACAGTCACTTTTTATATTGATGGGTGGGCGGGGCTTGGAGAAAGTGGCAGCCTGTGGTCATGTGGTAGACTTCAGTGTAACTGTCAGCTGGGTCGTCAGTATTTGATGGTGTTGGTGAAAATATATTCCTTGATATTGTGAAGTAGCATGGTCTGATTCACAGTGAACTTTCAGAGAGTCTTCCTGCTCGGGACACCGCCTGTGGACAAGTGTCTCCATCAGTGCATCTGGTTTGTCCAGTGTCATTGCTTTGTCCACATCAAATACATTTAAATGAAATAAATAAATGTTTGGTATCCATGTCGAGGTGGGCTTTCATTGATATGAGAAAAATAGAGTTCTGATGATAAATATAATCTAGTGCACTGCTGTGAACAAAATCCTGCATGAAGCCGCTCTTCTTGCTGACTCTGCAGGTCACATGACCTCAGTGCGTGCTGACAGCTCACATCTGGCTGCAGCTCAAACAATCTCAATTCTTTTTTTAAAACTGCTTGTAAGATTTTCGCTCATCAATGTACAAAATGTATAAAATATTAATGCATAAATTACAATTCTAGAAAATCTGAACAAGACAAAAAAATTATTTGTCGTAAAGAATTCATAAGGTAAGGCCCCCCGTTCCCTCGCCGTCTCTGATCACGAGAGGTTGTGACCACGCAGACATCGAGGACTGTTGAAGACAGAACCGCTTCATGTGGACGAGGCCCGTCACACACACACACACACACACACACACACACACACATACACACACAGATGGTGGTGATGGCGGTCAGGGTTCAGTGCCCATTTCACACCCATAAAAGTTTAATTTTCACAGCTCTGATATGTCGCCCCTCCTGACATCTGAACGAGCACAAAGTGAGAAGCAGTGACTTTCAGACTCCTGATCCAGAGACGGATGGAAAGACAAACATCGTAAACCTCATTTAACAGTGAATCAGTGTGTTTGATGGAACATCTGATGGTGCTGAGCAGCTCTGTGATGTTCGACACGTTCAGTATGTGCTATAAATAAAGGCCTGAACTGAAGGGTACCCATTATAAAATGTTCACTGTCACTCTTCACTCGCTGAAGCGGGCCGGTCCATTGGCCGTCATTTTACATGTGACTTTTAAACATTTCTGCTGGGCAAAATCCACAAAGACATTCACAGATCTCACAATCAGCATGCTCCACACTCCATGGATGGTTTAACAAGCTCACAGGAGGCGAGAGGGCAGGAGGCGAGAGGGCAGGAGGCGAGAGGGCAGGAGACGAGAGGGCAGGAGACCAGAGGGCAGGAGACGAGAGGGCAGGAGACGAGAGGGCAGGAGACGAGAGGGCAGGAGACGAGAGGGCAGGAGACCAGAGGGCAGGAGACGAGAGGGCAGGAGACCAGAGGGCAGGAGACCAGAGGGCAGGAGACGAGAGGGCAGGAGACGAGAGGGCAGGAGACCAGAGGGCAGGAGACCAGAGGGCAGGAGACCAGAGGGCAGGAGACCAGAGGGCAGGAGACCAGAGGGCAGGAGACGAGAGGGCAGGAGACGAGAGGGCAGGAGACGAGAGGGCAGGAGACGAGAGGGCAGGAGACGAGAGGGCAGGAGACGAGAGGGCAGGAGACGAGAGGGCAGGAGACCAGAGAGCAGGAGGCGAGAGGGCAGGAGACGAGAGGGCAGGAGACAAGAGGGCAGGAGACGAGAGGGCAGGAGACGAGAGGGCAGGAGACGAGAGGGCAGGAGACAAGAGGGCAGGAGATGAGAGGGCAGGAGACCAGAGGGCAGGAGACGAGAGGGCAGGAGACGAGAGGGCAGGAAACAAGAGGGCAGGAGACGAGAGGGCAGGAGACCAGAGGGCAGGAGACGAGAGGGCAGGAGACGAGAGGGCAGGAGACCAGAGAGCAGGAGGCGAGAGGGCAGGAGACGAGAGGGCAGGAGACAAGAGGGCAGGAGACGAGAGGGCAGGAGACGAGAGGGCAGGAGACGAGAGGGCAGGAGACAAGAGGGCAGGAGATGAGAGGGCAGGAGACGAGAGGGCAGGAGACGAGAGGGCAGGAGACGAGAGGGCAGGAGACAAGAGGGCAGGAGACAAGAGGGCAGGAGACACGAGGGCAGGAGACGAGAGGCCTGGCAGTCTGAGCTCTGTGTTTGCAGATATGGTCACACACACATTTGAAGATGTGTGTACAGGGCAGGAAGTCACATGTAAAATGACAGCCAATGGAACGGCCCGCCTCAGTTAGTGATGACTTGTGTTTATTTCACAGTGAAAAGTTGCTATGGAGGAAGATCTGAGGATGAGGATGTCTGAAGGAAAGTCACCAGATCTACTAACTGTTGGGTTTGATATGTTTTTATGGAAGATATCAGAGAGCTGTTGTTTAAAGCTTTTATCGATCTGATATAGATAAACTTCTACTGGACGAGTGGAGGCTGATAACCGTGTTACGTAATGATGGTTAGCACGTGTGTATTCTAACCGTTTACAGGAGGTTTATCTGAGTTAGTAAAGGCTCGAAATATTCAGACTTCATATGTTAGATTACACAGATGCTATCAGCACAGTAAGCTGTGTGTTATTTCTAGATGTAGACAGCCTTCCTGTTAAAGGATCACACGTTCTGTCATGAAGATACTGACATAAACAGCTGTGTCTCCATGAAGCCTGGAAGGCATAAAACATGGCTGCCCTTTCTCTCCTCAGCTTTTCATTCTGGAAACTCAACTTTTAACTTTTTTAAATATTCTCCTGACACACAAGGTATTTCAATCTTTAACCAAAAATGTAAAAAAGGTCAATTTGCATTTGACTCATCTATCTTTTTAAAAGATGGTTGATGAAACTCTCAATACAATTTCAGATGTTTCAGATGCTTCAGGCTCATCCCTTAAAGTGAATCACTGCCCATCCATACAAGTCCTGACTCTGCTTCTATGAAAGTGGAAGTAAAATAACAAAGAAGCTTCTTCATAGAGAAGACGTTCATAACAGACCTGAGCACTGTTACTGTTGTTGCTTATTTAATCTCTAAGCCCTTTATACTTCAAACAACAATATCAATAAAGTTAGTTCAGTGATTTTTCAGTTCATATGGAGAAACCAGACTGATAACATTAAAGGTCTCAGCGTGGTGTCAATGCTCACTGCACTGTTCCTTACATGAAATAACAGGTTTAGACTTTCTTTTGAAGTGTTCAAAATTCTGTGAAATCATATTTACATCTTTTCTCCTCTGTGGAACAATCGATCCCAATCAATAATCCTTATGTTTGTTAGTGATTTATTGAGTTCTAATGGTGACCTGACATACTTCACATCCTTTAAACAAATAAAACTTTACTTTATCATGAATTTAATAAAGTTTGTAAAGCGATTCCCTCACCATTCCTTCAGTTAACTAAGAACACCTTAATGTGTGCAAAAGTTCAGGCTGTGTGACTGTTGAGTGTAAGTAGTGTGATATGTAATAACTTATTCATAGTATGAGCACACAGGGCGGCATAATAACAGAGTTAATTTAGAGTTGTGACTGAAGCAGCTGCAGACGAAGTCATTTTAAAAGAATCCAGCTGCTGCGTTTATCAAACAGGTTTCATGTGAATCCTTCCTGTGCTCTCTGTTCGCACTCTTTCAGGTCATCGTCACTAAAAGGAAAGATAAGCCTTCTTTTCATTTTCATAGTGTTCTTTATTTAATGGATAATTTAACCCCTCAATGACTGACATGGTACATGTCACTGTGTAAGAGGAGAAACAGTGAACCCTCCTTTCACTGCTTTATCAATGATTTCTAACATTTTTATCTCTGGAAAAATGAAATCTAGCAGGATGGCTCAAAAGATTCATGCTGACTGATCCACCGTCGTGTTTAGATTCCTGGCCCTGTTGTTGTGGTTGTTGTTTGTTTGTTATTGTTAGTTGTCTGCTCTTTTGATCATTTCATATTTAATCCCCCTCGTCTGGATTCATGTTTTGAATGTTGTGTTTCTGTATATGTTGCTGTTGTTTGTTCATCCTTTTAAGAGTTTGTATTAACATTTTATATATGTTTAAATTGTCAATAAAGATAAACAGCAAACTTTTCTCCATTTTTAAATCATTTGCAGATATCTTTTCAAATATTTAAGGCACAATAATCGCTGCATGTGTTTAACCATTTAAAACACAACAAACATGCACTTATTGTTCTAAACTGTTGAAACAGAGACTTTTATTTTGAAAAGAAATCAGACGTTTGAACGTGTCTGACTTCCTGTCCTGCTCCGCGCTCTGGCAGAAATAAGACTGATCTCCTGGTTTATTTTAATATGTGACATTCATTTAGCTTGTTAGCTTAGCTTGTTTATCCACACAGACCCAAACACACACTCTGCCTGCAGTCATGGAAAGTTCCAGTCGATGTCACATTATCTATGAGAGTCCAGCTCAGCTGAACTTTCACACTTTTACAGTTCTGTGCTCGGTCTGTGTGTGGAAACACTGACTGCAGGCCGCTGACGGACCTCGGCATGCACGTGTGTGTGTGTGTGTGTGTGTGTGTGTGTGTGGGGCGGCTCAGAGGGCTTCCATCTGTCCGTCTTTACATGAACGCTTGCCTTCACAGT
>NC_136699.1:26947699-26950199 GCF_947650265.1 Symphodus melops
AGCGCCCCCTGCAGGACACACGGGGGACTCCAGCGCCCCCCGCAAGGACACACGGGGGACTCCAGCGCCCCCTGCAGGACACACGGGGGACTCCAGCACCCCCTGCAGGGACACACGGGGGACTCCAGCGCCCCCTGCAGGAACACACGGGGGACTCCAGCACCCCCTGCAGGGACACACGGGGGACTCCAGCGCCCCCTGCAGGAACACACGGGGGACTCCAGCGCCCCCTGCAGGAACACACGGGGGAGTTCAGAACGGTACAGAGGAGCGAAGTTAAGTTCAGGGGGACAAGCAGAATCCTGAAGTCAATGCAGTGTTTTGAAAGTGACCATGATAATAAAATATTAAAGACCACCGTTTTACTTTCACATCTTGTGTTTTTCTCTGACCTTCCTTTCGTCAGTTTGAATCTTTTTTCACAGTTTCAGTCTCATGTTTGACAGTATTTGCTCTGTGGTTATGTCTTCACTCTGTCACTGCTGAATGGCTGGCAGAGAAATGAAAGCGCCACACACAGTCTGAAATGGATTGATTGGTCTTAAAGGGTTTCTCTGTTGATCTGATATATTTGATTGCTGCGCTGGCAGAGAGTCGGCGGTGGGAGAAAAAAGAGGAAGAGATGAGAAACGATGACGTGTTGTGATGAGTCCTGAAGGAAGTCACTGAGTTTTGTAACAGTCTTTAAGATGATCATTCAGACTTGATCCTGAAGGAATCAACGGATTATAATCGTGTACTGCTTACATGAGTTTCCCCTGAATAATCATGAACGTGGCCTGAAAAGAAATCACGGCGGTGTGCAGCCTGTCGTTGGCGTGATGTGAAACCTACAGACACGTGGGTGTCGGGGTGAAAACACAGAGGCTGATGGGTAATATGGCGTCTGATTCCTCAGTCCACTACAGGCAGACCTGAACGCACTCATGGTCACTACGGTCTCCATGACAACCACATGAACTCTACCTGCTGTGTGAAACATGTGAACAGAGCCAGGCTGGCTCCGGTTGGCTTGAGCGTTGTGATTTTAACGGGCTGATGGCGACGTGATGACAGCGAGGCTGAAAGCAGCAGAACGTGTGAGTCAACCGGTTTAGAAAATGAAAACCGTGTTAGGCCACGCCTCCTCCATACAGAAGCCTCCACCCTCCTCCTGAGACACGCCTCCACCCCCCCCCCCCCCCCCCGAGTCAGGCCGTCCCGTCCATGTAAACACAGCTCTGACAACAACACAGCCAGCAGGACTCCAGCTTCTCCCTCACTGGAGACAGTCAGGACTCACATACACATTCACACACAGGACACACTGGAGTTATGATTACTGATGTTTAATGTGTCACATATTTACATTTAATATGTTAATATGTCTAAAGAAAACCTTTTTGTTTGTTGATCCTTTCAGTCTCCTGACTTCTCACAACCAAGAATCAGACCTGTGTGTATTTTTCAACCTTCAAAGAGCAGCAACATTTAAATCTTCATTCTTTCAAAACTTCAAAATTCAAAGTCTGAAGAGGACGCTGGCAGCGTCTCTGTCGAGTTCAGGTGGCCAATCAGATTTCTCAGTTGGCTTGGCTCCACCTCTGCTCTCTGAAGGCGCTTCACTCCCACGATCATGGAAACTCCTTGGACCTGTCAATCCAAGAGCGACACACCTCCATCTGTCTCTGGAGCGCTGAAGGACTGACGTCTGAGACGTGTGTCTGAGACGCGTGTATGAGACGCGTGTCTGAGACGCGTGTCTGAGACGTGTGTCTGAGACATGTGTATGAGACGTGTGTATGAGACGTGTGTATGAGACGTGTGTATGAGACGTGTGCGCTGGACGTGCAGGCAGCGTGGCTCTGTAGCGTTTGTAATGTTGACGTGCTAGCTGCATGCTAACACAGCAGGTGTGCGAGTGGTCGACCTGATGAGACGTCGGTGTTTAAAGCTCACACGCTGACTCGTCCAGCTGTGGACACTGTCTCCTGTTCGAACACGCAGGACATCAGCGTGGCAGACTTAAGGTCAGAAGGGCGCCGTGTTTACGCAGATGTCACTGCTGCTTCAACAGTCAGACACGACGTGTGTCACAAGTTGAACCCCCCGCTGAGCTAAGCTAACAGCAGCACTGTAAACACAGAGCAGCCTGAGGTGTTTGAGGACGGCCTACTTCAGAGCCAGTGAGCAGACGGGGGTGAAGGGCCATGTATGTGCTAGCCCGAGTGTGTGTCTGCGGCTGCTCGTGTGTGTAACCTCGCAGGCACAAGGCACCGCGCTGAGCGCTCGTTTGCAGCCTGCGTGTCCATACGGCGAGGAGAAAGAAACAGACAGTCGCCCTCCACCAACCGCCACACGGCAGCTGTGTGTGCTCCCCAGCCAAGAGAGGAGGAACACAGTGTGAACCTGAGAGAACACAGAGCTGCTCCACCTCTCCATCTACTCACACGCATGTTCTCCAAATATATCCAGGGATGAACCGCTTTCTTTAAACATGCAGGATCAACTGATTAGGTTG
>NC_136699.1:26955199-26971248 GCF_947650265.1 Symphodus melops
TGTGAGCGAGGAGACCATGGAAGTAACGCAGCTCACAGATGTGATCTCAGAGGCGGATGAGAGTGAAGCAGTCAACATTTAGATTTGATTTGAATTATTGAAGATTCTTGGATTGGAGGCAAGCTTCAGTTTGCACACAAACAGCTCCGACACAGAAGAAGAAGAGCTACGGGTCAAAGAGCTCCTCCTCCTCCTCCTGACCTCCAGAGCTACATTTACTTCTCAACCTCTAACAACAACATGAAGACGTCCTTCAGGGGGATGACCTGTGAGAGAAAACGTATGGAGATGGAGGAGCAGGTTACAGTACAGCTAATAATAGAAGAAGAAGAAGAAGAAGAAGAGAGTGGCGTTCACTTGGAGCAGCTGTGAACATCAGCTCTCTGCATTTCATTATTTCCACGTCAGGAAACTGTTGGAGCTGCCAGACGATCCTGAAATGTCATTAAAACTCTGCAGCTCCACGACGGCTTCATTTCCGCATCAAAGCTGGAGCGGCGTGCGGCCAGATTAGTGCCAATCCTGATCTCACAGATACTGTTATTGCACCTGAAAGGACACGTTTATTAACACACAGCAGAGAGAAAGAACGGCCCTCGTGTTGGCCAAAAATAATCGTTCTGAAATCTCCTTGTTTTGTCTCTGACTGAAATCAAAGGCAGAGACTGTGCGAGGAAGGAACGGATCAGATGTTGGACTGATCTCAGGAGAGACGACAGAGCCCATCATACAAACAGGATAAATATAATTTAAAGGTTAACTCTATTTTTGAGAAGTCTTTTAATCACGAAGCCTCTCTGCATCGATCACAGTGATAAACACAGTGATTATTTACAGGCTGATTAAAGGTCACTTATTAAAGGGATGAGCTGTGTGTCCTCTGCTGGGCTACAGTCTGACCTTTGACCCTGATGAGTGTGAGTCTCATTTGTCCTTTTGTCCGAGCTTTCATACTTTATCTTCAGATCTTTACGGAGATGATCGTTCAGTTTGTCCTCCTGCTGAAAAACAAATGTCTCCACATGGGACGATGAAGACTCTGAATCTGTATGAATGTCTTTAATGAAATATGATGTATATAAAAGGAGGAAGAGGAAGGTCTACTTCTACGTCAGGCCTGCACAGACTTCATGTGGTGTGTTCCTCTTAACGCACACAAGAACATAATGAAGCATTATGGGTAAAGGTCAAAGGTCAGAGGGGTCAGACTTTCACCACAATCAGATCAGACTCAATATAAACACACGCACACAAGGCAGTGTGTGTGTGTGTGTGTGTGTGTGTGTGTGTGTGTGTGTGTGCGAGGGGAGTGACCTCAGTGAACCTCCACAGCTATAAAAAATGGTTTTCATTTTTATTTTGAATGTATGTTAACTTCCCTGTTTTTCTTCTTCCTTAAAACATTCCATAACTTCACTGAAATCAATCACCCAATCAGAGCTCAGCCCACTTATCCCAAGGTCACTCCGTCTCGTCCCATTCATGGTGAAACAGAGCAGTTTACTTCTCTCAGCGGTGAGTTAGTGTATTGTGTTGTATATTGTACATATTGTGTACATATTGTGTTGTTTATATGTTATTATATGTTATTGTTGTATATTATTGTGCTACATTGTTGCACATTGTTTGTTTTCTCCCGTGGGAATCGCGGAGAATTCCAATAAAGAAGCTCATGTGATAAACAGCGGATTGAAGGCGCGGCCGTGTAAAGAAGGTTGATGATGGAGAAACGTGGCATGTATTCATGTTGTATTTATTTAACATTTAAGATTACAGAGTTTAATCTCAAATGTATTCCCGTTTTATTTTAGTCTTATTAGGAGATTAGTTAATTCAATTCAATTTGATAAATCTTTAATTTAAAGCACATCTGTGTTGTGTGAAGTTAAAATGTATTTGTTTCCAAATAGATTTGGTATTGGATCTTGTAATGGCTTGAGTTACTGTTCTTATAGGTCAGGGTTTTGATGTTTATGATGAACTCCTCCATGATCAAGATGCGACCCAGCTCGATCCCCTCACCTCCTCCTCCAGGTGTGGGACAGGAAACCTGAACAGCCTTTCAGAGCGTTTGTTTTTTTTGTTTATTGTTTTGAGTTTATGGTTTCATTTTTTCTAAATACGACTCTGATTATTTCAACTGACCTGTGTTTGATTTTCTGTTGGTTTACACACACACCATGGCTCCCTGGAGACCTTACCTCATTTCTTCCTTGCTCATTTTAGTAAATCTTAAATACATATTCAACTTAGCCCACATGTAACATTTGCATCTTTCGTTGTGCAGCTGCTCCTCTCCGTGGTGATCGTTGGATCGGTGTGTAAACTACGGAAACAACATTCAAAGTCCCGAGAGAGAATAAAAAGTGTCAAAATAAAAAAAGTCTTGATTTAAAAACCTCACTGTGACGATGTGACCTTTCTTCCCAGCCTGCAGGATGTGAGTCATGATGATGAAGAGCCGCTCTCGTCTTCCTCCTCTCTGCTCTGATTGGACGCAGCGTGAGCGTCCGTCCCTCTGCGTGGCGTGTGAAGTCTCCTCCTTCCACAGCTCTCTTTTTAAAAAATAACAAGCACTCCCTGTCCGCGCGAACGCACACATTTATACATATGGAAGTGTTTCGCCCATTAGGGCGCCGCCTGCGGGCCCGCTGACCCCCCGTGTGATGAGGGGTCACAGGAAGCAGCAGCGGGCGGTGGGCGGCGGCCTCCAGATGAGGCTCCTCGGGGTCTGATTCCTCCAACAAATCAAACGCCTCCCCCTCAAAGCGTCCTCGAGCCGTCGGAGGTGTGTCTTTAATAAGCTCAGGCTGCCGGGGGTCAACGTGATGGGCGAGGAGCGAGACAAGGCCACCACGACTTCTTATATTTAAATGAGTTTTTTAACACCTGGTTTACCTGCTCGACAGACGACCACGGGCTCCCTGAAGTTTAGAGTGTTGATACAGATGATTGGTTCCTTACCTCACTTTGCTCACCACGTGACAGTGAGCACCGGTGAGCGAGCGCTCTGACGGCATGGTCGATGCAAGCGTGTTAATGCACACAGGCGGCTCGCTCTGAGTTTGTCAGCTTCCTGTCCAACAGGAAGTAAACCGACTCCACTCCATCAACCAGAACAAATCAGAAGAGTCAAATCCAGTCAGAGGACAGAGTCTCTGCAGACACAGTCACACATGTACGGAGGCCCAGAAGGGACAAAGCTTCACTTTAGACTGAGTTTTATTTTGAAGGGACAATGGAGCAGCTTCACTTTAGGAGACTGAGTTTTATTTTGAAGGGACAATGGAGCAGCTTCACTTCAGGAGACTGAATTTTATTTTGAAGGGACGATGGAGCAGCTTCACTTCAGGAGAAGACTGAGTTTTATTTTGAAGGGACGATGGAGCAGCTTCACTTCAGGAGACTGAATTTTATTTTGAAGGGACAATGTACCAGCTTCACTTTAGGAGAAGACTGAGTTTTATATTGAAGGGACGATGGAGCAGCTTCACTTCAGGAGAAGACTGAGTTTTATTTTGAAGGGACAAAGGAGCAACTTCACTATAGGAGGAGACTGATTTTATTTTGAAGGGACAAAGGAGCAACTTCACTTTAGGAGAAGACTGATTTTATTTTGAAGGGACAAAGGAGCAACTTCACTTTAGGAGAAGACTGAGTTTTATTTTGAAGGGACAAAGGAGCAACTTCACTTTAGGAGAAGACTGATTTTATTTTGAAGGGACAAAGGAGCAACTTCACTTTAGGAGAAGACTGATTTTATTTTGAAGGGACAAAGGAGCAACTTCACTTTAGGAGAAGACTGAGTTTTATTTTGAAGGGACGATGGAGCAGCTTCACTTTAGACTGAGTTTTATTTTGAAGGGACAATGGAGCTGCTTCACTTTAGGAGAAGACTGAGTTTTATTTTGAAGGGACAAAGGAGCAACTTCACTTTAGGAGAAGACTGATTTTATTTTGAAGGGACAAAGGAGCAACTTCACTTTAGGAGAAGACTGATTTTATTTTGAAGGGACAAAGGAGTAACTTCACTTTAGGAGAAGACTGATTTTATTTTGAAGGGACAAAGGAGCAACTTCACTTAAGGAGAAGACTGAGTTTTATTTTGAAGGGACGATGGAGCAGCTTCACTTCAGGAGAAGGCTGAGTTTTATTTTGAAGGAGGAAGCTTCTGAGTCAAAGCGTGAGGAGGGACGGCAGAATGTACTGTCCCATAAGAAGTCTAAATCAATCAGAGTAACGCTGAACATGACACACGAGGATGAAAAGAGAAGAATGAGTGGAGCACATCAGAGGACACTCAGATGTGTCTTAAGACGGCTTTAATGTCGACTTCAAACTGAGAGCACGGAGCGTCTATATTTAATGTTCCGATGGAATCAGAGACGAGCACAAAGAGGCAGACAGTGAACGCTGCTTAGAAACCTAAATATATCCAGCATGAAGCCTGAGCGCTACATGTTAGCATGTCAGTCAGATGCTCATTTCCTGTCTCTGTCTTCTCAGAGACGTTTTGACTTCCTGTTTGTTTCGTTCAAACTTTGTCTTCACTTTGCTCTTTTTAAGTTATTCAAACATGTGAGAGTCAAACATGTCTCTGGTTTATGATCTGCTGGTCCACCACTTTGCTGTAAAAATTCAGTTTACAAACTTCCTCAGGCGCCACGACACCGCCGTGTGGGACGACGTGAAGACGTGCTGCAGGAAGAACAGAATGAATCAGGACATCGTCCTCTTCACACCGCGGACTGTATGCAGCACGTCTGCTGTGTGAAGCCCAACCATGGAGGTCACTGACTCTAACTTTAGATCCGCTTAGAAACAAAGAGGCGGAGCTTAATCCTTCAGTAAAATTAGCCAGGTAACAATTCTGCAATTTAAAAAAAGTTAAACCATCAGAACAGATTTGAAAATCATAGAGACCAACCCTGTAAACGGATCCAGACTGGAGAGACTTCTGCAGACACTCTGAGGAAGTGCGCTTTCCTCCACATTAAATCTTTGTTTAGAGACAGCGGGTCGAGTGATGGCTCACTAACCACGATTCCACCCGCTCGCCGCTCGTTCAACACGAGGGTCCATCTTTTATGACCACTAAACTGCACTGCCAATCCCACGGCGTCCTGGGCGTGCCCGGACCGGAGCCTCCTTTATAAAGCATGGGCCCAGCTCGCTCAGCATGAGAGCTCATCGCCGTGGTTACGGACAGAAGGCTTCTCTCCACATTCACCTTTAAAACGTTCAGACACTCAGAGCACGCCTGTTTCATATGTCTTTAAGCATGTCTTCATTAAGGACAGGACCCACGGGGTCCATGCAGACTGACTCTGACTCCCCATCCTTCATCGATCCACCCTCGCTCATGGTCTCCGTCTCCGCCTTGACTCTCTGTCTTTGTTAGTGAACAAACAGTGGATGGGCGTGTCGGAGCATCAGCAGCACTTTAGGCTTTAAGACGGAGCAGAGACACGTTTGTTGCATAATGACGGCGAGCGAGATGGTCGTGTTGTTTCATTAGAATGAAGCTGATGTCACCGGCTGGTATTGATCTGTGTGTGTGTGCACACTGACTCAGGTACTTGTAATAAAAGCTTCTTTAGAGGAAGGAGACGATCACCTGGACTGATGGACGCCCACTCCAACAGCAGGAAGTCTGAAAAGCTGCATGTCTTGGATTCTTGTGTCCATCAGCAGAGCTGAATGAATAATCTGAAACACTCAGTCCATGTGAGTCGGGGTCAGATCGAAGAGGTCCTCTGTATGTTTGTCTCTTTTGTCTCCGAGCGGATCAGCAGCGGACTCTCATGCTCCCTGTTTGTCCTCCTCTGAGTCAGGCTCTACGCTCTCTCCTCGTCTGTTTGGAGGTACTGACTGGAGTTCAGCTCCATCCTTGGCCGTCCACATTGTGTGTGCATCATCAGAAAATCTTCCAACTGTTTCTCCTTCACCCGGAGCCGGCCTCACCTCCGCCTCCCGCCCGCCGGGCACCGCCAGATCTGGAACGCACACAATGCTTTAAACATGGCTGCTGGAGCCGCCGGCGTAATTGTGTTGGCATTGGCACGGACACCCCACCATTCGTGCATAAATTATCCCGGTCAGGAGACAGAGGGATGAATAGAGATGTTTTTAGGAGGCAGGGGGAGTCAAAAGGAAGGGAGGAGGGGAGAGGAGAGAAACAAGCGGTGCTAAATTGGATTGAGATCTATAACCAATGCGGCACGTCTTTCAACCTGAGAGTGGGAGGGAGCCATTAAAGATTCAGTCATTTTCAAACATGACCATCACTTTGGAGAGATAATGAGTGTCCTGAACGCTGGCTGACAAACCCACACCCCGACCCACTCTCTTCTTCTCCTCAGCGCCTACATGAAAGATAACACTTCATTTAAGCACAGAGACGGGACTGATGAGGAGGATTCTCCCGCTCTGTCTTTGCTCTATAATACTCCTGCTAATTAGCTCCATGCGTCACTGTGCTGAGCAAACTCACAAAGGCTCCGTTTGATCTGAAGTTTCACCTTTGTGTCATTAAAAGCCTCGGCGAGCCTTCAAGGTGATGCCGCTCTTCCTCTAAACACGCACAATAGGTGTTTAACTTGTAGCTGTGTCGCTCTAATGACGCACTTGACCGCTGTGCACGACGCCGCTAATTAACATTCAAACAGTGAAACACCTGAAAGAGCCATGAAAGATAAAGATCTTGTGAGCCTGTGAATAATTAGGCGGCGGTGTGTCGGGCACATCAGAGTGTTGGAGGGATGTGAAGCTTGTGTCACAGCAGGGCCGGGAGAGGACGCCTATTAGCCAGACGCTCCACCAGACAAGTGGAGCCAGACCCTTTTTGATTTCCTCCTGAATTACTTTCCGAGCAGCCGGTGGGTTCTCCGGGACCTCATGGGGACAGGGGAGCATCCGGGGGTGTTCACAGGATGGGGTGGCATTTGATTCGCCGCTTTGTTTCCCCTCCCTCCATATGCCCTCTAATCTCTAATTTGCGTCTCTTAATTCGGCAGCGCACGCTCCTGGAATTATCCGTGCTTCCTGATGGATGTGGCGGTTTGATCTTCCTGCTCAGCCTCCAACTGAGCCTACCTTCCAGCTTCAAACACTGAGGTCCACCTGCACACACACACACACACACACACACACACACACACACCTGGACCCAGATCTCCTCTCCGTCCCAGCTGAATGTTAAAAACACACCTTTGAGTTTCACGTGTTCTCCGGGTGACGGCGTGTACGCTCCGTTCAGACCTTTTTTTTGGTTGGGCCAAATTGTTTGGGGGTGTGTCCTGTTGTTTGAGGGCGGAGCTTCAGGATCAGCGGGGAGACGGGACTCTTACCTACTGGGTGTAAATGGCGGTGGTGTCTCAGTGTAAATGGCGGTTGTGTCTCGGGGTGTAAATGGCGGTGGTGTCTCTGGGTGTAAATGGCGGTGGTGTCTCTAGGTGTAAATGGCGGTGGTGTCTGGGTGTAAATGGCGGTGGTGTCTCTGGGTGTAAATGGCGGTGGTGTCTCTGGGTGTAAATGGCGGTGGTGTCTCTGGGTGTAAATGGCGGTGGTGTCTCAGTGTAAATGGCGGTGGTGTCTCGGGGTGTAACTGGCGGTGGTGTCTCTGGGTGTAAATGGCGGTGGTGTCTCTGGGTGTAAATGGCGGTGGTGTCTCGGGGTGTAAATGGCGGTGGTGTCTCTGGGTGTAAATGGCGGTGGTGTCTCTGGGTGTAAATGGCGGTGGTGTCTCAGTGTAAATGGCGGTTGTGTCTCGGGGTGTAAATGGCGGTGGTGTCTCTGGGTGTAAATGGCGGTGGTGTCTCTGGGTGTAAATGGCGGTGGTGTCTCGGGGTGTAAATGGCGGTGGTGTCTCGGGGTGTAAATGGCGGTGGTGTCTCGGGGTGTAAATGGCGGTGGTGTCTCGGGGTGTAAATGGCGGTGGTGTCTCGGGGTGTAAATGGCGGTGGTGTCTCGGGGTGTAACTGGCGGTGGTGTCTCAGTGTAAATGGCGGTGGTGTCTCTGGGTGTAAATGGCGGTGGTGTCTCAGTGTAAATGGCGGTGGTGTCTCTGGGTGTAAATGGCGGTGGTGTCTCAGTGTAAATGGCGGTTGTGTCTCGGGGTGTAAATGGCGGTGGTGTCTGGGTTTAAATGGCGGTGGTGTCTCAGTGTAAATGGCGGTGGTGTCTCGGGGTGTAAATGGCGGTGGTGTCTCTGGGTGTAAATGGCGGTGGTGTCTCGGGGTGTAAATGGCGGTGGTGTCTCAGTGTAAATGGCGGTGGTGTCTCGGGGTGTAAATGGCGGTGGTGTCTCTGGGTGTAAATGGCGGTGGTGTCTCTGGGTGTAAATGGCGGTGGTGTCTCTGGGTGTAAATGGCGGTGGTGTCTCTGGGTGTAAATGGCGGTGGTGTCTCAGTGTAAATGGCGGTTGTGTCTCGGGGTGTAAATGGCGGTGGTGTCTCTGGGTGTAAATGGCGGTGGTGTCTCTAGGTGTAAATGGCGGTGGTGTCTGGGTGTAAATGGCGGTGGTGTCTCTGGGTGTAAATGGCGGTGGTGTCTCTGGGTGTAAATGGCGGTGGTGTCTCTGGGTGTAAATGGCGGTGGTGTCTCAGTGTAAATGGCGGTGGTGTCTCGGGGTGTAACTGGCGGTGGTGTCTCTGGGTGTAAATGGCGGTGGTGTCTCTGGGTGTAAATGGCGGTGGTGTCTCGGGGTGTAAATGGCGGTGGTGTCTCTGGGTGTAAATGGCGGTGGTGTCTCTGGGTGTAAATGGCGGTGGTGTCTCAGTGTAAATGGCGGTTGTGTCTCGGGGTGTAAATGGCGGTGGTGTCTCTGGGTGTAAATGGCGGTGGTGTCTCTGGGTGTAAATGGCGGTGGTGTCTCGGGGTGTAAATGGCGGTGGTGTCTCGGGGTGTAAATGGCGGTGGTGTCTCGGGGTGTAAATGGCGGTGGTGTCTCGGGGTGTAAATGGCGGTGGTGTCTCGGGGTGTAAATGGCGGTGGTGTCTCGGGGTGTAACTGGCGGTGGTGTCTCAGTGTAAATGGCGGTGGTGTCTCTGGGTGTAAATGGCGGTGGTGTCTCAGTGTAAATGGCGGTGGTGTCTCTGGGTGTAAATGGCGGTGGTGTCTCAGTGTAAATGGCGGTTGTGTCTCGGGGTGTAAATGGCGGTGGTGTCTGGGTTTAAATGGCGGTGGTGTCTCAGTGTAAATGGCGGTGGTGTCTCGGGGTGTAAATGGCGGTGGTGTCTCTGGGTGTAAATGGCGGTGGTGTCTCGGGGTGTAAATGGCGGTGGTGTCTCAGTGTAAATGGCGGTGGTGTCTCGGGGTGTAAATGGCGGTGGTGTCTCTGGGTGTAAATGGCGGTGGTGTCTCTGGGTGTAAATGGCGGTGGTGTCTCTGGGTGTAAATGGCGGTGGTGTCTCTGGGTGTAAATGGCGGTGGTGTCTCAGTGTAAATGGCGGTTGTGTCTCGGGGTGTAAATGGCGGTGGTGTCTCTGGGTGTAAATGGCGGTGGTGTCTCGGGGTGTAAATGGCGGTGGTGTCTCTGGGTGTAAATGGCGGTGGTGTCTCTGGGTGTAAATGGCGGTGGTGTCTCTGGGTGTAAATGGCGGTGGTGTCTCTGGGTGTAAATGGCGGTGGTGTCTCGGGGTGTAAATGGCGGTGGTGTCTCGGGGTGTAAATGGCGGTGGTGTCTCAGTGTAAATGGCGGTTGTGTCTCGGGGTGTAAATGGCGGTGGTGTCTCGGGGTGTAAATGGCGGTGGTGTCTCAGTGTAAATGGCGGTTGTGTCTCGGGGTGTAAATGGCGGTGGTGTCTCTGGGTGTAAATGGCGGTGGTGTCTCGGGGTGTAAATGGCGGTGGTGTCTCAGTGTAAATGGCGGTTGTGTCTCGGGGTGTAAATGGCGGTGGTGTCTCTGGGTGTAAATGGCGGTGGTGTCTCGGGGTGTAAATGGCGGTGGTGTCTCTGGGTGTAAATGGCGGTGGTGTCTCGGGGTGTAAATGGCGGTGGTGTCTCAGTGTAAATGGCGGTTGTGTCTCGGGGTGTAAATGGCGGTGGTGTCTCGGGGTGTAAATGGCGGTGGTGTCTCAGTGTAAATGGCGGTTGTGTCTCGGGGTGTAAATGGCGGTGGTGTCTCTGGGTGTAAATGGCGGTGGTGTCTCGGGGTGTAAATGGCGGTGGTGTCTCAGTGTAAATGGCGGTGGTGTCTCGGGGTGTAAATGGCGGTGGTGTCTCTGGGTGTAAATGGCGGTGGTGTCTCGGGGTGTAAATGGCGGTGGTGTCTCTGGGTGTAAATGGCGGTGGTGTCTGGGTGTAAATGGCGGTGGTGTCTCGGGGTGTAAATGGCGGTGGTGTCTCAGTGTAAATGGCGGTGGTGTCTCTGGGTGTAAATGGCGGTGGTGTCTCAGTGTAAATGGCGGTGGTGTCTCGGGGTGTAAATGGCGGTGGTGTCTCTGGGTGTAAATGGCGGTGTTTTGGCGTCTCATAACTTTGTAATCAAAGGTGCGATGAGGATGGAGGAGGGAGCGGTTTACACTCAGGACTTTCAGCCGGCTCTTGATCTTCATATTAATCTTGAAAGATAAAAATACATTGAGAGAGCTGGAGTACAAAGTGTGCCGACACGCTGCACCCCGCTGGCTGAGGAAGAGTTCGACTTTCTCTCTCTTCTTCTTTCTCTTTTCAAATCGAGCCAAATGTTCAAAGGAGGAGCTTTTCTATCCTTTCCTGCTGCTCCAAATTTCAGAGTAGTTTCCTGGTTTGAAGCAGGATATTCATGTTGTTCTAACAGTGCTAATGTATCCTTAGCGTCAGTGTGACCTAGCTGTAGTGTGTTGTTGTCTGAATCAGGCAGAGTGGAGGTGTTTTCCGCTCTGATTCACCTGTGTACCAGCAGCAGGCCTCTTGTTGTCTCTGGCATCGTGTTCCTCTAATGAGCTTCCAATGTAGTGGATCCCACCTGAGACCTGCCGCTCTCTGAAGGAGCAAATTTCATCTTCACAAACTCTTTCATTTTGCCATTTTCCCAGCAGGTACAACATGTTTTGTTCTTCAGAGGAAAATCCAGGCAGACAGCACCACATGTGTTTTTTACTGATAGATGAAGTGCAGCCGAATGGAGCGTGTGTCCTTCCAGTCTCCCTCCTCAAACAGTGAGGACACAGTGGTGAACACACTTTATCAGAGCCTGAGATCCAGCAGACATCAGCCGTACGAGGAGAAAGTGAAAGGGAAAAAAGATCTCAGGCAAAAGAAGGAAGCAATCCTTTGTAGTGACACGAGGAACAAGATGTTTCACCAAAGAAAAATGCAAATTACGATCAACGGGAACAAAATGTAACAGAATCAAACGCTCTCGACAAGGAGAAGTCACACAAGACGTGTCCTAATGAGGAGGAACAAAAAAGAAGAACCTCAGACATTTTAATCTTTTAAAACCCTGGCAGGCGCTACATTGTTCGACAAACCACACGTCAGGGTGTTGATTCTTCCTGTAGCAGTCCTTTCTCTTTCTTCCACAAACTTTATTTATTCCACTCGAGCCTCCTGCGATGCTTTCTAACATAGAAGTCGCTCTTCAAAGACTCGCCTATCACATGGGATCAGCTGTCCTCTCTGAAGCTGTGGGGGGGGGGGGGGGGGGGGGCACCAGCTGTATGTAGACCTGACGACGTCAGACTGACAACAAATGTGCACATGTACAGGGAGACATGTGCACACAGTGAACACTGATGAATGCATGTGTGCAGACTTTAGGTCCCACGACTCTTTTTGTTGGTGTGTTGTGAAGAGCCGCCCTCTGCAGAGGGACTGACTGCAGACATCCCTGCTTATTCTATCAGCAGGCTGCAGGCCACCATAGCTAGCTCTCAGTTTAGGAGCTACGTTATGCAAAGCTCAAAGACTTTCCTCTGTCAACTACTTTCAAAAAACCAGCAGGCCTTACATCGTACATCTACATCAGATGTTTCAGAATGAAAGGTTAACTGATGTTAATGTTACTTTTTTAGCTAGGTGCAGCTGTGGAGGTTTCTAGGCGACAGGTAGGTCAGTCGTTTTGGAGTCCATCCTGCAGTTACACAGATAATTCAAAAATATATACAGATACTCAAATACCAAGAAGCAACCTCCGATGTTCCAACATGAAGCTGATGCTGAAGTGGAACATCCTGCAGTTCCTGAAGCATCCGCTAGAGGCTGGCTGCAGAAGCACAGGAAGTCACATACACACCCATTGAAAAAGCCTGTTTTTTTACAGCAGACATGAACATGACGCAGGCGGGCTTTAAGGTTTCTGACATGACGCTCAGATTCAAGGGTTAACTGTTCTGTGTGAGACTCCTTCATCTGTCCCGCTCCAGCAGCTCTGTGTGAGACAGTCATTAGGCCGACTTTATTAAGTGGTAGATGTTTGACCTCTTGGGGTCGTACGCTGCGATCGGACCGACAGCTCAAACTGCACGTTCTTAACTCAGAAACTAAAAGCAGCGAGGCAGGACGTCTCTGTGATTAAACATGAACTCTCATCGAGATCATACTTTTTATACCTCTCTTTGCTCATTAAGGAAGACATGCTGTTTTAACAGCATTATATATATTTATACATAAACGGTGTATGACACTTGTATGCATTCTACAGAACGCCATAAAACTACCTCAACAACACCTGCTTAGAAATAACTCGTCATGTTTCATCTTAATTAAAAGTGTAAGGACGGTTAGAGCGGGTGAAACTCGTGATGAAGGAAAGAAAAGGCTGTCTGATTCATCAGTGGTCTGCTCGATATATTGGAGAACTACAAGGTCACAGAAGAACTACAAGATCACAGAGAACTACAAGATCACAGGAAGAACTACAAGATCACAGGAAGAACTACAAGATCACAGAGAACTACAAGATCACAGGAAGAACTACAAGATCACAGGAAGAACTACAAGATCACAGAGAACTACAAGATCACAGGAAGAACTACAAGATCACAGGAAGAACTACAAGATCACAGAGAACTACAAGATCACAGGAGAACTACAAGATCACAGGAAGAACTACAAGATCACAGGAAGAACTACAAGATCACAGAGAACTACAAGATCACAGAGAACTACAAGATCACAGAAGAACTACAAGATCACATTAAGAACTACAAGATCACAGGAAGAACTACAAGATCACAGAGAACTACAAGATCACAGGAAGAACTACAAGATCACAGAGAACTACAAGGTCACAGAAGAACTACAAGATCACAGGAAGAACTACAAGTGCAATGAAGCTAATAAATCCTTAGTGTGTAACAGTAGAACCTGAGTGGTTGTTTGCATAGTGACATTCTTGTTCTGCAGCTGAAACCTGGACTCTGTTCCAAAGTAGACAGCTTCCTCTTCAGGGCTGCAGGGAAAAGTACGACATGAGAGTCTGCAGCTGAACATCATTGCATTGACAAACCATGAAATACAGCACAGATGTGTCACATCTGCTCCACTGAGACTTTTCAGATTGAAGAGTGTGACTCCACAACTTGAACATATCGCTGCTGCCAGACATCGGTGAGTGCCGCGTCCTTAAGTAGGCCTGCAAACTGAACGATTCACAGGCAAATCATTTGAGGTGTCTGGAAGCAGCCTCGACGCCTGGATGGAGGTTTTGGCTCTCGTTAGAAATCCTTGGTGTTCGGAGAGAAAGGACTGTTGTGACAGCTTTTTGGATCCCTGGTGATTCTGATCAACAGCCAGCTCTTGTGAAGCTGCTGGTAGACTTTGTGTATTAAAGGTGTTTGCAGAACATTTACTGTAATGCATCAATCCCTCATGGAGAGGACAATGGAGATGTCAGCGACAAATGACCTAAATGTGGAGCTAACTCCAAAAATAAATTCCCATGCATCCGTGTTTGTAAATGTGGAAGTCTGCAGCTTAAACATGTTGAGTGCTGACTGTGAGATCGGTTTGAAATGTTCTCTCTTCTGATGGGATTTCATTTCATTCTTAGCTCTGTCGGTTTAATTTAATCCATCGTTTCAATGGGTAATTAACCCATGAAGATCCAGATCTCTTTGGGTGACCTGGTCACCCACAGCACACGTCATAATAAAACATGATCTAATTATCTCATTAACAGTTTACAAACAATAAAACAAGAGAGAACAACGATTAATTGAGTAAAAAGGTTTGCAGAAGTCGTGATCACAGAGAACAGTTCAGGTTCTGTCTGATGGTGTCCTGATTTCTGTCTTTGAAGATCGAGCTGGAGAAAGTTCCCTGCAGGGGGCGACAGAGCGCTCTGTTCCTCGAGCTCAGTGTGGACGAGATGTTTGAAACATCACAGGAGCACAAGTGGCTCCTGGTTCTTTGACGGTCTGAACATTAATCAAGAAGAGCTTTATGAAGTGTGAAGATTTGACCGAGGCGGCCGTGTCTCTATAACAGTAAGAAAGGTTGTTGACATGAGAAGGTCCTTTGCTCTGAGGAAAAGCAGGATTTATGTCTATAATAAAATCTTCACTTTGAGTTTAGAGGCCAGTTTGTGCTTTAAGAGAAAGTTCACGATGAAGAATAAAGTCCAAGTACTGGATGGCATCTCCTTCCTCACTGAGGAGTGAAAACAACATTTCACTTTATTTTCCTCAGGAACTGAAAGCTGTGCAACAGATGTTGAATACCAATAGATGGTGCTGTCATCAGTATAAAAGGGACACATGACATGTGACATATTTTCAAACCATCCTAGTTTGAGCAGCTTTCTGCTGCTGGAGCTTATTAGAAACATGCAGAGGCTTTTTAGCTCGGGTACAATCACTTCTATCTGAAGCAGTTCCACTGCCCGCTTCCATCGCTGCAACACCTGTTCACCTGATAACTGCTCTCATATCTGGCAAACCCAGGGGCGTCCAAAACGGCCTTCAAAGCCCCGCCTACCTTCTCTGGCCCAATCAGATCCAGAGCATTCAGGAGCAGAATCTAAAGTTAGAAGGAGGACATACTGGCTGCTGCATTGTTGTCAGAGAAGCTTCAACACAGCAAGTTTCCTTCATGATCACACAGGAAGAGAGCAGCTCTCTGATTGGCTGACTGATCACAGAGGAAGAGAGCAGCTCTCTGATTGGCTGATTGATCACACAGGAAGAGAGCAGCTCTCTGATTGGCTGATTGATCACACAGGAAGAGAGCAGCTCTCTGATTGGCTGACTGATCACAGAGGAAGAGAGCAGCTCTCTGATTGGTCCTTTAAGATGCAGCAGGTTCTTAAGAAGAGATCTGCCACCCGACAGAAGCATCAGATGTTTCCTTTGTGAGTGTTTAACAGGCGGCCTGGGACTTCACTGTGACGCGTGTAACAGTGGCGTGAAGCTGCAGAATATTCAGAGATAAAGCAGCAGCGTGGATTCAAAGTGGACCTTCAGACTGGCGTCACGGCGTTTAAAGAACACCATGTCAGAGACAGAAAGTTTCCCTGTGAGCAGAGGAGCCTAACAAGGCGAGTACTTAGCAGCCTTAAATGTCATTCAGAGTTAAGTGGAGTGTTGAGCGGCTCACAGTCGGCTCCTTTTCTACACGGGGATAATCAGGCTCCACTCGGATTCTTTTCCAAAGTTCACTCCGCTCTAAAGAAACTTTCTGCACGGTCGACCTTTCCTGTGAACCCGCCGCCGCTGCCTCCGACTCCCATTCATTATTTACTCCTGTGATGTCACAGTGATTGACAGCGCGTTGTGACGAAGACGTGACCGCACCAGTGAGCGGGATCCGTGCCCGTTGAGCACCTTGACACGAGGGTGAACGTTTTCAGACGTGATGGGTGGTGATGACAAAAAGCTCCAACAACACAAAACTTTAAATTCCCTCGATCAAATAAAAGATTCATCATCTTAAAATGAGCTCTGCTCAAAGCTTCCTGACATTTACCGTACATGTCTGCACGGCTGGAGAGAGCTTAACGCCATCTCTCCATGAAGCACAAAGACTCTGTTCCTACTTAAAGGTAGAGTCAGCAGGGTGTTCCTTCAAAATAAAATACATCTCCAAAAGTGAAGCTGCTCCATTGCCCCTTCAAAATAAAACTT
>NC_136699.1:26971448-26996448 GCF_947650265.1 Symphodus melops
TATAAACAGTAACATATGAATGAAATATGCCTCTCAAAGAAAAGACAGACATTGAGGACAGTGAAGCTACATTCAGGGTTTGGAACACCTTTCCCCTCACTGCTTGGTATTGAAAGTTTCTGCGAGCTCAGCCTCTGCTCGCCACATTACTTTTTCTCCAGAGAACAGCTCGTTCTTTTAGCCGGGACAGAAACAGCAGCTCTTAGATCTCCCAGAGTGCTAATCTGTCTGGCCCCTCATGGAGAATTCACAGCTATTTCCCAGCTCCTGCCGCTGGTTCGCTGCCACTGATAGGGATCTTCTCTCCCCGCGGGTGAAAGCCGATGGCTGTCCAATCAGCCGCCACACTGCAGTCCGCGGTCAAACTGATTTCCTTCTAGCTGCTGGGATTCGGTAATGTCCTGAGATCTGACTGTCAAGCTTTCTGGCTCCAATCCAATTGTGCTGGAAGGAGAGCCGAGGTCATTTTTCTGCAGCTGCTGAGCAAAGTAAATAAAAATTGTTGGATTCGGATTGGCATTTTGTAAATTTGTGCCAAGAGAAGGAGAGGAGGGCGTTAAAGGCGCAGCAGAAAACTGTGGGTTTTGTCTTTTGAAGGGAAGTGATGAAATGTAGAGTAGATTTGTGGACAGCTGAGAGCGGAGCTCTTGTTTTTGTGCACTTCCCCAGCGGCCGCTCTCTTTGTTCTCTGTTCAACAATCAACAGAAAACAAGACAGGAAGGGAGAGTGAAAAGCCAAATGACAAATGATTTTAAAAGAGCGAGTGGAGAAATGCAGCATGTGTCAGAAGAGTGGGTGTACTGTATGTGTGTTCATCTGTGCACATCAGAGGTGTCTGAGCCGGCCCTATTGATCGTTTGAACCGGGATGGAAGGGATTGTGGGGTTACAGGGATCAATGCCGAGGCAGTCGGTCAGACGTGAAACTTTCCAGAAAACTAATTCCGCCTGTCGGCCCAGTTAACAAGATATCAGACCCCTAAGAACAAGTTCAGGCTGCAGCACACATCGGCCATCACTACAGATGGGATTTGTTTTCTTCTTCTCCTTTACTCGAGCTTTGAGACAGCCTCATGGGCTGTTTCTTCGATGTTGCAGAGTTTCGAAGGCATGTTGTTGAGAAGCTTGGTGCTGAGGTTTATGAGTTCAACCAGAAAGGTGTTCTGGGCAGTACAACTTCTCCATCATCGAAGTTTTAGACTTGTTGGGTTTTTGGCAGGATTCCTTTTCCACAGGCAGTGACTGTTTCAGTAAAGTCTTGAAGGTTGTTTCTTGTGTTGATAGCATGGCGTGTTTATTTGAGGGTCTCTTTATGACTTTGCATGGAGGGCTTTTCTCTATAACTGTCCAGTTAGATTCTCCTGCTGCATTGAAGCACAAGTGTTTGTTACTTCCTGTTACATACTTCCTGATTTAGAAAACACTTGCAGGACTTGCACGCTGGACTACAGCAGGACTACACCTGGACTACACCTGGACTACAGCTGGACTACAGCTGGACTACAGCAGGACTCCAGCAGGACTACAGCTGGACTACAGCTGGACTACAGCAGGACTACAGCAGGACTACAGCTGGACTACAGCAGGACTACAGCTGGACTACAGCTGCACTACAGCTGGACTACAGCAGGACTACAGCAGGACTACAGCAGGACTCCAGCAGGACTACAGCTGGACTACAGCAGGACTCCAGCAGGACTACAGCAGGACTACAGCAGGACTCCAGCAGGACTACAGCAGGACTACAGCTGGACTACACCTGGACTACAGCTGGACTACAGCTGGACTCCAGCAGGACTACAGCTGGACTACAGCTGGACTACAGCTGGACTACAGCTGCACTACAGCTGGACTACAGCTGGACTACAGCTGCACTACAGCTGCACTACAGCTGGACTACAGCTGGACTACAGCAGGACTACAGCTGGACTACAGCTGGACTACAGCTGCACTACAGCTGGACTACAGCTGGACTACAGCTGCACTACAGCTGGACTACAGCTGCACTACAGCTGGACTACAGCAGGACTACAGCTGGACTACAGCTGGACTACAGCTGCACTACAGCTGGACTACAGCAGGACTACAGCTGGACTACAGCTGGACTACAGCTGGACTACAGCTGGACTGCTGGAAATTAGCTGCAAAGGCTGAAGCTGCTCCTTTTAATGTAAACGGGGATTGTCCAGAAAATAATAAACTAATCCAGTAAATAAACATGAAAGGGTTAAATACGACCCTAAAAGCGCTAAAGAGCAGATAGCTTTTCTACGTGATGTTGCTGTTTGTGGATATTTAAATGAGTCATTATGGAGTAATTTAGCCCCTTTTAAGCAAATTAACCTTGTTGCTTAAAACATCAAATCATAAATTGGTGGTAACTGCGCCGCAGTATGTAGGACTTTATGTGATGGATAATGTGAAACTGATTGACATTCAAAGGTTCGTTGTTATATTTGAACTCTGAGGGCAAGGTTCACAGCTTTTTGTGGTTCATTACACCAAAGGGTTAAATGAACCGCCACGTGTGCATTTTAAATCAATCCACCAAATGATGAGTTGGTGGTAACTGCGCCGCAGTATTTATAACTTTATGTGATGAATAAAGTGAATGGGATCTACATCCAATAATAAAAGCTGAGTCATTATATGTGATGAGTTTAGTTTATACTGAATATGGACTGATACAGTTAAATTCATTTAACTCTTAAATGTATTTACACTATTTAATCCAGTCTCTAGAGCATGTTAGTTTATAAATCAGGTTTTCCATGTGTAACCTCGGTGTCCTCTTCTGTGAATAGAATCTGCTGTATTTAAAAAATAAAAATGATATCCAGGCCCAAAGACGGTCAAAGCTTTCGTTATGGCGGAAAACAAAAGCAAATAAGAAATAATCAGATTGTCCAGAACTCACAGCCGATAAGCTCGGAGGGGAAATGAGGTTCATGCAGGACGGGCGGAGCTGCAGATGTGTGTTCATCACAGATAGCGAGGATTATCAGGTATTAACAGTGTGGAGCCGCGGCGCTGCACGACCACTGAAGCTGGCTGGAGCTGAACAGAACAGAGGACAGCACGATCACTGTGACCAAGCACAAACGTGCTCCATCATGTCGTGGTCACTCTTTAACCTCAAACCTTCTGCAGCACGAGCTGAATGTCTGATTGAAGTCGTCGTTGGTTTGATGAAGACGATGCAGACTTGATCACCAGCTTCATGTGGGCTTCCTTTGTCAGTTAGACCCAGAACATTCCCTCAGCATGTCGACCTCGGCCCTCCTCTGTCAGACATGCAGGGGTTAAAAGTGACACAGAGATCCTATATGATCTGGACTCAGAGGTCGGCACACAGCTCGCCAGCGTGGCGTCCGGTGAGTAGGACTCTGTGTCTGAAAGAAACAACAGGTCTAATTTATAGGCGTCAGAAAATGACCCACTGACTAATGCATCAGGACGGAGGTTGTCAGGAGGATATAAATAACCCTCGTGTGCGGCTCGCTCTCCTGATGCCAATAAAAGAGTGAAATGAAACAACACGGGCTCATAAAAGTGCCGCACAGATTTACAGCTCCAGGTGAATATTAAACGCCACCACTTATTTCATGGAGCTCTTTGCAAACTGACAGGCGTCAGAACTCATCTGAGAGTGACAGGCAGGCAGACCTGCAGGCGACACAACCGGATGGAGATGATGGCGGGGGGATGAATCTTTTATAGCGTCACTTTACTCCTCCATTTGCTCGACTTTGTTTTTTCTTCTCCGTCTTTCTTCTTTACTGTTGGTTGTTTGTTTTGGAGTGCTTTCCCTCGGGGATCGCCTGAGTAAGCGCCTACGCGAGCGTGACAAGCACTTAAGGGACCGCTGAACGCCCGTGTTGATATGAAAACCAGTCACTATCTCTCTCCCACACACACACACACACACATGCGTGGGCTTTGTGGGCTGGCTGTCATGCGACTGTCATCCCGCCTGCTTCCAAATCCAGAAACATTTTGCGAGGAGATGATACAGTTGATCTAATCAAGCAGAGATTGACGTTTGACCCTTTGGAATCCACTCGTCCTCGTACTGCGGCTCTGATTGGCTCTCCTGGTCTCTCCGTCCTGGTCTGAAATGACATCTCATCCTCCCTCTCTGGCTGCATGAGCAGAACTGATTGGGAAGCTGAGCGCAGGGCATTAGCAGGGCTTAACCTTGCTTTGTTTTTAATATCATTTCCATGTATTGCTTCTGTGCTTTCATGCTCGGGATTAGGAGCTTTCCATCTCTGCGCTCCTCTGACTGTCATGTAAACAACTGGAGGAGATCATTGTTCATTTATTAGTGTGGCTGGAGAGGCCAGCAGTGTGAGCGGCGCACACACACACACACACACACACACACACACACACACACACACACACACACACACAGCGTGACTTTCACAGTCCTCGGCTTCTTTTTAGATTTTAAAAACTAATTATTGTGAGCAGTGATGTGTGATCCTTTTTAACAGGCCTGTGTGACTGACCTCCCACCAGCAGGGGCTGCTGCTGCTTTTGGTCCTTCTGTCTGTGTTTGTTTCCTTGCAGGTCACTGGTGGGCGGGGCTACGGCACACCTAGGGCCCAGGTGATCTACCTCAATCCGGCAGCTGAGCGGCCTCTGGTCGTCACACTCAGCCCTCTCTGTTTTACACCGTGAAGTTGTTTGTGTCATGACATCCTGTCCCTGAATCAGTGAACATGTCGATCATTCATTTTAAAAAAGGCCACAATGTGAGGTTGAAATAGAGTGGTCACATGACTCAGCCTCTTGTTTAACTTTAAATCCAGCTCATGGTGTGATGTGCATTAAACACGCTCAGGGTGTGGAACAGCAGCAATAAATAAAGTGACCTCAGTGAATCATGCTGTGGATCAGGCAGCAGAGAGCAGCAGCTCGGTAAACAGGGGACAACAGGCCCGAGCAAACAAAGCTGCATGAAGGATGAAGCTGAAAGAACAACAGTGAGCTCTCGACTTCACTGTATCAAAGGCCATCTGCTGACAGGCTCTGCTGCTCACACACACCACACACGCTGCAGACAGATAGTAGACAGGGGACCTCGTGTTTTAACACTCACTTCCTGCAGCCGCTGACAAAATAAAAACTTCATCAAATCTCCTCCAGAAAAATGTGTTCACCAAAGCACATTGACCCAGACTTTTCCCTCCCAGCACACTGAAGTCTGAATTTAGTCAACTTGAAGGTCACTTAAAGTTTCTGTCACATGACCAGGGAGTGACTGCTGTGATCACTGTGATCAGGTCAAGAAGCCTTTCCTGCTCTCCTCTATGTTCTTGTTCACTCTTCA
The DNA here is from genome assembly GCF_947650265.1 of Symphodus melops. Classification (NCBI taxonomy): domain Eukaryota; kingdom Metazoa; phylum Chordata; class Actinopteri; order Labriformes; family Labridae; genus Symphodus; species Symphodus melops. The sequence goes on from NC_136699.1 coordinate 26,976,787, forward strand.
ACTCGACTGTGAACTCAGAGCTGGCTTCTCTGACAACAATGCAGCAGCCAGTATGTCCTCCTTCTAACTTTAGATTCTGCTCCTGAATGCTCTGGATTTGATTGGACCAGAGAAGGTAGGCGGGGCTTTGAAGGCCGTTTTTGACGCCCCTGGGTTTGCCAGATATGAGAGCAGTTATCAGGTGAACAGGTGTTGCAGCGATGGAAGCGGGCAGTGGAACTGCTTCAGATAGAAGTGATTGTACCCGAGCTAAAAAGCCTCTGCATGTTTCTAATAAGCTCCAGCAGCAGAAAGCTGCTCAAACTAGGATCAATGTTGGAGATGAAACATGGAGAGAGGTTAGAACGCAGAAAGCTTTACAGACCCATGCAGAGCTGGCTAAACACTGAAGCTACAGTGTCCACCACATGCAGAGCTGGCTAAACACTGAAGCTACAGTGTCCACCACATGCAGAGCTGGCTAAACACTGAAGCTACAGTGTCTACCACATGCAGAGCTGGCTAAACACTGAAGCTACAGTGTCTCTACATGCAGAGCTGGCTAAACACTGAAGCTACAGTGTCCACCACATGCAGAGCTGGCTAAACACTGAAGCTACAGTGTCCACCACATGCAGAGCTGGCTAAACACTGAAGCTACAGTGTCCACCACATGCAGAGCTGGCTAAATACTGAAGCTACAGTGTCCACCACATGCAGAGCTGGCTAAACACTGAAGCTACAGTGTCCACATGCAGAGCTGGCTAAACACTGAAGCTACAGTGTCCACCACATGCAGAGCTGGCTAAACACTGAAGCTACAGTGTCCACCACATGCAGAGCTGGCTAAACACTGAAGCTACAGTGTCTCTACATGCAGAGCTGGCTAAACACTGAAGCTACAGTGTCCACCACATGCAGAGCTGGCTAAACACTGAAGCTACAGTGTCCACCACATGCAGAGCTGTGTGAGAGGAGGGCGGGAGACAGCTCTCTGTGATGATTAGAGTTTAGACTGCAGTACTCATTTTAAACACTAGGGCCAGAGATACAGACTGCTCCTTTAGTCTTGTTGTGTAGTGTTTGTGTGGTGTTTCTGTGTTGTGTTGTTTCTCCTGATCAGAGTCTCCAGGTGTAAAAGTGTAAAAGGGGTAAGGTTTGAGATGTTTATGTTCGTTGTGTCAGGAGACCAACAAGTCGACCTGTTCGTGGCTCAATGCAGCAGACTGGACATTAGTAAGAATACCAACTTATTAACATGACTGTAAATGAGCTGAACGCTGTCGGCATGTACATATTTGTCTACGCTAACCCTCCACTTAGCTGTGTGTTGTTGTTTGTGTGTAACTCCAGCTGCAGCTCCACTGGTTATAAATGACACCTCGACTCATTTCCATGCAGCCTGCTTCACACACACCTCTCTGTGTTACTCATTAGTTGATTTGCATATTGATGTCGACAGGGCGATGCACAGATCCCCGGTGTGTGTGCGTCTGTGTTGTGTAGCGTGAAAGATATACAATAGCTCCCACGTTTATGGAGGTCCCTCATAAATTGTGCACACAGGACACTCGGCGAGTGGAGAGGGAGGAACCTGTGTAGTCGAGCTGGAAATTAATTGTGCGTCACTTTAAGAATCGAAGACGGCTTGTTGATAAAGTGCAAAGATTGATGGCAGCCGGGGTTACTTTAATGGAGGGGAGCTTCATAAAACATTAGATTATATAGGGAGACAAGCTGCGGTTAATACACTCCTGTGAAGTGGGCTTCAGTGTGTGTGTGTGTGTGTGTGTGTGTGTACATACACTTTGTATATTTAAATTGAGATAAAAAATGGCAGGGCAGGCGTTGAGCTTAGCTGTGTATCGATCGGCTTTCACAGGAAAGTTCATACAAAACTGATCAGCCAATCAGCTTCATCAGCAGAAACCAGCTGTACACACAAGTCAAGAGGTGATATTACGGGGGGGGGGGGGGGGGGGGGGTAGCGCCCCCTACAGGCCTGGAGGACTCTGTTGTTTTCTGGGTTTGTGTTGGCTCATATGGGGGATAAGGGGGGAGTTTGTGATCGACGTTTTTGTGTCAGATTTCCTTCCTGTAATTTAACTGAAGGGAACTCGCCGCTGCAGCCGCGTTTGTCGCCCCCGTCAGTTGAACATGTGGAGCTGATGTCAGAGGCAGGACAAGACGATGATGGTCAAATGACCCAGATTTAAATCATAATGCTGATGCTGCTGACGATGGTTCTGACAGTCACAGTGTTGATGATGGCGATGATGGCGATGATGGCGATGATGGCGACGATAGCGACGATAGCGACGATAGCTCTGTCATCAAAGAACGACAGAAATCAAAGAAGATAAATATAAACATCTGTAACCTTCCACTAACAGCCAAACCCTGGGCTGGTGTCTGCCTGCCTCCAGGAACACACACACACACACACACACACACACACACACACACACACACACACACACACACGGTGTGTCTCATTAGTGCGATCTGGCTCCCCGTCTCCAGTTGTCAGCGTGGCAGCTGTGGTGTTTGGGGTATTGAGGCCTCGCCTGTAGAGACATGCAGGGACTGTCAGTGTGGATCACACCCTCACAGTGACGCCCCCCGCAGCACCCTGTCCCACCCTGCACCCCCCCTCCAGCACCCCCAGTTTGACCCCTGCAGAGAGATGTGGACTGGTTCATTGATGTTTTATAACGGACACACCTTTTTTTAAAAGCATCCTAAACACAAAAGGTTAAAATCATTCATGGAACATTTCTTCATCCTCTGAGGTGAAACATCGTGAGAAGGACTTTTCTGGCACATGACTGAGATGTTGGAGATGTCTTTGGTCAAGCGATGACCGAGGAGACACGAGAGCTGACTTCACGGAGGACACGCCCCCTTCTCATGTAGCACTCACTGATTGGACGCTGCAGCAGCTCAGACTTCAGTGAAACTTCTCAAATCTAAAGATCACTGATGGTGATGATGATGAAGGTCTGATGATGATGAAGGTCTGAGCCCTCAGACTGATGATGATGATGAAGGCCTGATGAGGATGATGATGAAGGTCTGATTATAATGATGATGATGATGAAGGTCTGATGATGATGATGATGATGATGAAGGTCTGATGATGATGAAGGTCTGATGATGATGATGAAGGTCTGATGATGGTCTGATGATAATGATGACGATGAAGGTCTGATTATAATGATGATGATGATGAAGGTCTGATGATGATGATGAAGGTCTGATGATGATGATGATGATGAAGGTCTGATGATGATGATGAAGGTCTGATGAAGGTCTGATGATGATGATGATGATGAAGGTCTGATTATAATGATGATGATGATGATGATGATGAAGGTCTGATTATAATGATGATGATGATGAAGGTCTGATGATGATGATGACGATGAAGGTCTGATGATGATGATGATGATGAAGGTCTGATGATGATGATGATGAAGGTCTGATGATGATGATGACGATGAAGGTCTGATGATGATGATGATGAAGGTCTGATGATGATGATGATGAAGGTCTGATGATGATGATGATGAAGGTCTGATGATGATGATGACGATGAAGGTCTGATTATAATGATGATGATGATGAAGGTCTGATTATGATGATGATGATGAAGGTCTGATTATAATGATGATGATGATGAAGGTCTGATGATGATGATGATGATGAAGGTCTGATGATGATGATGGTCTGATGATGAAGGACTGATGATGATGAATGTCTGATGATGATGAAGATGACAGTTTGATAAAGATGGAGTCTGTCAGTTTCATCATTTAGATCCTAATCAATCCTGTTCAGTATTCCTGACACATAAATATGTGTTTATAAATACAGAGTTCAATTATAAGTCCAAACTCACACAAATAATAAACAGACAATGTTAAATCTGTTTGTCCTGCTTCATTTCCTTACACCTCTGGTGGGCGGGGCTAAGACTCAAACGCACAAAAAGGGCTCATCACCTTGGCTGCCATTTGTCAGAAGTGGATTCAGTCATGCTCCTGTGGCTCCTCCAATGACGGGCTTCAACTCCAATGTATCGATATAAAACGTACCAAATGTACCATATAAAAAAAAAAAACATCAGACCATCAGCTGGCAGGAGAATCTAACCAATCAGATTCAGCAAAATCATTCATCGGGGAAAGGCCTCGTTTGGTCAAATTGATTTTTTTCATGAGGCTCACTCTGACGCCGCAGCAGACATCCTCTCATACTGATTTAAGGTGGTATCATACTGATTTAAGGTGGTATCATACTGATTTAAGGTGGGATCATACTGATTTAAGGTGGTATCATACTGATTTAAGGTGGGATCATACTGATTTAAGGTGGTATCCTCTGATGCTGATTTAAGGTGGGATCATACTGATTTAAGGTGGTATCCTCTGATGCTGATTTAAGGTGGGATCATACCGATTTAAGGTGGTATCCTCTGATGCTGATTTAAGGTGGGATCATACTGATTTAAGGTGGTATCCTCTGATGCTGATTTAAGGTGGGATCATACTGATTTAAGGTGGCATCCTTTCATATTGATTTCAGGTGGTATCCTCTTAAACTGATTTAAGGTGGTATCCTCTGATACTGACTTAAGGTGGTATCCTATTAAAATGTTTCACGGTTGGTTTCTCAGGCTCACAGAATAGAACACGATCATCTGTGATGATGACAGTGTGTGTTTGATGAAAAGTGAACAAAGTAAACAGGAAGTCAAATGAAGACAGAAAGTTTGTTGGAAAGATTTAAGTGAGTAACACGATCACTGCACTTCTGTTTTTAAAACGAGAACAACACATTTATTCATTATTGACAAAGCTCTGTCAGAGTGCTGTATTTCCAAACACATCTCCCTCTTTTCTCTCCGGTGTTTGTTGTCAGAGACGTTTGTGTAAAAAGCGGCGTGATGAGAAAGGTTTGAAGAATTCATCGTCCTGCTGGCGTCTCCGTGAGCGACTCAGAGGATTAAAAAAGGATCAGGAGTCAAAGAAGTTCAACACAAGAAAGGAAACGTAACAAACTCACAAACTGCTCGTTCTCCACTTAGAGACCAAGACCAGAGTCCTCCAAGACCAAGCAGGTTAGACCCAGACCAAGGCAGGGTGAGACAAGACCAAGACCAAAACCAGAGTCCTCCAAGACCAAGCAGGTTAGACCCAGACCAAGGCAGGGTGATACAAGACCAAAACCAGAGTCCTCCAAGACCAAGCAGATTAGACCCAGACCAAGGCAGGGTGATACAAGACCAAAACCAGAGTCCTCCAAGACCAAGCAGATTAGACCCAGACCAAGGCAGGGTGATACAAGACCAAGACCAGAGTCCTCTAAGACCAAGCAGATTAGACCCAGACCAAGGCAGGGTGAGACAAGACCACGACCAGAGTCCTCTAAAACCAAGCAGATTAGACCCAGACCAAGGCAGGGTGAGACAAGACCAAGACCAGAGTCCTCTAAGACCAAGCAGATTAGACCCAGACCAAGGCAGGGTGAGACAAGACCAAGACCAGAGTCCTCTAAGACCAAGCAGATTAGACCCAGACCAAGGCAGGGTGAAACAAGACCAAGACCAAAACCAGAGTCCTCCAAGACCAAGCAGGTTAGACCCAGACCAAGGCAGGGTGAGACAAGACCACGACCAGAGTCCTCTAAGACCAAGCAGATTAGACCCAGACCAAGGCAGGGTGAGACAAGACCAAGACAAGAGTCCTCCAAGACTAAGCAGGTTAGACCCAGATCAAGGCAGGGTGAGACAAGACCAAGACCAGAGTCCTCCAAGACCAAGCAGATTAGACCCAGACCAAGGCAGGGTCCTCCAAGACTAAGCAGGTTAGACCCAGACCAAGGCAGGGTGAGACAAGACTAAAACCACAGTCCTGCGAGACCAAGCAGGCTAGAACCAGACCAAGGCATGGTGAGACAAGACCAAGACCAGAGTCCTCCAAGACCAAGCAGATTAGACCCAGACCAAGGCAGGGTCCTCCAAGACTAAGCAGATTAGACCCAGACCAAGGCAGGGTGAGACAAAACCAAGACCAGAGTCCTCCGAGACTAAGCAGGTTAGACCCAGACCAAGGCAGGCTGAGACAAGACCAGAGTCCTCCAAGACTAAGCAGGTTAGACCCAGACCAAGGCAGGGTGAGACAAGACCAAGATCAGAGTCCTCCAAGACTAAGCAGGTTAGACCCAGACCAAGGCAGGGTAATACAAGACTAAAACCACAGTCCTCCAAGACTAAGCAGGTTAGACCCAGACCAGGGCAGGGTGAGACAAGACCAAGACCAGAGTCCTCCAAGACTAAGCAGGTTAGATCCAGACCAAGGCCTTGAGTTCTCAGCGACTAAGACAAGAAAATGTACTGTTACAAAAAGTGTGTGTGTGTGTGTGTGTGTGTGTGTGTGTGTGTGTGTGTGTGTCACCAAACATGATGTGATGCATCTATCCACAGGTAAATAAACTAACAGACACACCACCCAAACCAACCAACTAACAGACAGACAGACAGAGGTCACCAGAGTTCATATGACACCACCCAAACCAACCAACTAACAGACAGACAGAGGTCACCAGAGTTCATTTAACACCACCCAAACCAACCAACTAACAGACAGACAGACAGAGGTCACCAGAGTTCATTTGACACCACCCAAACCAACTAACAGACAGATAGAGGTCACCAGAGTTCATTTAACACCACCCAAACCAACCAACTAACAGACAGAGGTCACCAGAGTTCATATAACACCAACCAACTAACAGACAGAGGTCACCAGAGTTCATTTAACACCAACCAACTAACAGACAGACAGAGGTCACCAGAGTTCATTTAACACCAACCAACTAACAGACAGACAGAGGTCACCAGAGTTCATTTAACACCACCCAAACCAACCAACTAACAGACAGACAGAGGTCACCAGAGTTCATCTGACACCACCCAAACCAACCAACTAACAGACAGACAGAGGTCACCAGAGTTCATTTGACACCACCCAAACCAACCAACTAACAGACAGAGGTCACCAGAGTTCATTTAACACCACCCAAACCAACCAACTAACAGACGGAGGTCACCAGAGTTCATTTAACACCACCCAAACCAACCAACTAACAGACAGAGGTCACCAGAGTTCATTTAACACCACCCAAACCAACCAACTAACAGACGGAGGTCACCAGAGTTCATTTAACACCACCCAAACCAACCAACCAACAGACGGAGGTCACCAGAGTTCATTTAACACCACCCAAACCAACCAACTAACAGACAGAGGTCACCAGAGTTCATTTAACACCACCCAAACCAACCAACTAACAGACGGAGGTCACCAGAGTTCATTTAACACCACCCAAACCAACCAACCAACAGACGGAGGTCACCAGAGTTCATTTAACACCACCCAAACCAACCAACTAACAGACGGAGGTCACCAGAGTTCATTTAACACCACCCAAACCAACCAACTAACAGACAGACAGATAGAGGTCACCAGAGTTCATTTAACACCACCCAAACCAACCAACTAACAGACAGACAGATAGAGGTCACCAGAGTTCATTTAACACCACCCAAACCAACCAACTAACAGACAGACAGAGGTCACCAGAGTTCATTTAACACCACCCAAACCAACCAACTAAAAGACACCAGAGTTCAAACTGCTCAGGTGTGATCGCTGCCTCAGTGGGTTTTGAGTCTTTATCTAACTGGGTCACATTAATCCTCTTCTACATAATGAGACTGTGACATTAGCATGCTGACAATCACTGAAGTGATCCTGTGCATCTTCACAGCAGCTGGGAGCAGTTTCACCTGTGACAGTTAATCAGAGGGAGAGAGAGACCAATCCTGAGTGAGAAAGATGCTGAAGTCCTCATTCATCATTTGTTACATCCCGTCTGGACTATTGTAATGCTCTTCTGTCAGGACTACCAAAAAAAGTTTCCAAGGCCTGCTGATGGTTCAGAATGCTGCAGCTCGGGTTCTGACAGGAGCTGGGAAATATGAACACATTACCCCGGTGCTGGCCTCTCTTCACTGGCTTCCATGTCTGGTCCGTGCTGATTTTAAGGTGCTTTTAATGACCTATAAAATTTTAAATGGCGCAGCACCTTCCTATTTAATGGATCTTATCGGACTCTATGAACCTTCTCGGGTTCTTCGCTCACAAGGATCTGGTCTGCTGACTGTTCCTAAAGTCAGGAAAAAGACTGTTGGTGAGCGGGCGGGCCTTCTCTTACCGTGCACCAACACTCTGGAACAGTCTACCTATGGACATAAGGCAGGCATGCTCTGTGGATGTTTTTAAAGCCAAGCTAAAGACACACTTGTTTAAACTCTGTTATTCATCCTGATTTGTTTTTATTGTGTTAAGTTTTTAGTATCTGTACAGCACTTTGTTTGAAAGCGCTTTATAAATAAAGTTATTAGAGGTGAGGGGGCGAGTCGTTACCTGAGGAGTTCACTGACTGACAGAGAGACGGCAGCTTCTTTCTGCATTCATGTCTGATATTCAAACATACAGGAGGGGCTTCACATGATAAAAGGTTGAATCCATGTGACAATGATGATTTCTAAATATTCAAAGACTTAGAGAATCAAATCCAACAAGTTGATCCTAATGATGACACTGATGTGAGCGCCTCCAAAACAAAGACAACCAAAACTTTTTCAAAGTGTATGTTTTCTGTAAACTTTATTTAAAGTGGCCTCACTCTTCAAAGACTTGGGGACTGTTATTGAATGTAATGCTTTTTGTCCAAACCAAGCTAATCAGAATTAATTTAAAATTTAGTTTGCATAAATCTTTTCGATTCTGATACTCATCTCCATGTTACCCAGTCTTATGAAAAAAGATGGTACGTTTGTTTTCCTATAATCTAAGCACTAAACTCTCTGATCCAGGTCACACCTACCACCTTAAAGATGATAATGATGGCACCTCTGGTCACTTCCTGTAAGCTCCTCCGGTCACTTCCTGTCAGCTCCTCTGGTCACTTCCTGTAAGCTCCTCTGGTCACTTCCTGTCAGCTCCTCTGGTCACTTCCTGTAAGCTCCTCTGGTCACTTCCTGTCAGCTCCTCTGGTCACTTCCTGTCAGCTCCTCTGGTCACTTCCTGTCTGCTCCTCTGGTCACTTCCTGTAAGCTCCTCTGGTCACTTCCTGTCAGCTCCTCTGGTCACTTCCTGTCTGCTCCTCTGGTCACTTCCTGTCAGCATCCGTGAGTGTGATCTGATTTTAGACAGCATGCATGAGATGACCTGTGTTTTAGTTGGTTATTAGAAAGAATAAATGATCTAATATTTGTAGTACCGTAAATTCCGTACTATTGAGCGCACCTGGATTTAAGCCGCACCGGCTAAAAATAAGTAAATAAATGTATTTGTACATATATAAGCCGCACTTGATTATAAGCCGCAGGTGTCCACGCTATAACAAGAGCTATTTACACAGACGTAGGCTACCGGTAACATCCGCAAATACTGTAGCGTCCGTACGGACGTTAAAGGACGACGAGAGCGTTCAAATAATAACTTTTAATAACCCGATCACTGTCGGCCGTGACCACGCCGTTTACAGCAGAGAACAACACATCACTTGCCGTAACAATCCAACTCTCTCCCCCAGCGTTCTCTCATACAGCCACTCAACACGTTCTCGCTGGTGCATTCACTGACTCTCCACATAATCGGAATTATGAACACATTATCAACTACTGACTTTACAACATGAACCGTTACAATACGAAGCCTAGCCGACGGTGTCTGTAACACGGCTGATGAAAAAGATGACCGTAATATATTTCACAAGAAAAAGTCCATCCATTCACTGCCTCAGAATGACTTCATTACTCACTTCCTCAGTCTCTGTTGTCGCTGTCAGTGTCATCTTAACGTGCAGCAGCTCTGTTAGCTTCTTTGACAGCCAGCTCGATCGCCTTTAACTTGAAAGCTGCATCATATGTATTTCTCCGTGTGTTTTCCATGATGAGGGTGCGTGCATGAAGCGCAAAATGACTGATATTAAGATCCGACGTGACGAAGTCAAATGTTTTTGCGGCAGAAGCTCATTGTCCCCCATAAAAAATCCATGCATTAGCCGCACCGGAGTAGAAGCCGCAGTGCTCGAAGTGTGAGAAAAAAGTAGCGGCTTATAGTCCGGAATTTACGGTATTTTGTGGCTGTTTGATGCGACAGGTCGCTGCATGTAGGGGGCAGCAGCGCTCTGACTGCTGGAGAGATGTTTGAATGATGTACTGAGGGTAAAGTAATGATAGGTTATTCCTTGTTTTTGTATTGAACACAATAGATAGAACATGGTGATTATGAGCTTCAGAGCTGCTGCTAGGCAGATTAACCCCGCTAACTTCACAGATAGAAACTCCACTTCACTCCCCATCTACTGTACATTGTCAGTTTCCACTCCTCCTTTCCCACTCGGTGTTTTACATAGTCGTGACTGAAAGATCAACTCTGCTCTTAGCTGGCAGAGCCGTCAAACTTCAGCAGCCTTTTTAAAACAGAGCATCCGAACCCTCCAGCTCTACAACTCTGCCTGCCTGTGGGGACCGGCAGAATCAAGGGCTGGTATTTACAGAGAGGTGAGCAGAGAGAGGCTTTAACTCGTAAACACTCTGTAGGCTGAGAGGTGCATTCGGAAGAGCAAAATGATCCGTGACTGCTCCTGTAATGTTCGCTGTTTTCTCAAGTGGCAAGAGAATTGCTATGAAATTCAGATAACATGCAACCATTGTGTTTGTGAGCTCACATTAATTAGAGTGGCTCCTTACTCGGCACTATCGTGCAGTAATGAGGTTAGTGTAAGCTCCGTGGCCCCTTCCAAGGGTACGACTTATTTAAGCACAGGAATGGTACGCACTGTGCTCTCTGTGAGCTGGCTTTAAAGCTGTCTGGGTGATCTTATTCCCCATGCTGAACACATGCACACGAGGAGAAAAGAGGCGGATTGCTGGTTGTTTCGTTTCAGGTTACAGCTCGTATGTCCTCAGTCAAGTGCCATGCAAATCCTGTTGGGACTGAGCACACAGCTCCATTCACTGCAGCCTAATCAAGTGGTATCTGAGCTCCAATCCTCTTATGCTGCTTGACTGGACCACACTGCTCGAAGGCGGGATTGTAGCTGGAACTCCTGGGAGAGATGGGAGTTAAGAGACAGAGGGTTAAGAGTAAGAGCGAGGGTCTGCCTTTGTCTCTGCCTTCCCCTTAAACTTCGCCCCTCCACATGAAAATGCATGCGTGCATTGGAAACACGCTGAGGCATTATGCATCTGCTCCTGCCTTTTTTGTACCTTCTTTAACACAGCCTTGCAAAGCGAGAGCAGGGTGGAAGTGAGACTGGAAAATCCCCTGCCTCACCTCTCAGTCAGGCTCCAATTACATTGGTGAGAGACACAAAGGTTAGTCCAGCTTCCTTGATGAGCTCTTTTCACAGCGAGCGGCACAACTCTGAAAAGCACAAACACCGAAGATCATGGCTCCAGAAAACTCTCGGCCCAAGCCTCTCCAGTGAGAACAATCAAGCTCATTTCATGCTTTTTCAGGCCTTTCACTTCTCCGAGAGAACAGAACGGCACCCTTTGAGTCTCCAGACTACTGTGTTCCTAAAAGATGCTAAAAGCCGCTAAGGGATCGGCCCATGTTGGGTCCAGATGTCGAGGCAAGTGCTCACTGGTCCATAAGACTCCATCCATTGATGGAAGTCTTGTCTTCAACCCTAATTAGCTCCACCAGTCAAGTGTCCCTAATTGGATTAGGGGTCTTGCCCTTTTTAGAGCCCAGTGTGTCCCTCAGGGGCCGACGGTGAGGGTGATGGGGGGTAAACCCTCAGAAACACAAACACTTACCTTTAGTCCATGTTTGTTTGAAAATCAGAAAACAGAAACAACAACAGAGTGTCAAAAAGATGGATATATTTTATACTTAAATATTGCTCTAATTGACATTTGACTGGCTCACATGTATCTACACGTTCATTATCCATGTATGCTGACTGATGTTCCAAACTCACTCATTTTGGTTTTGTAATGAAGAAGAGTAAATGGACTGGCAGACTGACAGGCGGAGAGGTGCAGCAGCTCGAAGGCAAAGCTCTCGATTGGCCGGTGGATCTTCATCCATCTCTCACCTGTGGTCATGAACTTTGAGTCGTGGCTGAGAGAATAAGATCACGGACACAAGACGCTGAAATGAAGTTCCTCTGGTGGGTGTGTGAGGAGCCGCTGCTCATTTACACAGTAAGGAACCAGTTCAGGTGGTTCAGACGTCTGATCAGGAAACCTCTTGGTCCCATGGATGGTCTTCTGAGCATCACCCAGCAGGAAGAGAGCCAGAGACAGGCTGAGAAGGATGGAGCACATCCAGTCTGTCCTGGGCCTCCTGAGGAGGAGCTGCCTCGGTGACTGTGGATATATTCTAACTGATAAAATAGCTCTCCAGTTCATTGAGTAATGAAGCCTTATCACACATGCTGTAGCTTGTGTGTAATCAAAGGGGCCGTAGAGGAGGATCTGACTGACTGCTTGTGTTCTGGAGAAATGTGAAGTTGCTGCACATACAAAGCCCCAGGGCCACAGAGGCTGCTCACATCGGTGTCTTTGTTACTGCTCAAACGATACGGATCACATTTGTGTGAGTCGCTCCGAGCGTGCACACTGAGCTTCTCTTTGCCTCCTGAAAACAAAAGGCCACAATACACTAAAAGGAAACAGCTTGCACAAAAGACTCTGTGAAGCTTTGTGTTCACACTCTATTCATGTTTTGTTTGAATACAGCAAGGTCAACAACAGAGCTGTGTGTGTGATGAGCGTGCTATAGGAGACGCAGATTAAACAGCGTGGATGTTCTCTCCTCCTTCTCTCTGCTGTGGTGTGAAACATCATCACTGGATTAACACCATCTTTAATCATCATAGATCCTCTGTCTCAGACGGGCTGCAGCCATGTGGATGTGTTCATGTCTGGAGGGTGGGAACCTACAGATGAGCATTTCAACAAACAACCTCTGGTCCTTTGATTGGATCAGTTCACTGAAGTGAAACAAAGACAATGAAGATTGTGTCATTCTGAATGTTGACATCCCGTCCAATCCTTTTCAGAATCAAACCGCACATGCAGCTGTTCATGGGGCGGCGTGCAGGCTGTCTGTGTGCGGCTCAGACGGCGTCCTGTCTTCGTACCTGCAGCTCGTGATGATGTCATGCTGCTGTCGTCTCTCTAACCTCTGAATATAAACTCTGTGTTAGTGATGAATACTGCACTGTCCCACCTCCCTGTCTTCTTGGACTTCCTGTCTCTGAGTGACGCAGACACAAAAGAAGAAGAATGCAGATCATGATGAGGAGCTGGGGGAAATAAATATGACCTTTGACCTCACATAAACGGCCTGCATAGAGATCATTTGATCTGACGACCTTCTGACACGACGGGCCGAACGATCAAAGCAGGATCACGAGGGTTCAGGTGACGAGTGAACAGAAGACTCCTCTGAAGCCGGCTCCCTGACGCCTGAGGAGGATCTGACACACACCACGAGTCCGACTGTCCTCCCTCGTCTCTCGTGGTTATTCACACTCGACTTCCTCCAGAGCCTTCCATGACGGACTCGTAAAGATCGATGACGACCTGCGAGCACATGGAGGACGTGAAGGTATGACTCAAACGGAGAGCAGTCATTGGACACGACGCCTCCGCTGGAAGGACCTCCTAGATCTGCTCCCCCTTAGACCTCCAGTCCTCCTCAGGTTCTGGTCTGTCCCATGTCACCGTGGAGGGACTGATGTCAGTGTGGTCCTGCCTCACTTTGTCCCCCAGCTCAGCTTTATATATCTGTCTTTGTCTCGTCCTTCATCTTGAGACCTTTTCTGCTATGAAGCGTGTGAATGACTTCAATCAGACCACACAGTCTGAAATGTTTGTCAACAAATCAACAAATAAACAAATCAATAAATCAATTAATCATCAAATCAACAAATGTGGACGAAGGAGTCATGAAGTCAAACTTCTCTCCTGTGTCGGACTTCTGCTGAGCTCCAAGTTTTGACACAAGCACACACACACACACACACACACACACACACACACACGCACACATACACTCACTCACACACACTCACACACACACACACACGCACACATACACTCACTCACACACACACACACACACACACACACACACACACACACACACACACTCACCTGGGCTAAGGGTCTGCTGTTCCAGAACTCGGCAGATGGTTGGGTCACTTCAGCCTGAGGCACTACCCCCCCCCCCCACACACACACACACACACACACACACACACACACACACACACACACACACACACACACACACACACACACACACACAAACTCACACACACTGGAAGTCCTGGAAGAGTGAGGAAGAGCAGAGCTGTCACGATGAAGCTGATTGGCTGCAGCATGTGAGCTGCAGAGGGACTGAGAGATCGGCGGGGCATGAAAGTCTGTGGGGGGGGGGGGGGGGCAGTGTGACAGCAGATTATGATCAGTGTGACACCAGCTAACAGGGGACCTGATGCTTTCACATCACGCAGCGTCACCTGACCCGCTGCTACAATATTTAACAGACTGATCTGAGGACACGAGCGCTGGGCCGGACGCTTTCAGCTCGGGAACTGTCCACATCTCAGGAGACGACGTCAAACACACACGCTCCGACTTCCTGCAGAAGTAGAGACGTCGCTGAGCGGCGTGACGTCTCCTGGAAACGCCCTCAGGGCTGCGTGGAGATGCCACGTGAGAAGACGGAGGGTTACGGAGCCGAGATGTGATGTGACCGTCGGCGGCGCTGATGTTCAGAAACAAACAGGAGCAGTGGGCGTCCGGGTCAAACGGGCGTCGGGCAGGATGGCGCTCGCTGTACGCTGCTCCTCTGTTCATCCTGAGCCTGAGATGGAGGGGCGGGGCCGAGCCTCGTTAAGACCACAGGCGTCTCCGAGCTCTGACTTCATGACGCCTGACGGTCCTGGTGCTTCCCCCGTCGTGGTCACAAACTGACGGTTTCCCAGCAGACCTTGCACGCTCGCTGTCGGGGGCCGCTGTTTAAACAAGCTCCCGGGATGTGATGTCAGAAACACGGGCGCTTGGCGGGAAGACTTGGAATTGATAGGCGACCCCCGCCTGCCTTCAGGAGAGACGGTGATTACGGCGGGCGACGCCTCAGCTCATTACTTCCTGTTTAAGCTGCTGTTGTTTCTCTGTTATCAGTCGTGACCTCGTCCTGTCGCTGTGTCAACACGCACGCTTGATTCCACCCAGCTCATCCTTGTTTTGCTATTTCATATTTTTCTCTTCCAGAGTTCGGAGGCAGCTGAGAAACGTAGGACGGCGTGTTCACAGCGAGCCAATCAAAGTGTAATTTGCAGAGTTCAGAGGATGCACGGAGTCGTGTTGATGACAGCAGGCGAGGCACAGCACCAAGCCCACGTCAGCGCCCTCCTCTGCAGCACGCCATATCTCCTCGTCCTTTAGCGGCGAGCGAGCCTGAGCGGTAAATACAGAAGTCAGAGGTTTCTCGCCGTAATAAGATTTGTTCCCGTGGATTTGTGGCTCTTACATCTTCTCCTCGCAGGTTTGTCTCTCGTCCGTTTGATCACCTAACACCAGATTACGTTGTGGCGAGGATTAGCTGTGAGGGAGCGGCGTGGCGTCCTAGGTGTGTCTTTCTGCACTCTAAGAGGCTTATTGGAGAAATATGTGCCGCTTAATAGCCTTAGATATTTCTTATTTTTTCTCCAACAGAGAATCAGATCTCTCTTCCCCCCTCGCCCTCAAAAGTTTGTCATGTAGACGCTGATTTGTCAGAGACACTGAAAATCCAGTTTTACTGTGTAATACGTCTGAACATGGCGCTAAAGCTCTGGCTTTAAGTCTGAGAGCGCCGCAGGAGAGGAGCTTTGCAACAAGGCGGCGCTGTCAGGCGGGATGTGTGAGCGCGGCGGTGCAGGCAGGGCGGGCTGCAAACGTTCAGGAGCTCACAGGTGAACCTGTGCTGGATCCTGCTGGAACAGGATCTGCTCAGGATCAGGAGCGGGCCCTCTCTGCTCTCTGATTGGCTCCAGCAGCTCCTCCTTTATAAATATTAGAGACAGGACAGGACAGTGGAGGGAGTCAGAGAGAGGTCGGATTTGAACCTGGGCCAGCCGGCCTCGAGGACTTCAGCCTCTGTCCCGCTCAAACACACAAAAGACTGTCCAGGATGTGATCGATCGTAAAACAGACACCATGTTGAAGATAATTTCATGATTTGATTCCATTTTGAAAGTGAAGGGGGAGCGAGCGAGCGAGGGGGAGCGAGCGAGCCGTGACACGGCGCTCAGGGTCACGAGGTCACGTCAGGGTGCGTGAAGCGACGCGTCGTGAGCACTAAGTGGATGCTGCTGGTCGAGGGATCAGTTTGCTGGTCTTCGTCTCAGCTGAAGAGTGACGGCGAGGCGTTAAGCGTGAGGATGCACGCTCCTCCGGCGTGCTGTGAAAGCAGCGGCGTCACAGTGAGTGGAGAGGCGGCGCTGTCCGTGGTGCTGAAGCCCAGCTGACTGGCTGCATGTGAGAGAGAGAGAGAGAGGTGCACGCCATGAGACCCGCTGGACCGGGTGAACGATGATGTCATGATGTGTGTAAGTTTATGTTTATAGAGGACGGTGACCTCTTCTGACCTGTCAATCAAAGCTACAAGCTGAACTAAGTGATGTGTGTGTGAGGCTTTCTCCTGTGGTCAGTAAGCACAGGTGTTACTTTTGATCTCTGCAGGTCTTAAAGCATCAAACCTGTCGGCCTGACTGTCAGCACAAAGCTCTGTGAAGCTGCACGCGCTCAGTGCTGCTCTCTCCTGCTCCTCACAGAGATCATTCCAGCTCTGAAGCCGACTCGGTGTGCTGGTGTTTCAGCAGCCTGGGGTGTGCGGCGTGTGGCGTGCAGCGTGGAACATGCGTCGTGGAGCGTGCGTCGTGGAGCGTGCGTCGTGGAGCGTGCGTCGTGGAGCGTTTGGCGTGGAGCGTGCGGCGTGGAGCGTGCGGCGTGGAGCGTGCAGCATGCGGCGTGGAGCGTGCGGCGTGGAGCGTGCGGCGTGGAGCGTGCAGCGTGGAGCGTGCAGCGTGGAGTGTGCAGCGTGGAGTGTGTAGCGTGGAGTGGAGCATGCAGCGTGCGGCGAGGAGCGTGGAGCGTGCGGCGTGGAGCGTGCGGCGTGGAGTGTGCAGCGTGGAGTGTGCAGCGTGGAGTGGAGCATGCAGCGTGCGGCGAGGAGCGTGCAGCGTGGAGCGTGCAGCATGCGGCGTGGAGCGTGCGGCGTGGAGCGTGCGGCGTGGAGCATGCGGCGTGGAGCGTGCAGCGTGGAGCGTGCAGCGTGGAGTGGAGCATGCAGCGTGCGGCGAGGAGCGTGGAGCGTGCGCCGTGGAGCGTGCAGCGTGGAGCGTGGAGTGTGGTGCGTGGAGCGTGCAGCATGCGGCGTGGAGCATGCGGCGTGGAGCATGCGGCGTGGAGCATGCAGCGTGCGGCGAGGAGCGTGGGGCGTAGTGTGGTGCGTGCAGCGTGGAGCGTGCAGCGTGGAGCGTGCGGCGTGGAGCGTGCAGCATGCGGCGTGGAGCGTGCTGTAAACCCGTGTAACGCACAAGACGCTCCTTTAGAGTCTGACACAGAGGCGCCATGAAACATCCTCGTGGTCAGAGCTCGTCACACACACACACTGTTCTCCTCCTTTCATTGGTCGGATTTTACACTTGACTTTATAGACGATGACGGTGGGTCGGGGAGGACACCAGGATGAAGGCGTGGAGAATGGCGTGCAGTGAAGGGTCGGAGTTGAATGCAGCCCCCCGCCTCACTCCCCCGTCACCTCAGCAGCCGCTCGACCAGCGAGCGCGCCTCGTCAGCAGAATCAACAACAGCTCGCCGTGCTGCATCGCTGATCAGCCGCTCGCTCAGCGGGGATTAGGCAGCAGGTACACCGAGCGCCGCATTGTTGGCGCCTAAATCAAAGCCCCCATCTCAAACGCTACAAATGACAGGCGTGCTGAACCTGGAGAGCGGGCTGATACTGAAGCAGCCCGACATCTTCCACGCCAGCGGCATATTTACGCAGCAAACATTCTGAAGGTGCACGCGGCGCCCGCTCCTGCACTGGCTGTTTGGTCAATAGAAGCTCATAACGGCGGACAGTTATGAGCCTGTGAAAAATACGGCGGCCTCTCTCTCCGCTCGGCGAGGCGTTTTGGGAGAATGCAGATATAAATAGGCGCACACACACAGAGGTCGTGTCACAGCAGGTTTATAACCAGCCGGGGACGCCGCTGGGCTTTTGTTCCTGTTGCTTTCTCCGTGTTCGCTCGCCATCGTGACATTTATCCCACACAGAAAAACAAAGGAGCGAATAAACCCCCGCCGTCTTGGCTGAGCAGCGCCAGCACCTCCAGGTCGCTCTCCCACCCTCAGACACTCTGAAATGTCACCCGGCCTCTCTGGCTCCGCCTCTGTCAGGCCCTGATGACCCGGGTCTCCTCCGCATCAGGACACTGATGCAATGAACTGCTCTCCTCTTGTCTCTGACATTTACTTCATAGGAGCTGAACCCGGGGAGGCTGTGATCTCACAACACCTCGAATCCACACTTCCCTTCAGAGCCGGAGGAGGAGCTTTGACTTCCTGCCTGGAATGATCTGACAGAGCTCTGATCACCTCCCTGAACCCGCCGTGGATCTGCAGCTGTGAGCCGTGTGGTCGCACACACGGACACAGGAAGAGATTTCTGCACGTCATGCACGCCTTCAGGAATGTGACAGGTGTGACCTTTAGAGGCTGCAGAGGGCAAACTTCCTGTCACACCTTTACTTCATGGCTGCTCAAACTTCCAGCAGATCCGTGTCGGCTCTGCTCCGACACTTTATTCAGTGTGTGTGCGTCCACTGGGTCCACCTGGTCCACTGGGTCCACCTGGTCCACCTGGTCCACTGGGTCCACTGGGTCCACCTGGTCCACCTGGTCCACTGGGTCCACCTGGTCCACTGGGTCCACCTGGTCCACTGGGTCCACTGGGTCCACCTGGTCCACTGGGTCCACTGGGTCCACTGGGTCCACTGGGTCCACCTGGTCCACTGGGTCCACCTGGTCCACCTGGTCCACTGGGTCCACCTGGTCCACTGGGTCCACCTGGTCCACCTGGTCCACTGGGTCCACCTGGTCCACTGGGTCCACTGGGTCCACCTGGTCCACTGTGTCCACTGCGCTGCGTCTGCCAGTCAGACGCCACCATGAGCACGGCTCATCATTTGGCATAGAGACGAACAAGCGCGACAGGAAGTCACAGATACAACATTATTTTCACAATAAAAGAGTCTGTTTTCAGAAAACTAGCCGTTCATGTGTCGATTATATAAAGTTTGATGTCATGTCTTAATGTCCAGCTGTGTCCCGCTGGGGGAGGACGGGCGAGGGACCACACGTCACGTCTCCTCTGCCTGTGATTGGTTTGTTTAGTCAGCAGGCTGAATGATACCTGCACAGGTACTGCTAACGTTAGCCACGCTCTGCTAACTAGCTTGCTGCGTGATATTCACCACGCTCTGTTGAGACCGTTGGAGTGTTAGCGTAGCTTTGGACGAACATATGAGTCT
>NC_136699.1:27001448-27050577 GCF_947650265.1 Symphodus melops
CTCTCAGGTCCTCTTATGTCCTCCTGCAGGTCCTCTCATGTCCTCCTGCAGGTCCTCTCAGGTCCTCTCATGTCCTCCTGCATGTCCTCCTGCAGGTTCTCTCAGGTCCTCTCATGTCCTCCTGCAGGTCCTCTCATGTCCTCCTGCAGGTCCTCTCAGGTCCTCCTGCAGGTCCTCTCATGTCCTCCTGCAGGTCCTCTCAGGTCCTCACATGTCCTCCTGCAGGTCCTCTCATGTCCTCCTGCATGTCCTCCTGCAGGTCCTCTCAGGTCCTCTCATGTCCTCCTGCATGTCCTCCTGCAGGTCCTCTCAGGTCCTCTTATGTCCTCCTGCAGGTCCTCTCAGGTCCTCTCATGTCCTCCTGCATGTCCTCCTGCAGGTTCTCTCAGGTCCTCTCATGTCCTCCTGCAGGTCCTCTCATGTCCTCCTGCATGTCCTCCTGCAGGTCCTCTCATGTCCTCCTGCATGTCCTCCTGCAGGTCCTCTCAGGTCCTCTTATGTCCTCCTGCAGGTCCTCTCATGTCCTCCTGCAGGTCCTCTCAGGTCCTCCTGCATGTCCTCCTGCAGGTTCTCTCAGGTCCTCTCATGTCCTCCTGCAGGTCCTCTCATGTCCTCCTGCAGGTCCTCTCATGTCCTCCTGCATGTCCTCCTGCAGGTCCTCTCATGTCCTCCTGCATGTCCTCCTGCAGGTCCTCTCAGGTCCTCTCATGTCCTCTTGCAGGTCCTCTCAGGTCCTCCTGCAGGTCCTCTCAGGTCCTCCTGCATGTCCTCCTGCATGTCCTCTCATGTCCTCCTGCAGGTCCTCTCAGGTCCTCTCATGTCCTCCTGCATGTCCTCCTGCAGGTCCTCTCAGGTCCTCTCATGTCCTTCTGCAGGTCCTCTCAGTTGCCCCTGCAGGTCCTTCTGCATGTCCTCCTGCATGTCCTCTCATGTCCTCCTGCAGGTCCTCTCAGGTGCCCCTGCAGGTCCTGCTCTAGTCCCCCCCCCGCCCTGTGCTGGCGTGATTCACACCTCAGGAAGCCTTCAGCTGTTTGTGCTCAGCAGCAGCAGCTATGTTGGTCACACATGGCTGTGTTTGCCTGATGGAGTTTTATTGCCTCTAAAATGCCAAAGAACGTGTCACAGATAACCTTTTCAGTAAATGTGTGTGTGTGTGTGTGTGTGTGTGTGTGTGTGTGTGTGTGTGTGTGTGTGTGTTCCCCTGCAGCGTGCTGAAAACAAGCTCTGTGAACAGCGTCCCTCGGGGAAGTCAACAAGAAAGAAAGGCTGCTTCACTTTGTGATCTCGTCCAGAATTTCTCCTCCTCGTCTCTCTCAGGCTGCTCGTCTCCTTTTAGAGACGCACGAGACATGTGACAGGACCAACACACACACACACACACACACACCTCTACACACACACACACACACACACCCCTACACACACACACACACACACACACACCTCTACACACACACACACACACACGCACCCCTACACACACACACACACACACACCCCTACACACACACACACACACACCCCTACACACACACACACACGCACACACAAACAGACACACACACACACAAACACACACATGCTAACACACACACACACACACACACACATGCTAACACACACACACACACACACACACATGCTAACACACACACACATGCTAACATACACACACACACACACACATGCTAACATACACACACACACACACACACATGCTAACATACACACACACACATGCTAACATACACACACACACACATGCTAACACACACACACACACACACACACATGCTAACACACACACACACACACACACACACACATGCTAACACACACACACATGCTAACATACACACACACACACACACATGCTAACATACACACACACACACACACACATGCTAACATACACACACACACATGCTAACATACACACACACACACATGCTAACACACACACACACACACACACACATGCTAACACACACACACACAGTAAGTGGAGTCAGGAGGTCCCCGCTCCACACACACACATGCTAACACACACGCTAACACACACACACACACACGCTAACACACACACACACACACACACACACAGTGAAAAACTGGAATGTTCTTCTTGTATTTGCTCCAAGGCTGTTTGTGATTTATTACGTTTAGGATAAAAAAACAAGTCCAGGTTTGTTTAAAAAGCTTCGAGTGTCTTCCTGTGCAGATCCTCGGCGTGCGCTCGCTGCGTGTGGCGTCCTTGAGCAGTACTATGGAGCGGAGTGAAAAAAACATGCCAACATGATGAACACCTCTCCAAACACTGATTTCAAAGGCTTTTCTTCCTGAGATTTAGTGCCAGCGCGCTCGCTTGGATTTGTTCAAGGTCGCGTTGGCGTTGACTCTTGAGGGGTCAGAACCGAGCAGACCCGGGGGCGTCCTTTATGCCAGTTTGACCAATACTGAAGTATAACACGATGACACACGAGCCGCCATCACGCCATCAGTGACATAAATGAATCCGCTCTCATTCATTCATTAGTGCAGACCGGACAGCTGGCACCTCTAATTCCTGTGTCATGAGGTCATCAGAGGTCATCAGAGGTCATCAGCATGTCTAAAGTCCAGTCAGAAAACCAGTGAGCAGAATCATGTAAGTCAACAAAACGTCCAACAAACTGAGAGAAAGGAAGCACAGCTGGAGATTAGAAGAAGCTGGCATGGAGAGGATGAGCAGCATCAGGACCGGAGGGAAACACAGAGGCAGGAATAAAGACCAGGAAGTGAACCAGTAAAGACGAAACCAGTTAGAACAAAGTAAGCCCGCTGAATGACTCTGACGTGTATTTCCCTTCACACACGTCGCCAAGTGACTCGTCGCAGCAGCGCTCTGTTATCTGACATTACTCTTTACATTTTCACACTCACACAATGCTGAGTGAACCCTCCGCTCGGTGTGTTTGTGTCGTTCAAGGTCGACCGCACACGCAAACATCATGCTTGGTGTGTCAGATGTGACACGGCAGCATTGTCGAGTTAACCTTCGACAAGCGAGGAGGAAAACAAACAACCTGCGAGGGCCTCACATTGTGCAGCTCTTTCTATTCAGAGGACACAAAGTGGTCCCGTCTCTCGTTCAGCAGGCAATAAGTCACACGGCGTGTTGAACGTGTGTTTGTTCAAGGACAGCTCGCTCGCTGGACGAGAGCGGGGGAATGCAGCAGAACAGAGTTACAAACATGAACAGAGAAGACGGTTTGTTGGACGTCTCATCTCGTCCATGTGCACCAGCGATCCACATCCAGCCCCCCAAAGCTTCCCCTCCGGCCCCCAGCGTTAGAATCATCACGGGTATGAATGCAGACCAGCGAGGGAGGGGGGGGGGGGCCTGAAACATCAGAAACACCAGAAAGGTTTAGTTTTCATTCTGAATGTCCTGTTTTCCTTCTGGTTCAGAAACAAGAGGTCCTCTCTCTCTCTCTTCATCTTCCTCAGCTCTGATACTCGTGCTGCCGGTGACCTTTGACCCCTCCCCCTGTGAGGTGGAAAATAAAAAGACAGATTTCCAATGAAAATCAATAAAGAATCAGAGCGCTC
The DNA here is from genome assembly GCF_947650265.1 of Symphodus melops. Classification (NCBI taxonomy): domain Eukaryota; kingdom Metazoa; phylum Chordata; class Actinopteri; order Labriformes; family Labridae; genus Symphodus; species Symphodus melops. The sequence continues at coordinate 27,005,040 of NC_136699.1, forward strand.
CCATCTTTCCTCCGACCTTGGCCGTGGATTACGACGGAGATAGTCTTGGTTATTTGGACCCGTGGAACATAAACCGTCACTAATAAAAAAAAAAAAGACAACCTCTCATTCGTCTTACATCAGCAGCTTTTCTGAGACATGAAAACCCCCCACAGATAAATCATGTCATTTCAATCTAATGGCTGTGTAATTATGGAAATAAGAAGACAGTCGGGGGTAATGTCCTTAAAGATCCTGCAGCAAGACGTCACAACACAAAACCAAACATGAGCCTCCTTAGATCTCTGACACATGAGACGACAGGAGACGACAGGAGACGATACGATACGAGACAATACTACACGAGACGAGACTACACGAGACTACACGAGACGAGACAACACGAGACGACACAAGACGAGACTACACGAGACGAGACTACACAAGACGACACAAGACGAGACGACACGACACGAGACGACAAGAGACGAGACGATATGAGACGAGACTACACGAGACGAGACTACACGAGACTACACGAGAAGACACAAGACGAGACTACACGAGACGAGACTACACGAGACTACACGAGACGAGACAACACGAGACGACACAAGACGAGACTACACGAGACGAGACTACACAAGACGACACAAGACGAGACGACACGACACGAGACGACAAGAGACGACAAGAGACGAGACGATATGAGACGAGACTACACGAGACGAGACTACACGAGACTACACGAGAAGACACAAGACGAGAAGACACAAGACGAGACTACACAAGACAAGACTACACGAGACGACACAAGACGAGACTACACGAGACGAGACTACACAAGACGACACAAGACGAGACGACACGACACGAGACGACAAGAGACGAGACGATATGAGACGAGACTACACGAGACGAGACTACACGAGACTACACGAGAAGACACAAGACGAGACTACACGAGACGAGACTACACGAGACAAGACTACACGAGACGACACAAGACGAGACTACACGAGACTATACGAGACGAGACTACACGAGACGAGACTAAACGAGACGACACGAGACGACAGGAGACGACACGAGACGAGACGAGACTACACGAGACGAGACGAGACTACACGAGACTACACGAGACTATACGAGACGAGACTACACGAGACGAGACTAAACGAGACGACACGAGACGACAGGAGACGACACGAGACGAGACTACACGAGACTACACGAGACTACACGAGACGAGAAGAGACGACACAAGACGAGACGACACGAGACGAGACTACACGAGACGAGACGAGACTACACGAGACGAGAAGAGACGACACAAGACGAGACGACACGAGACAAGACGACACAAGACGAGACGACACGAGACTACACGAGACGAGACTACACGAGACGAGACTACACGAGACGAGACTACACAAGACGAGACTACACGAGACGAGACTACACGAGACAAGACTACACGAGACGACACAAGACGAGACTACACGAGACTATACGAGACGAGACTACACGAGACGAGACTAAACGAGACGACACGAGACGACAGGAGACGACACGAGACGAGACGACAAGAGACGAGACTACACGAGACGAGACGAGACTACACGAGACGAGACTACACGAGACGAGAAGAGACGACACAAGACGAGACGACACGAGACGAGACTACACGAGACGAGACTACACGAGACGAGACTACACGAGACGAGACTATACGAGACGAGACGACACGAGACGAGACTACACGACACGAGACTACACAAGACGAGACTACATGAGACTACACAAGACGAGACTACACGAGACGACACAAGACGAGACGAGACTACACGAGACGAGACTACACGAGACGACACAAGACGAGACGAGACTACACGAGACGAGACTACACGAGACGACACAAGACGAGACGAGACTACACGAGAAGACACAAGACGAGACTACAAGAGACTACACGAGACTACACGAGACAACACGAGACGAGACTACACGAGACGAGACTACATGAGACTACACGAGACTACACGAGACGACACAAGACGACACAAGACGACACAAGACGAGACGACACGAGACAAGACGAGACTACACGAGACAAGACGAGACGAGATGACACAAGACGAGACGACACGAGACAAGAGGAGACGAGACGACACAAGACGATATGAGATGAGACAATGAAACTCAAACACGGGTCCAGGTCTCTCCCTGTTGTCTGACGGATGCCAGCTTGATGCCAGAGCTTGATGATGGCGGGGATGGCGTGTGGCGAGCTGGACGGTCACACAGATGGGGCCTCCTCTGCATGGGGAGAAGAAGGATGTGGATCTCTGTCCAGGTCATCGTTTGGCGAGTCCCCCTCCCCCTTAATGCAGTCTGGTCTTGAGGATGGTCTGGGATGATCCGGGGTGTCAGATGACTTTTCAGGCGTGTTGTTATGAGCATGTGAAGCATACCTTCAGTCTGTTTGTATGGCAGGGTAAGGGTTAATACTCAGCATGTCCTCTGAGCATGCTCACTGATGCACCGGCCTCACACCCTCTCCACCTCGCCACCCATAGAGCCCCTCCGGTTCCATCACAGCGGCGTCAGTCGGCCCGTCACGCGTGATGGAGACATGCTGCTGCTGTCTTGGAGATCGTTCCTCTCTACCTCAGACATGTGTGTAATAAACACGCTGGCCTGCTCCCACACGTGCTCACTGCCTTCCTCTCATCTAAAATAATAAGACATGATAAAGTTGAGCTGATATAAAGCAAGTTTCTACATTTAGCTGCACCACATTGAATTAAAGCAGATTTGGAGTCAGCTGTATGAAAGGCCTTTTTGTTCGTGACCAGGTGACCATTCCTGAACAGGACGGCCATCTTCTCGAGCTGAGCCGTTTTCAGGTTTGTTAGCGTCTTCATTGCAGCTCTGGCTCTGATCTCCCTTTAATCATTAAAGAGTCATGTGTATGACATTTAGTCGACTCCTGATCTTTTCCTCCAGTCTGATGGTGGTCTCCAAAACGAGCCACTCCCGACACTCTCCACTGCGTCTCTCCTCCATGTTTCTTTCTCTCGATCCAGTGTTGATCCGGGCTTCACTCCATGCGCCATGTAGCGCCACGTTTTTAGAAAGTCAGCTAACGGCGCCGGTACTCGGAAAGCCCTCCTGTGTGCTCCGTTTTAAAAGTCGGAGTGAAACAAACTCACACTTGCGCGCAGTGGGACATTACAAATCACCACCACAACTGCAATAGCTGTTTGTATACCCCACTGACACAAACACACACACACACACACCTGTTAATTATAGGAGCTCTTCTTTGAGTTCGGATGTCCAGGCTCGCTGCAGACGCCGTGATGGAGCGGGCGGAGCAGCAGTAAATCCTCCCTAAGCGCTCATAACCAAGCAACACTGTCACATCACATGAGTGAGTGAAGCCGTCGTAACTCAGCCTGACAGCCTCTTTAATGGGCTCCAACCCATGTCTATGTGTGTGTCTGTGTGTGTCTATGTGTGTGTGTGTGTGTGTGTCACAGCTGGCTCCTCTGGATGTGTCTCAACATCTGTGCATGTGTTGTCAGTGACGGTCCGCCCAAACTATCATCACTAAGGGAAACGGTGGGGCATTAAGGCGGCCATTAGCGCTCGTTTAGCATCTGTGATGCTACAGTAAACTGTGTTTATTATGTACTGTACTACCTGAGTCACCGCACACACACACACACACACACACTGTCACCACGCTGCACGCCAGTGACAGCAGAGCGCCTGTTCACAGATAATACCAGTGATGCAGATGCCTGTTACCCCTCACACCCACCAGCCAGGGATCACGTTAGCTGCTAGGTATCATGTAGCATAAGAGTAACATTCACTTTGATACACTCATTTAATTATGATCACAGAGAACTACAAGATCACAGAGAACTACAAGATCACAGAGAACTACAAGATCACAGAGAACTACAAGATCACAAAGAACTACAAGATCACAGAGAACTACAAGATCACAGAGAACAACAAGATCACAGGAAGAACTACAAGATCACAAAGAACTACAAGATCACAGAGAACTACAAGATCACAGAGAACTACAAGATCACAGAGAACAACAAGATCACAGAGAACAACAAGATCACAGAGAACTACAAGATCACAGAGAACTACAAGATCACAGAGAACTACAAGATCACAGAGAACTACAAGATCACAAAGAACTACAAGATCACAGAGAACAACAAGATCACAGGAAGAACTACAAGATCACAAAGAACTACAAGATCACAGAGAACTACAAGATCACAGAGAACTACAAGATCACAGAGAACAACAAGATCACAGGAAGAACTACAAGATCACAAAGAACTACAAGATCACAGAGAACTACAAGATCAAAGAGAACAACAAGATCACAGAGAACTACAAGATCACAGAGAACTACAAGATCACAGGAAGAACTACAAGATCACAAAGAACAACAAGATCACAGGAAGAACTACAAGATCACAGAGAACTACAAGATCACAGAGAACTACAAGATCACAGAGAACTACAAGATCACAGAGAACTACAAGATCACAAAGAACTACAAGATCACAGAGAACAACAAGATCACAGGAAGAACTACAAGATCACAAAGAACTACAAGATCACAGAGAACTACAAGATCACAGAGAACTACAAGATCACAGAGAACAACAAGATCACAGGAAGAACTACAAGATCACAAAGAACTACAAGATCACAGAGAACTACAAGATCAAAGAGAACAACAAGATCACAGAGAACTACAAGATCACAGAGAACTACAAGATCACAGGAAGAACTACAAGATCACAAAGAACAACAAGATCACAGGAAGAACTACAAGATCACAGAGAACTACAAGATCACATAGAACTACACTATCAAAGAGAACAACAAGATCACAGGAGAACTACAAAAGAAATACTCAGAAGCTTTGGACATGTTTAAAGTATAAAAGTATAAAATGATTGACAGCTGTGTTGACCAGTGAGGTTCCAGATTACCAGAGTAGAGGAAGAACACAAAAGAATGTGTGGTGCTGTGGACTGGACGCAGCTGAGGGACCTTTGCAGACTCACAGCGTCGTCATGGTGACATTTTTGCTTCATCCAGTTGAACAAGAAGAGGATGACGCCGTCCATCTTTGTAGACAGTGGATGGTCCCTATGCTTTATGATTTTAGTTATGTGTACACCACCCTCTCTCTGTTTACGCTCTCTCTCTCTCTCTCTCTCTCTCTCGCTCTCAGTTAACAGCCTAAGCTGAATGTTGTTTCATGTTTAAAGCATTTAGGTCCAAGTCTTTCTCCTTTTCTTTTGTGTTGATTTCTTTTGAAAGCATGAAACACAAAAGAATCCACGAGGGGAGCTGAAGTTCACACGGAGAAAAATACTCCAATCAAACCTTTTTAAATCCAGCAGACCTGCTCGTCAGTCTGCGCTCCGCCCACACGTCTAATAACAGCCCAAACCCTTTTCAACCCTCAGGAGTGTGTGAAGGTGTAGAAGATGTTTTTCTCTTTGCCTTTTGTTTTTTTCTCTTTTAAACGTTTTCACATCAAATCTTTTGTGCAGCCGCTCCGAGCCTTCAGACAGAACACCGGGGATGAGACGAGGGCCGACTTTAAACAGGCACAAGTGCATTTCAAACTACCACAGTCAGGTTTAGTTTAAGGCGGTGTGTGTGTGTGTGTGTGTGTGTGTGCACGTGCAGGGGAAGCAGAGGAGGAAAGGAGCTTGATCTAAAGGAAAGAACACATCCTGCACTTCCTGAAAGGGAAGGAGTTCCACAGCAGAACAAAACGCTCCACGCCAAATGTCTTCAAATCGACTCAATAATTCATTTGTCTGCGAGGTTCTCTCCGGCTGGGGCTCCTTTGAAGTGGCGGAGGTGCAGATGGCCCGACCAGTAACACACACACACACACACACACACACACACACACACACACACACACAAGGCAGGTGCAAGTACACTTAATCACCAAACAAGCCCACACACACGCAGAGACGTGTGTGACTTACCTGAATTTACGCCATATGGCAGAATACACACTTCTGTTTCACACCTCTCTCTTGACACACACACACACACACACACACACACACACACAGTCAATGAGGGGCTTACAAGAGATCAACCTCACAGGAGGTAAACCTGCAAAAACCATATGTTGACATCACAGACATACATATTCATATTCTCACACACACACACACACACACACACACACACACACACACACACACAGCAGTGATTAAATGATCACCCCTGAAGGTGAAATCTATTTCGAGGTGTAGAAAGAGAAGCTTACACGAGGTAGCGTTTGTGTGAGAAAGATGAACTAAATAGAGTTTGGTGTTGAAAAAAGAGTCAATGTGACAGTTCATCAAACTACAGACAAATTCTGACCAATTAGAGTAAGCGCACATCATTAAGGGGGAGGGGCTTATTACCTAAACTGCAGCCATACAGCAGGGGAAGCTCCTTGTCTTCGTATTCCGCCGTCCATTCTTCATACAGTCTGATTATTCCTGATCTCAGCCTGACTCACCGAGGACATCACTAATATGACCGTAACACTGTCTGAACCAGGGATCAAAATGAATTCAAGTGATTAATTGTTGGACAAAGAGGCGTTTTCCCTCTAATCACAGTCACAAGTCTAACACGCGGCTGCACTGATCATTTAGTCTGGTTGGATTATTTGGGGGAACGCGGCGTGCAGGAGAACGCTGTTAAAGGGAATCTATCGTCTGTCTGCAAAAGTAAACTTACATGAAGTTATAATTGCAGGCTAATGCAGCACAGTGAAGTGTTTCTGAGTTTGTACTGTATGTTAGAAAAGATGAGGAGCAGACAGGATGGTGTTTCAGTGTTAATGCTGTGATTAGACTGAGGAGGAGGAGGAACAACAGACGCTGCTGTACCACTCAAACCATGGTGTATTTGTGGTTCCCTCCTCAGCGCCTCGATCTGTCACAGCTCTTCATGTAAACGAGCTCTCTGCATTGTCTCTGTCGTCAGCTCTCTGTCCTGGAATGAGGCAGGATTCCTCTGAGGGGGATTGAAGCTCGGCGTGTCAGCAAACAGACGGGATCATTGCTTTGTACCGGCGCTCTCTTATCTCAGCCTGTGTGATAAGGAACTCCACAGAGTTTCCATATCTGCAGGAAGGAGGAAAGAGACGACCCCGAAGTAGGCCCGGATTATGACAAGAATTTATCTTGGCCATCCCTCCTCTTTACGTTGACTTTGTTCCTGTTCGAACGCAGAGACAAACACGTGCCGCGTCTTTGGAATGTCACGTGTCCACTCTGAACGCAGACAGACGTTTCAGGAGGATCTGATCCAGCAGCGAGGCAGGAGGACAGATGCTGCAGGATGCTGTCCCTCCTCATTTCTCACTGTAGAAAACTGTTTTTCATTTCACAGTGTGCCAGCTAACTTAAACACACAGTTTTTAAAATCCACCACTAGGGGGCTCTCAATCAAACAATAAGAACAGATGATGTCGAAGCTCGGGGGATCATGGGAGAGATTCTATCTACCTAGGCACCAAAGACCATCCGCTTTGGATGTCCACCGGTGCTGCATGTCCACAGGTGCTGCATGTCCACCGGTGCTGCATGTCCACAGGTGCTGCATGTCTCACAGCTGCTGCATGTCCACAGGTGCTGCATGTCCACAGGTGCTGCATGTCTCACAGGTGCTACATGTCCACAGGTGCTGCATGTCTCACAGCTGCTGCATGTCCACAGGTGCTACATGTCCACAGGTGCTACATGTCCACAGGTGCTGCATGTCCACAGGAGCTGCATGTCTCATAGGTGCTGTTTGTGCAGGTGAGGGGTTCAGACCTTTGTGTGTGAAAAGCATGTTCCAGTCCTGGTCCTGGGTCACTGGTGAGAAACCACCATAAAAAAGAGGTAATCGTTTCTGTTTCTGCTGGAACGACAGACTTTTTAATAAAGGCACGCACACACACACGCACACACACACACACACACACACACACACACACACGCACACACACACACACACACACACACACACGCACACACACACACACACACACACGCACACACACACACACACACACACACGCACACACACACACACACACGCACACACACACGCACACACACGCACACACACGCACACACACACACACGCACACACACACACACACAGAACATCTAGAGGAATCCATGTTTTAAACATATTAACACAGGCGCCTCAGAGAGCAGCTCAAATGTCAGCGAGCTTTTCTCCCAACAGGTTAGCAGCATTATCAGATCCCACATTATTATCCTCCTCTTTCCCACAATCCTCGGGGGCCCCGGCCTCAGCGCCCGGCAGGAGCTTTCTGTGTTAAGACGTCTGTCAGACAGAAAAGAGTGACCTTCTGCTTTGGTCTCAGCGCAGCTCAACGTGAGCCACACGGGGGACGGGGAGCGTTTGTACCTCCACGCCGTCAAAGCTGGGACTGCTAAATATCAGAGGTGTATTGATGCAGATAAAAACGTCTCCGCCGCTCCTCGCTCAGGATCGTCTGTATTTATTCTGCCACCACAGCTTACTATCCCTTCTTTGCAAACCTGATCTGGCCTGTGGATCAGTTTTTATCCTCACACGGACACAAAGAAGCAGTTTGAGCACGTGTTCAGCTGAGAGAGAGGAAAGGAGCGAGCTCAAGTGAACTCACTTTCTCTAACTCTGACATATCTCCCTGAATATTAAGACATGGCAGTAATTTCCCTGAAATATTCTGCTGCCTCGCTGCAGTTATTGATGTATGGCGAGCTCTGTTTTCATTGTAGCCTGGAGTAAAAGCAGCGCACCCTCTCACTCATACTCTCCCAGGATTTATCACTGAGCTACGCCGGCTCTTTGAAAAGACTGTAAATCATGGTGCAGCTTTTCCAATATCCCGCGTCTCATGCAGAGCAGCAGAGCCGAGTGTAATCATGGAGTTTGTGGAGAAGTTGAAGGATGATTAGGATATTAAGGGCGTTCTGTTAGAGCTGCGCGTACAGTTCGTTTAGTGCTTCGCTCAGACACTGAACTTTTCTGTAGAGGAAAGGTTCACGTGGTTTTGAAACGCTCGTATGAGGTTCTTATCACAGTCAGTGTGTTACCTTAACAAGCGGACACTTTACTGTTAAAAAGGTATTTAAAGACAACATGACCACTGGATCAAAATGGTTTAACAGACGCCGTGGCCACCCGTTTGTAGTGACGCTGGGCGTTAAATCTGCCTGTATTAGAAACACTCTGGGATCCTTCACTGTGAGTCACTTGAATGGTCGCAGCTGTGTACTCCACTATTCATACCACAGTCACACACTAGTTAACTCCTGTTGTGTTTCAGACTGTGTTCAAATCAACTATCTGTATAAACACATCAACAACTTTAGATTAATCAATTGCATCACTGTATTGACACCAATTAACTATAGCAAATGTCTTGTGCATCATTCATGACAACACTGAACACATTACAGGGTGGCAGCTTCATGAAGCTACCACAGTGACCCGTCTGTAAAGCATGTTAAGGTATGTTACAACATACTAAGCACACGTACCACGCCGAGTGTTAGACAGATAAACATCATAGATACTATTTCATACTAATATTACAGTAAAGAAGAGTCCTCTTTGGAGTGATGGTTAGCGTCTCTCCCAGCGAGCTACAGTAACATCAACATGGTAAGCTGTTCATTCAGATGATATCATCTTCATGCTCCAGCATTAAAACTAATTCTGCTATGTCTAAAAAAAGACATTTTCAGTAACGGAGCAAAGTGAACAAAACGGACACGCTGTCCTCCACAGCTTATATTAGACTTGACCTGACAGGACTCTCACTAACTCCAGTCACAAATCATCACCTTCACAGCACAGCTGTTACCTCTTTTTAGTCAGCACTTTTTTATTTGGGCTTTGAGTCGACCAACAATTAAAACATGTTCTGTCCTCCTCTCCTTGCTCTTTTTATGTTTCCACAGTTCAGCTGCTTCCATTCATGCAGAACACACAGCTAACAGTAACACCAAGCACTTTACCAGGTGACTAAACATGCTGCTGTTTTTATGACAAATGATCAATAAGATGTTCATGGAAGATAATACATGTTATTATATTGCAAAGCTGTGATCATGGGGGGGGGGGGGGGGGGGGGGGCTCTGCAGGATCGGAAACAGCTCATTACAGTTCTGTGGTGAACATTTGAATCAAACATTAATGCCAGCACACCTCTCACATGTGTCACAGTCACTGCAGCATTCAGGGCTCAAAGCATCCTGTGAACAGAAGAGCCCCCATGCACACCCTGCTATGTCTGTAAAGACGTGGTTCTGGTTCTGGAGCGGCTCAGATTGAGTGTGCAGCAGCAGAAACAGGTTGACAGTCTGACTGGTGATTTTCAGAGAATAAAAGTGTCTTTTGTTTTTAATCAGTGCAGACAGTGAGCCTGCTCATCAATACGCTCTATCACTGATGAGCGAACTGATCCGATGACGCTCCGGGTCGGCCTGTAGAGGACGCTTTCATCAGCCCGCTACCTGGCGCTGGAGCTGACAAGCTTCTAACAGGCCGAGCGTTTGGACTGAAGCTGGACTTTGATGATTAATCCACGCTCTCTTGTGTTTACTGTGGAAAACAGTTTGTCAGTAATTAGAGCACATGCTCCGCGGTCCCTCTTTGACTCAGAGAGAATGTATCCGAGCACAGACACTCATATTAACTCCCCAATACTCCACTGACCACACTGACAGCATGCTTAGGACACGGAGGGGAGGGGGGGGGGACGAGACGAGACGAGGAAGGAAAGGAGGAAGAGTGTGGAGGAAAAGAAAGGAGAAGAAGGAGGAAGGAGGAGAAGAACAAAAAGGAGGACATGAAGGAAGGAGAGGAGGAGGAAAGAGAAGAAAAGGAGATGAAGGAGGACAGGAAGGAAGGAGAGGAGGAGGAAGGAAAAAAAAGGAGATGAAGGAGGACAGGAAGGAAGGAGAGGAGGAGGAAGGAAAAAAAAGGAGATGAAGGAGGACAGGAAGGAAGGAGAGGAGGAGGAATGAGAAGAAAAGGAGATGAAGGAGGACAGGAAGGAAGGAGAGGAGGAGGAAGGAGAAGAAAAGGAGATGAAGGAGGACATGAAGGAAGGAGAGGAGGAGGAAGGAGAAGAAAAGGAGATGAAGGAGGACAGGAAGGAAGGAGAGGAGGAGGAAGAGGAAACAGAAGAAAAGGAGATGAAGGAGGACAGGAAGGAAGGAGAGGAGGAGGAAGGAGAAGAAAAGGAGATGAAGGAGGACAGGAAGGAAGGAGAGGAGGAGGAAGGAGAAGAAAAGGAGATGAAGGAGGACATGAAGGAAGGAGAGGAGGAGGAAAGAGAAGAAAAGGAGATGAAGGAGGACAGGAAGGAAGGAGAGGAGGAGGAAGGAGAAGAAAAGGAGATGAAGGAGGACAGGAAGGAAGGAGAGGAGGAGGAAGAGGAAACAAGAAAAGGAGATAAAGGAGGACAGGAAGGAAGGAGAGGAGGAGGAAGAGGAAACAAGAAAAGGAGATGAAGGAGGACAGGAAGGAAGGAGAGGAGGAGGAAGGAGAAGAAAAGGAGATGAAGGAGGACATGAAGGAAGGAGAGGAAGAGGAAACAGAAGAAAAGGAGATGAAGGAGGACAGGAAGGAAGGAGAGGAGGAGGAAGGAGAAGAAAAGGAGATGAAGGAGGACAGGAAGGAAGGAGAGGAGGAGGAAGAGGAAACAAGAAAAGGAGATAAAGGAGGACATGAAGGAAGGAGAGGAGGAGGAAAGAGAAGAAAAGGAGATGAAGGAGGACAGGAAGGAAGGAGAGGAGGAGGAAGGAGAAGAAAAGGAGATGAAGGAGATGAAGGAAGGAAGGAAGGAGAGGAGGAGGAAGGGAAAAAAAGGAGATGAAGGAGGACAGGAAGGAAGGAGAGGAGGAGGAAGGAAAAAAAAGGAGATGAAGGAGGAAAGGAAGGAAGGAGAGGAGGAGGAAGGAGAAGAAAAGGAGATGAAGGAAGGAAGGAGAGGAGGAGGAAGAGGAAACAGAAGAAAAGGAGATGAAGGGGGACAGGAAGAAAGGAGAGGAGGAGGAAGGAGAAGAAAAGGAGATGAAGGAGATGAAGGAAGGAAGGAGAGGAGGAGGAAGGAGAAGAAAAGGAGATGAAGGAGGACAGGAAGGAAGGAGAGGAGGAGGAAGGAGAAGAAAAGGAGATGAAGGAGGACATGAAGGAAGGAGAGGAGGAGGAAGAGGAAACAAGAAAAGGAGATAAAGGAGGACAGGAAGGAAGGAGAGGAGGAGGAAGAGGAAACAGAAGAAAAGGAGATGAAGGAGGACAGGAAGGAAGGAGAGGAGGAGGAAGGAGAAGAAAAGGAGATGAAGGAGGACAGGAAGGAAGGAGAGGAGGAGGAAGAGGAAACAGAAGAAAAGGAGATAAAGGAGGACAGGAAGGAAGGAGAGGAGGAGGAAGGAGAAGAAAAGGAGATGAAGGAGGACAGAAAGGAAGGAGAGGAGGAGGAAGAGGAAACAAGAAAAGGAGATAAAGGAGGACAGGAAGGAAGGAGAGGAGGAGGAAGGAGAAGAAAAGGAGATGAAGGAGGACAGAAAGGAAGGAGAGGAGGAGGAAGGAGAAGAAAAGGAGATAAAGGAGGACAGGAAGGAAGGAGAGGAGGAGGAAGGAGAAGAAAAGGAGATGAAGGAGGACAGGAAGGAAGGAGAGGAGGAGGAAGGAGAAGAAAAGGAGATGAAGGAGGACAGGAAGGAAGGAGAGGAGGAGGAAGAGGAAACAAGAAAAGGAGATAATGGAGGACAGGAAGGAAGGAGAGGAGGAGGAAGGAGAAGAAAAGGAGATGAAGGAGGACAGAAAGGAAGGAGAGGAGGAAACAAGAAAAGGAGATAAAGGAGGACAGGAAGGAAGGAGAGGAGGAGGAAGGAGAAGAAAAGGAGATGAAGGAGGGCAGAAAGGAAGGAGAGGAGGAGGAAGGAGAAGAAAAGGAGATAAAGGAGGACAGGAAGGAAGGAGAGGAGGAGGAAGGAGAAGAAAAGGAGATGAAGGAGATGAAGGAAGGAAGGAGAGGAGGAGGAAGGAGAAGAAAAGGAGATGAAGGAGGACAGGAAGGAAGGAGAGGAGGAGGAAGGAGAAGAAAAGCAGATGAAGGAGGACATGAAGGAAGGAGAGGAGGAGGAAGGAGAAGAAAAGGAGATGAAGGAGGACAGGAAGGAAGGAGAGGAGGAGGAAGGAGAAGAAAAGGAGATGAAGGAGGACAGGAAGGAAGGAGAGGAGGAGGAAGTAGAAGAAAAGGAGATGAAGGAGGACAGTAAGGAGAGGAGGAGGAAGAGGAAACAGAAGAAAAGGAGATAAAGGAGGACACGAAGGAAGGAGAGGAGGAGGAAGGAGAAGAAAAGGAGATGAAGGAGGACAGGAAGGAAGGAGAGGAGGAGGAAGAGGAAACAGAAGAAAAGGAGATAAAGGAGGACAGGAAGGAAGGAGAGGAGGAGGAAGGAGAAGAAAAGGAGATGAAGGAGGACAGAAAGGAAGGAGAGGAGGAGGAAGAGGAAACAAGAAAAGGAGATAAAGGAGGACAGGAAGGAAGGAGAGGAGGAGGAAGGAGAAGAAAAGGAGATGAAGGAGGACAGAAAGGAAGGAGAGGAGGAGGAAGGAGAAGAAAAGGAGATAAAGGAGGACAGGAAGGAAGGAGAGGAGGAGGAAGGAGAAGAAAAGGAGATGAAGGAGGACATGAAGGAAGGAGAGGAGGAGGAAGGAGAAGAAAAGGAGATGAAGGAGGACAGGAAGGAAGGAGAGGAGGAGGAAGGAGAAGAAAAGGAGATGAAGGAGGACAGGAAGGAAGGAGAGGAGGAGGAAGGAGAAGAAAAGGAGATGAAGGAGGACAGGAAGGAAGGAGAGGAGGAGGAAGGAGAAGAAAAGGAGATGAAGGAGGACATGAAGGAAGGAGAGGAGGAGGAAGGAGAAGAAAAGGAGATAAAGGAGGACAGAAAGGAAGGAGAGGAGGAGGAAGGAGAAGAAAAGGAGATGAAGGAGGACAGGAAGGAAGGAGAGGAGGAGGAAGGAGAAGAAAAGGAGATGAAGGAGGACAGGAAGGAAGGAGAGGAGGAGGAAGGAGAAGAAAAGGAGATGAAGGAGGACAGGAAGGAAGGAGAGGAGGAGGAAGGAGAAGAAAAGGAGATGAAGGAGGACAGGAAGGAAGGAGAGGAGGAGGAAGGAGAAGTCCCCTGAGTTGAGGATGTTTTCAATTTTAAAGAGACGTGATTTCAACCCAACAGCCTGAAGCTTTCAGTCAAAATGACAAGCTGTGTTTGTGCCTCAAACACACACACACACACACACACACACACACACACACACACACACACACACACACACACTCAGAGCCATTTAATCAATCTCTTGGCCTGCTCACTCGTATTCATCAGGTGTGGCGTGTGCATACTTCATATCACAGAGAGATAGATTTATCATCAGAGGGGGCCATGCTTCATATCTCTCCCCCGCCATCGATCGGCCGGCCCCACGCCTGTTGGCCTGAACTTCCTCTGGGAGCCACTCGATCTGAAGAGTCCGGGGCTCGTCACCCTGAGAGATCAGCCACCACCTCTGATGCCACATGTCCACCTCTCTCTGAGCTGGATGGATCAGCTGACTGATCTCTCACAGCCTGATGTCGTCCTGTTGTTGTCAACATGAGACAGAAACACATCCCTCTGTCCTCTCGTTATTGGTCCTTCTCAGCAGTCTGTTCTCCTCAAGCTTTCTGCCTGTTCAGAGGAACTTTTTCTGTCTGTGGGTTTTTTGTCATTGTAAACTGATAAAAGGCAGGACGGTAGTCTTAGAAAAGCCTAAAGTAGCATTCTCTCAGTGCTCCGTCTGCACCCCCTCTGTGCTCCCTCTAAAGCCACGCCCCTCACCTCTGTGCTCCCTTTAAAGCCACGCCCCTCCCCCCTCTGTGCTGCCTCTAAAGACACGCCCCTCACCTCTGTGCTCCCTTTAAAGCCACGCCCCTCCCCCCCTCTGTGCTGCCTCTAAAGCCACGCCCCTCCCCCCTCTGTGCTGCCTCTAAAGACACGCCCCTCCCCTCTGTGCTCCCTTTAAAGCCACGCCCCTCACCTCTGTGATCCCTTTAAAGCCACGCCCCTCCCCTCTGTGATCCCTTTAAAGCCACGCCCCTCCCCTCTGTGCTCCCTTTAAAGCCACGCCCCCTCCCCCCTCTGTGCTCACTTTAAAGCCACGCCCCCTCTGTGCTCCCTTTAAAGCCACGCCCCTCCCCCTCTGTGCTCCCTTTAAAGCCACGCCCCTCCCCCCCTCTGTGCTCCCTTTAAAGCCACGCCCCCTCTGTGCTCCCTTTAAAGCCACGCCCCCTCTGTGCTCCCTTTAAAGCCTTTTTACAGATTGAAGGAAAAGAAAAAGAGGGAGCAGATTTCAGAAAAGATAAATGAGAATTGTTGAACAAAGGATGGTACTGTACTGTGAGCTCGAGGGCTCTGTAAATAAAAAGCCTCAGTGTGCAGAGATGTCAGAGTGTGTAAGCCGCGTGTCACTTTATTCAGATCCCTAACACAAGCTGGATAGTGTAAGAAGAATGTAATATTTGTCACGTCGCTCAGGCGTGGACCGCGCTTTAAAAAACAAAGCAGCTCTGGACTTTAGAGATTCATCGATTTATTTTGTTCCGGACAGACTTCACCTGAAGGCAACACCAGATCAGAGCTGACAAGTTGAACGTGGATGTGCCTTTTCAGATAGAGCCGAGCAGAAGACGCCGTTTGAACGAGTTAAGCCCCGAGCGCTGTGATGTTGCGAACACACCATCAGTCAGACGTGAATTACTCATGAAACATTGATTTTCTCTCTCCTCTCCGCTCGGGTCCGAGCTTGAATGAGTTGATGTCACGGAGCTACAAGCGGCTTTGAAAGGTTTGTTTGCTGTTTCCTAAGCCCTCCCTGCACGGCCCCCTGAGTGTGTCTGTCCCTCACACTGTACAGAGCCGTCCCCTGACAGTAATCAGGGGTCTGTGTCCATGAATACCAATCCCCCTCCTCAGAGACAACAGGCTGGTTTCATGTGAGACTCATCTTCTGCTGCAGGGAAATAAAGCTCGCATCTTCAGCCGCTGCACGCTGAGCAGCTGTCTGTCGATAACGGAGCGCTCACAGTTAACAAAGACAGGACAGGTCGCTGAGAGGACGCAGAGATCATCACCTTTAATGTAACTCTCTCTCTAATCCTCCTTACAGCCTCTAGTCATGTTTTTCACTGTTCTTGCAAATATTAAGTTAATAAACAACTTATTAAGCTAACGTTTAGCTAGCTTGTCAAATCCGCTGATTAGATCGATGAAGCATAACGGTCGTGAAGTCATTATAAAACGACCGCGGTGTAGTTAGCTTGTAGCATAACGTTAGCTTTTTACTTCTCTTGGCTGCATTAACTCTTCAAACTTCATATAAATGATGTTTATCTGTAAAGATTATCAGCTGAACTAAACAGCATCAGAAACGTGTGTTTGACACACAGATTATTTTCTGCAATGATCCAAAATCCAATACAAAAATCCTATAGACAAATTAACGTAGGAACCACCGGCGCCATTTTTTCGGGTTGGCCTACAAAGATACGTCATTACTATACCAGTCTATAGACAGATTGGATGGATGACAAAACATCTGCATTAGCTTTGTGCAGATGTTGAAGAGCACAGATACCTGCAGCTCCTGAAGGTCCTTTAGGCCCTGTTTACACAACAAGACGAAAACAGGAACCTTTATGTTTACGTGACAGCGTCTGTCCTCGTAAACTGGGAATGTACTCTTCCTCTGAAACAGGCTTTTCGCACATGCTCAGTACGGTCACGTGCAAAATTAACCAATGTGTGTGCATGTGTCATGTCTCCTTTGTTTACATGTCTCCTCCTCTAAGGAAGGTTATTCTGTTTGAAAGTCACACCGCCACCTACTGGCCTGGCTCGTTGTTGAGCTTTTAAATGGTCGTTGTACGGCGTCCTGGAGGCCGAGTGGTCACGTGGTCAGAGACCATGGTCAGAGACCATGTGACCGCTCGTGCAGGAACGTGGAATCATTTCCTTTAGAGAATAAAGACTAAAACAAATGTGTTTCCTAGTTGATCAGAAGATATCCACAGACAGGTTCTTAGACTCCTTATGATGATCGTTATGAAAGCTTCCTGCTTTGCTGCGTGATAGAAAAGAAAACCAATCCACCAAGTTAAACCTGCACGGATTGGAGCGCTTCAGTCCTAGAAATCGATGACAGTCAGGCTCAGAAAGCTCGTCGCTCTCAGACAGCTCCTCAGGCGTGTTTTCATGTGGCCCAGTGCTTCAGTGAGATCGGGGAGCTGTGTTCCTGCTCTGGCTACAGGCTGTCTGCCCAGGGAGTAAACACCAAAAACAAGGACACAGGGATTGTGGGAGAAAAGTCCCAGCAAAGGTTTTCCTCAAAAATACCAGAGAGTTCAAAGCAAAACAAGTGGCAGAGCAAATATCCCATATCCCAGGTTCCCCAGCCGGAGCCTTTAGCTGGAGGCAACAGCAGAGCTGAGATCTGGGGAAAGGAGAGCTTTATCGATTTGGACGTTCCTTAAAGGTTACACCAGCTCACATCTGCTATCCCTGCAGACAAACAGAGAGAGAGACACACGGAGACTTCCTGCCATGAAGCATCGCAGGCGCCAGTATTTTTGGAGGTATCTTTTAATTTCATGCACGACAGCTCTCACACATTTGTTTCCCTCCCTCTCTCGCTTGCCTCTCGTTCGTTCTTGCTCTAATGTCTCCCCCCTCCCCTTCCCATCTCCGGGGTTTGCATTCAAATGACGCTGCATCCTGAGCCATCCGGATGGGACCGAGGCACGGAAACAATGCTCATTTTAAACCTTTCCTTTCAAAGTAGGAGCGAGGCACTTTGGCCTTGTGTAAGCAGTTTATTCTGCAGTGCTGATGCAGCTGAGTGATGAGCTGCAGCACCTCCTGCGCCTCCTCATTTATACCTTTGAAATGTCATCGGCCACCTATAAAAGGTGCATAATTACCTTCTGTTAGCCTGGAGGTGAGAGAGGCTGATGAATGGGGGGGGGGGGTCAAAGGTCATTACACAAATAGAAAATTAGTCGAGACAAATATGGATTGAAGTCCATTTAAACCTTTTGACCTGCAGAGCTGCCAAACCATCCTGGACTTACTCCCAGAGCGGTCCGGCAGTCAGACTGAGAAGGTCATCGGGGGTCACAGCGAGGAGGAGGAGTCGGCCTCTGAAGGGCACGCTTGACCCCTGACCCCTGTGAGTGACAGCAGCCTCCAGGTGCTCCGCAGGGTTCAGCTGTCAATCTCACAAACACAGGAGAGAAAGTGGAGGTGACATCTCTCAGAGGAACTCGGCTTTCCTGTCGCTTTAGTGCAGCAGAGAGCTCTGTCACTGGATCCTCGTTAGCAGAGCTCGTTAAGAGACTTAATTAGTCCAATATGGCTGCACTGATTGCTCCACACAGGCTCCAGTTTCTCTGTGTGAATAGAAGCCAGCAAAGCGCCGCTGATAGGTAAGGTTTTTCTCTCTTAAGGTGCCCTCTCAGTTTGCCTCTCACACTGGAGGACCCCCCCCCCCCCCCCCCCCCCCCCCTCGTCTGACTGCCTATCATATTTGGCTTACGGACCCCCTTTAACGGTGCCTGTCAAATTTCATTTGTTATGTCACAGCAGAGCCCTCGGTTAAATGCTCCAACAGATCTACAATCTGCTTGTCACATGAAGCCACGACGAGCTTTATCTGCTGCCGTGAAGTGAACAGATAGCAGTGTGCATAGATAAAGCACACAGTCTGCTGCTCTAACAGGCCATAATCCCAGCACTCATCACGCCCTCCGTACACCCTGCAGGTCAATCTCAGGCAGCTCCCCTCTCGCTCCACGCTGCAGCTTTGTAATAAAGCAGCTAAACCGCAGTGCAAGCCCTCACAGCCGCAGCGTTGGCATTGGGGGTAATTGCGCTGGAGTTCTCTGAACGCTCCAATTCCCTTAATTATTAACGAGTGTTATTGTAAATTATGGATTATTAGCTCCCCTCCAAGACAGCGAGCGGCCGGGGCGCCTCCTCATGATGCAGGCAGACACAGGTGAGGGGGAGAGAAAGTGACGGGGTAATGAGCTGAGAGAGGGAGCTGACTGAGGACAGGAACCACAGCGTGGGGGGGGGCGTGGGGCGGGGGGGGGAAGAAAAGAGGAGAGGGGTGCAGGAGGGCGAGGCGAACTGCCAAAACCATCCCAACTCCATTTAATCACTCAGCTGTTCCTGATGCACGGCCTTCTCTGAGGCCCGCTGCTCAATCTCCCACTTCACTCCTTTGATTTTTCATTTGGACTCAGAAAGGGGATTGCATGCATGCTTGTGCTGTTTTGTTTTTTTTCCCTCCTCGTCTTCTGATGTGGAGATTTGAGGGGCTGAATGTGAGACTAATTGAGTGGGTCAATTGCGATGCGAGATGGCATGCGGCATGCGAAGCCCTCGTCATTAAATCATTACAAAACATTGAATATGGATTTGTGTCATTGAATTCACAAGAGGAGGGACGCTTGCAGAGATGCTAATTGAATAGAGTTCACGCTGATTGCAAATGGCTGAGTCCATAAAGAGAGATGATGGCTCTGTTGGGCTGTGTTAGCTTGTTAATTGAGTTATCTGAGAGCTGCCTCTCTGTCTCATCCGTCACACTTTAGCTTCACTCTGATCGAAGGTCTCCACCTGCAGGATACTTCTTGTTGATGGTCTGATTAATGGTCCATGTGTGACAGGAAGGGGGCGCTGTTCAGCTCGGGGTCCTCGTCTCGCTGGTCACGGGTTGGACTCGTCATCCTGACACTTTGGAGCACGTCCTCCTCCGCTCTCTCTCTGACGTCAGTTTAAAGTCTGTTGAAACTCAACAGTTTGGAGTTTCACAGCATTGTTTTTGTGTTTAATGAAATGAAAGGTCACAATATTAAAATATATAATATTTACAAGTCCTTATTCTTTGTTATGTCACAAAGAGCCAGCGTTAAACCACCTCAAGCACTTTAACATTTAGCAGAAGTTACAAAACGTCCTTACAAGACCATATGGTCACGTACAGTTGAGGTCAGGCTCAGGTGAGGTCAGGCTCAGGTGAGGTCAGGCTCAGGTGAGGTCAGGCTCAGGTGAGGTCAGGGTCAGTTGAGGTCAGGCTCAGGTGAGGTCAGGCTCAGGTGAGGTCATATTATATATGTTTTATTTTAATCCATGAATGAACAGGCCTTGTGTATTCCAGGTGGGTCAGGAGCCTTTCTCAGAGTGTGCAGGACGGACTGTGTGAGAGCAACATTCCTTCATGTAGCTTCACGTGCTCACACACAGCTCCAGTGTGTGGTGTAAACTGAAACACACCATGAGAGCAGGATTACTATCTGTGACATAAAGTCAGGCTGGTGCAGAGAATGAAACGTGCAGAGGAAGGAGGAGAGATAAGAATCCTCCTGAAACACAGGTAGGTAGGCACTAATCATTCTGCAGACGAGGTGAAGAATTTAAAATCATATTAGTCACAGAGGGAGGCAGAGACGTGGCGCTCTGTCTCTCTCTGTGAGCCTTTGTCTCCCAGCCTCATTAGCTCGCCCGCTTTTATATCTTATTACATCAGTCGCTTATTGGTGAGAATCAAAGGCAGATCTGTACCCCTGCTTCCTCTTTCATGTTTGTCCCTTTTGTCCCACTTCTCCCCTCTCCACCCCCGCCCACCCCCCCCCCCCCCACCTCCCCAAAGGATGGCAAGAATTTTAATGACAGCTGAGAGGATTCCAGAGATTTAATAGGAAATTGCCACTGTCACTCAAAGGATGTGGGATTATTCTGCAGAAAAAAGGAAGAAGGGGGAGGAGGGAGGAGGGGGGACAGGAGGAGGAAGAAAGAAAGAAAAATCCTGTTTTTGTTCAAACAAAGAAAAGAACTGGTTTCTGCATTAAATAGCTGTGCAGGCTCGACTCCAGGGGACACACACACACACACCTACACACACACAAACTGACACACAAGCCCGTGCAGCGTGGAGGTCTGCAGCCCGTGGATTCAGTAGATTAGGATGTTGTTCTGGAGGTACATTACCTGGCTTCCTTTGGGAGGACTGTGTGTTTATTATGAACATAATGTGCATTATTTTCAGCCTCCCAGCGGACAGCTTCACTCTCTCTAAATGTGACTGTTAGTGGATGGAGCCTGACAGCAGCTACGTCCTGTTCATTAGGCTCAAACAGTCGGCCTCCCGTGGAGAGTTATGTTTATTGTCAACAGCAACAAGCACACATGCTGTGATTATTACCATGGAGACCTACGCAGCGGACCGGCCAACACAACAGCTCACCGCCTCGGAAATGATGATAAACAAGAAACACGGGGACCGAATGCCTTCAATGCTGCATGTTGCTGCTCATATTGGAAGGGAGGGAAGTGTGTGTGTGTGTGTGTGTGTGTGTGTGTGTGTGTGTGTGTGAGGGGATAATAAGGTGAGAGTCGGTGTGTGTGTGTGTGTGTGTGTGTGTGTGTGCTCATCTCAGCGGCTGGACGGTCTGAGGGTCATCCAGCCTGAATACTGAGCTGTGTTTGCAGGAGGCTCACACACAGAGCGCTACTGCCACCTACTGGACAAACACGGAACAGAAGCACACCCACACATTGCTCTGCTCCAAACGACGAACAGCCACACACTGAGCATGCTCAGAACGGAACCACAACAATCTGAGAACTTCTTCATTCGTCCATCAGGACTTCACCCTGGTCATGATGTCAGAGCAGCTTTATATGAAGAGCTCAATTCAGTATTCAGCCTCAAACTTCTGTTCATCGCTCAGACCTGGATTCACTTTGGTCTTTGGAAGGAGCCTTAATCTGGGACAGGCGTCCATAAACCGTACATTTCCAGCAGAGGGAATATCTCACAGCATCAGGAGATCATTAACAGAAGAAACAAAAATCACTGGCAGCTGCTCTGAACGATTATCTGCCCAGATGATTTTGACGTATGAAGATCCGATCGTAGCGGCCCGATCTGCTCGGAGATGGTCGAGGATGCTTCCGTTTATTACAGACGTGTTTGATATTTAGGATTTAAAATGTGAACGACGTCATGAAAGGCTGTGGAGGAAGTCGTGCCTGACTCCACTCACTGAAGGAGAGGACAGTAGTCACCTGAGCTGGTCACCTGAGAGGCTCCACCTCCCTCTCTGTGTGTCAGCGTCTCCACACACACAAGTTCTTGTTTTTATTTACGCTCTATGTCAGTTGTGTCGAAGGGCAAATGTGTTATATTTGGTAAAAAGTTTTGTCAAAGTACAATCTTCCTTCCCTTAGCTGCTGAGCTGAGCATTCATGCACACTTTTCTCAAATATCTGCTGATAAGAAACAAAGGAGCGCATTGAAATATTTCATCTGAAAAAACTAAACTTTTTTTTTTACTCCAGAAATGAACACGTCTACAGTTTGGTACAAAAACCATGAAATGAATCAAACAAGGCTTCATCAGCTGTGATGACAACATGGCTGTTTGTGAGCGCTGCAGGCTGAACGAGTGAGAGTAAAGTCATGAAGGACGTGGAGATGTTACTCAACATGCTGGGTTTAAAAATGGAATCAAATCAATGTTATGGAGCGGCTTTATAGGTACAACATCATCGTCTCATCAAACAAAGGCATCGCCATGGTAACCGCTCAGCACGCTATAGGGCCACAATAGCCCATTGCACTAAAGGCTTGCTGAGGGGGCGATCTGGTGGGGGGGGGGGGGGGGGGGGGGGGGGGGGGGGGGGCCTGAAGAAGTAGGTTTTTTATGCAGATGTGGAGGAACAGGCTGAACCCGGCCAGAAGACCTCTGTCTGCTCCCTTTCTTCACTGCAGCATAATGCAAAGTCTTTCATACAGCACCAGATACCCTGCAGGAACACACACACACACACACACACACACGCACACACACACACACACACTTCCAATTCTAGCCATTTAGCCTGAGTACCACTCCAGCAGAGTAGGCCTACGTTGCCATGCCAACCACATACCAGCAAGAGAGAGGCTGAGGGGATGAGAGGGACAAAGAGGAGGGAGGTGGGAAAGTTGAGTTGAAGTAGAAGGAGAGAGAGACATTAGAAAGAGGAGGGGAGAGAGAGAGACAGAGACATTAGAAAGAGGAGGGGAGAGAGAGAGAGAGAGAGACATTAGAAAGAGGAGGGGAGAGAGAGAGAGAGAGAGACATTAGAAAGAGGAGGGGAGAGAGAGAGAGACATTAGAAAGAGGAGGGGAGAGAGAGAGAGAGAGACATTAGAAAGAGGAGGGGAGAGAGAGAGAGACAGAGACATTAGAAAGAGGAGGGGAGAGAGAGAGAGACAGAGACATTAGAAAGAGGAGTGGAGAGAGAGAGAGACAGAGACATTAGAAAGAGGAGGGGAGAGAGAGAGACAGAGACATTAGAAAGAGGAGGGGAGAGAGAGAGACAGAGACATTAGAAAGAGGAGGGGAGAGAGAGAGAGAGAGACATTAGAAAGAGGAGGGGAGAGAGAGAGAGACATTAGAAAGAGGAGGGGAGAGAGAGAGAGACATTAGAAAGAGGAGGGGAGAGACAGAGACAGAGACATTAGAAAGAGGAGGGGAGAGAGAGAGAGACAGAGACATTAGAAAGAGGAGGGGAGAGAGAGAGACAGAGACATTAGAAAGAGGAGGGGAGAGAGAGAGACAGAGACATTAGAAAGAGGAGGGGAGAGAGAGAGAGAGAGACATTAGAAAGAGGAGGGGAGAGAGAGAGAGAGAGACATTAGAAAGAGGAGGGGAGAGAGAGAGAGAGAGAGAGACATTAGAAAGAGGAGGGGAGAGAGAGAGAGACAGAGACATTAGAAAGAGGAGGGGAGAGAGAGAGAGACAGAGACATTAGAAAGAGGAGGGGAGAGAGAGAGAGACAGAGACATTAGAAAGAGGAGGGGAGAGAGAGAGACAGAGACATTAGAAAGAGGAGGGGAGAGAGAGAGAGACAGAGACATTAGAAAGAGGAGGGGAGAGAGAGAGAGAGACAGAGACATTAGAAAGAGGAGGGGAGAGAGAGAGAGAGACAGAGACATTAGAAAGAGGAGGGGAGAGAGAGAGAGAGACAGAGACATTAGAAAGAGGAGGGGAGAGAGAGAGAGACAGAGACATTAGAAAGAGGAGGGGAGAGAGAGAGACAGAGACATTAGAAAGAGGAGGGGAGAGAGAGAGAGACAGAGACATTAGAAAGAGGAGGGGAGAGAGAGAGAGACAGAGACATTAGAAAGAGGAGGGGAGAGAGAGAGACAGAGACATTAGAAAGAGGAGGGGAGAGAGAGAGAGAGACAGAGACATTAGAAAGAGGAGGGGAGAGAGAGAGACAGAGACATTAGAAAGAGGAGGGGAGAGAGAGAGAGAGACAGAGACATTAGAAAGAGGAGGGGAGAGAGAGAGAGAGACAGAGACATTAGAAAGACGAGGGGAGAGAGAGGGAGACAGAGACATTAGAAAGAGGAGGGGAGAGAGAGAGAGACAGAGACATTAGAAAGAGGAGGGGAGAGAGAGAGAGACAGAGACATTAGAAAGAGGAGGGGAGAGAGAGAGAGACAGAGACATTAGAAAGAGGAGGGGAGAGAGAGAGAGACAGAGACATTAGAAAGAGGAGGGGAGAGAGAGAGAGGGAGACGACATCAAAGCACACAGACAGAAAAAAACAAGAAACGGTTCAAATAAACAACAAGATAAAGCTATGATGTCACACTGCAGTTCCTCCAGTGTCCACCAGAGTCTGTCCCCTGCAGTGAGTCAGTCTCCATAGAGCTCTATGATAAAATGTCCAACTTGGTTTTAAATGTTGGCTCCACTGCTCCAGCCAACGATTCCTGGTGCTAATGCAACATTTTGTCCCAGTCCATATGGTTCCAGGATGACTGCAGATTACAGACAGAAATCTCACAGAGAGCAGAAATCAGCCTTAACTCTACATAAAGTGTCCTCCTGTGACTTTAGAGCCGTGTCTGATCCCACTGATACACCCCTGCATCCTGAACCTGTCCACAGCAGAATATCTGGATCCTTTTAAACAACATGTCCACAGTTCAGTGAGCAGATAACCCTCCCGATAACTCTGTAAATCTGTGTGTTCTCTTTACTCTGGGTGAACGATGGTCTCAACAGGCCGACAGCTTCAGTAATGGAAACCTCCACTCGTGTCGTCTACATAATGGGATGCCTCCAACTGGATTCAGCCCATTATTCGTTAGCCCGCGGTGAGCTAATACAATTTGCACTACTGTACTGATTCCTCCAATTTTGTTGGTCAGTGAAGAATGAGGGGGCAGTAATGGCTTTTATATGAATATGACTGTGTTCTCCTTGATATGGAGCCTGTATGGGGAGATTGCACTATTAGTCTAAGGTGATGGGATCTCTGCTGTGGCAGCAGCTTTAAAGCAAGAGGGGCTATAGAGGGAGTGGATTAAATAAAGCAGTGGGGATTGGTACACATAGTTGCCATTGATTCCCACCAGTAACCAGTGTAGTGCAATAAGGCCGCTGTCCTGCTCCTAATGAGGTGGTGTGTTCGGCCTTGATGAAGTCGTGCTTTGCTGTCCTCCAGCCTGCAGCTGTGACCGGCTGGACTGCACTGAAGTGGCAGTGCTGGGAAATGAACCCCTCTGTGTGCCTCAGGAAATTTGATTTCTCACCCAGAAACAGCATATTATTTTTGATTACACTGATACATGTGCTGGTGTCATCTGTCCTTATAGCGAGGGGAGAGATACGCTGCATTCTGTTTGTGAATCAGAAATCCTCCAAAGAAAGAACAATGTGAGAACAACTGCTGATTTTAACAACTGCTGATTAGATTCTATCTATCTATCTATCTATCTATCTATCTATCTATCTATCTATCTATCTATCTATCTATCTATCTATCTATCTATCTATCTATCTATCTATCTATCTATCTATCTATCTATCTATCTATCCATCCATCCATCCATCCATCCATCCATCCATCCATCCATCCATCCATCCATCCATCCATCCATCCATCCATCCTTTGTGAACCTCACCTGTTGACCAGTAACACATTACTGTATATAATATTAATATTCCGTCTGGGATGTTTTTAAATATATCAAAAGTGAAGAAGTACAAAACTAAAATGTGCAAGACATCAACAAGACAATTAAAGCAACGGCAAATAAACAAAACATGCAAAACAAAAATAAAAAAACACAATCAAAATATGCAAAACATGAGCCGAGACAAATACAGTTAAAGTAGAAGTAAAAGTGAAAATGTGTCGGCCATGCATGAATGTGTGTGTGGCAGTGTAACGCATCAACGTAAAAGAGAGTAAACAAAGCAACAATAGTGAGTCACAAGCAGAAACCTCCAGTGTTGAAACATACATAGCTTGATGTTACACATTGTGATCTAAGCCTGTTCAAAGTTAAACCTACATTAGCATAAGTAAGGGGGCGGGCCTGAGTTTGTCAGGAGGCTTAAGCTCCGCCTTTTGTCTGACTGAGATCTAATGGTGCGTTTCATTACGGAACATCTTCATACAAAGACAGAGTGAAAACAGATATATCAATTATTTATCAATGTACTCAGGACAGTGCTTCTGTGGTGTCTGCAGTATAGATGCATGTGGTCACATTCAGCAGGCTTCCTAGAGCTAGCTAACAGGAAGTGACATATGTCTCTAAGCATGACAAACACTTTTCAAAATAAAGGTACAACCATATTATGCCAAAGGCAACACGATCTGTATGAATGATTTATCTGCACTAAATATAGAGGACTTAGCTGATCATTACCTCCACAGTTACAGCTGAAACGTTGCTGCTGAGGCTCGCAGCAGCCGTGTTGGATTTCATTTGGGCTACTGAAGGTTCTCCAGGTTTCCAGGGGGACATTTCAGGGAGCGTTCCTGATGACGTGTCGAACCCGACACTTAGAATTTCTGACTTCTGAGGTCAAATGGAACGTAACATAAAGTGAAGTAGAGAATGCAGGAGTCGAGTTTGAACCTGCATGGGGGGGGGGGGGGGGGGGGGGGACTACAGTACCTGTTTGACACACTAGGTACCAGAGTTATATATTACTCCTTTTGCGTTTGTGAAATGTGAGCAGCAAACTTGTGAACCAGTTAGACCACTTCCTAGAGTCCATGTTTCTGTACGACTGTCGTGTATTTAACGAAGAGCGGCTGCTGTCTTAATAACACACAACACAAAGAAAGGACAGCAACAAGCCCTCTATACCTGCAGCTGAATGATCTGCTGTCAGTCTCCAGCATGAACACACACTTCACACATAATAGAGCCTGAGTCACCCTGAACCCTGGCTGTATGCATCTGTGCAGAAACATATCATCGCTGCTGATGGCCCTCACTGACTCCACAGCTGCACTCTCCTTTCAAAGCCATTTCTGCTCCATGTATAAAACATCAATACAGGCTGACTGTTAGCTGCTATGCATCCTAATGGAACTCATAACCTTTACAATGATCTGATACTCTTTAATCAGCGCTGAAGGCAGAAACCTTGGTGTCATCATTCTTTTACAATCATATCAGTGACTTAGCCAGATCATCTTTCTTTATTGCATCTCTAAATAAGATCTCTTTCTATCACAGGCGCACACATAAAAACTAGCTCATCCTTTGAGTCTCTTTTTAGACTCCTTCAAAAAAACACATCTGCAGCTTCCTCAGACCACCACAGCACGTGTTTCAACCAGGTCCAACAAAACCCAACACTTCAGGCCTGTTCTTAAATCCCTGCTCTGGAATTTGCTTTAAAGTCCTTTTGAAATGATGAATCAGTAACATCTACTGCTGTTTCCTGTCACAGTTTCTGCTTTAATGAGATGGTGACAGAAGATGGATCCAAACATGATGTTAGCAGATGTTCCTGTGGTGTGAGGTGTGTTCAGAGTCATCCACGGTTAGATGGGAAGATGATCAGGCCGCTCCAATTTCAAATCATGAACGGTAACAAAGGTCAGTGTGTGATGTCACCAGGTGAGTGGTAACAAAGGTCAGTGTGTGATGTCATCAGGTGAGTGGTAACAAAGGTCAGTGTGTGATGTCATCAGGTGAGTGGTAACAAAGGTCAGTGTGTGATGTCATCAGGTGAGTGGTAACAAAGGTCAGTGTGTGATGTCATCAGGTGAGTGGTAACAAAGGTCAGTGTGTGATGTCATCAGGTGAGTGGTAACAAAGGTCAGTGTGTGATGTCATCAGGTGAGTGGTAACAAAGGTCAGTGTGTGATGTCATCAGGTGAGTGGTAACAAAGGTCAGTGTGTGATGTCATCAGGTGAAAGAGCAGACCTGCAGCAGGTGGACATGTCCGGTCTATGTGAAATACACTGAGGTGTGTAGCAGATGTCAGGCGGCTGATCAGTGTGTCAGAGCGAGTCTGGAGGAAGTTCAGCTTCTTACTGACGGTGCACGCTCAAACATGGAGGCAGGCTGTATTTTAGGGATCCTTTGGTCGCAGCTCTCTATTATAAAGCAGATAAAAAATCTGTTCCATTTAAATGAATACAAAGACCATGAACGCCTCCTTGCCTTCGGTCTGATGTCTTCATTATCGAGTCCCTCTCTCTGCTTCCCATTCTGTCCGACGTCCTCCTGCCTGCGTGGGGAAGATTTGCTCCCTCTAATACCCACGGGGCAAATGTTCATTTGAAGCAGCAGCCTGCAATCCAGAGCTCATATCAGCGGCAGAGCCTCGTTTCAGGTCGACATACTTATGGAGCAAGTAATTGCAGGCAACAAGCATTATCGCTGAAGGACCATAATGATGGTTGTGCATATTTGAAGCCCTCGCTCTTAAGCCTGACAGCTATATTATGTGTATGATGAGTGCTGATCAGAATGAAACCGTACCAGTTTACATTCAATACCTAAATGTTCAAGCACCCATTTCTTCCAAGTCCTTTTTATTACGTATGATACCTTGGAGTAGGGGTGTCAAACTTATGTCGGGTCGGTGACGGAATTATTCCAACGAAACCTCCAGTGGGCTGGACTTATGTTTTTAAAGTCAAAATAAGCTGCATGTTGAGAACTTAATGTTAACAGGAACAAAACAGGTCAGGCATTAATCATTATGCTATCCAATGATAGAAACATCTATTTCTAATTTGATTTTTTTTGGGCATTTATGACAGATGAGATCTTAGGACTGCAGGTTACAGATTGAAAACACAAAATCTCTGTCAGTGCAAATTCTACAATATTTGTTCATATTCTGAGGGGTTATTCTACCTGCCAACATGGGATCAGCACTTTAGTGATATGGAGTACAGTAGAGAGAGACACTATAGATGTGTGTCAGTGTGTCCATAGCTCAACTACAAGATAACAAGAACTACAAGATCACAGAAAACTACAAGAGCACAGAGAACTACAAGATCACAGGAAGAACTACAAGATCACAGGAGAACTACAAGATCACAGGAGAACTACAAGAGCACACAGAACTACAAGATCACAGGAAGAACTACAAGATCACAGGAAGAACTACAAGAACACAGAGAACTGCAAGATCACAAGAGAACTACAAGATCACAGAGAACTACAAGATCACAGAGAACTACAAGATCACAGGAGAACTACAAGAACACAGAGAACTACAAGATCACAAGAGAACTACAAGATCACAGGAGAACTACAAGATCACAGGAAGAACTACAAGATAACAAGAACTACAAGATCACAGAGAACTACAAGAGCACAGAGAACTACAAGATCACAGGAAGAACTACAAGATCACAGGAGAACTACAAGATCACAGAAGAACTACAAGATCACAGGAGAACTACAAGATCACAGGAGAACTACAAGAGCACAGAGAACTACAAGGTCACAGGAAGAACTACAAAATCACAGGAAGAACTACAAGAACACAGAGAACTGCAAGATCACAGAAAGAACTACAAGATCACAGAGAACTACAAGATCACAGAGAACTACAAGATCACAGGAAGAACTACAAGATCACAGAGAACTACAAGATCACAGAGAACTACAAGATCACAGAGAACCACAAGATCACAGAGAACTACAAGATCACAGAAGAACTACAAGATCACAGAAGAACTACAAGATCACAGGAGAACTACAAGATCACAGAGAACTACAAGATCACAGGAAGAACTACAAGATCACAGAGAACTACAAGATCACAGGAGAACTACAAGATCACAGGAAGAACTACAAGATCACAGAGAACTAGACTTATACAATAGTATTCATACTAGATCAATTCAATTCCACAGCCCGCTCAGATCATCCATTTACTAACAAAGTGGAGGAGATTAGTCAGAGACAGCAAACAAATCAGTTTTTGAGAAAGCTGAGCATTTGCACACTGATACCCTCTTGTGGTCTCATGAACAATGACACCCACAAGGTCCAGACAAAAGCACAACGCAAGAACAACAGATGCTCTGTGGATGTTCTACATCCAGGCCCCTGAAACTGAATAAACCAGTTATATTTGAACCCAAGATCAAGGAACACGATCAGATCAGATCAGATCAGATGTTTATATTCCAAACTGTTACTGTCAAGATTTATTAAAAATGATCTTGATGTCAGAGTACAGGGCTTGGTCACGTTGGGACATAAATCCCTCGCTTACTGTTTATTTTAGAGCACACCTTTCCCTCACTGTACGGGCTGTCCCTGTCTGTTATACACCACCTGTCGAACCAACACACAAAACAGAATGTTTAGAGACTTTCAACAAAAGTCTGGGGAAGTGTTTCTACCTCAGTGATAGAAAGCTGGATAGTGAAGGGCTCTGCAGCTTCATTTCCTGTGCGTGTGCTCAGATGTAAAGCTTGTGTAGGCGTGCTGTTCAGAGACACCATCGCTCTCCCACTCACCCACTACACCTCCCACTCATAAAGCTGGGGGACCGTCTTCCTCCTCTTTCAAAGCTTCTCTCGTTTCCTTTATCTGCTCGCTGGATGCAGCCACATGTCCAGAGTGCGTATTCCTCTTTAGTTTGTACAGAGACAGGGACTGGAGAGGATGGAGCGCTCTGGTTCTGAACGCAGAGAGAACATGTTCACAGTAAGCAGCGGCTCAGCCTGAAGCCTGAGGCCTCAGTGAGAGGACGATGGCAGAGTGGATCTCAAACCCACGCTGTACGTCTTTATACACAATCAGAAAGAGAGCTGACCGAGCTGCACCTTTTTTAACGCTTACATCTGTGTAAGAAACAAGAAACAACACGGACCATGTTGACTGTTATTCTCATGAACATAAATGTATCAAAGTTGGATAACTTGAAGATATTTCCCTTGAACCTCACTCTTTTACCACATTGGATGCATGTTTCCACCTGTACAGTTTAACATCTATCCACGCTGTGGGGAGCTCTGAACTGGCAGACAGGACACCTGTGTGCAACGCTGAGTCCCATCCATGCTGTAAACGCTGTCTCAGCCTAACTTTCAGCCAACCCACCTTAGACCTAGACCGTGACACGGCGCCCACCTGTCAATCAGCTCAGCTACACGCCTTATCCTTCACTCTGATCCTTCATCCAATCAAAACTGCTGAGTCATGAAAACATTCCCCCCCGTACAGTGTGTGTGGATGGAGACATGAGCTAATCACACCTATTTGGTGTTGTGAAGCAGGCTGTAAACATGTTCATGTCTGCTGTAAAAACAGGCTGTTTGAATGGGTGTGTATGTGACTTCCTGTGCTGCTGCAGCCAGCCTCTAGTGGACACTCAAGGTACTGCAGGATGTTACACTCCATCATCGGCTTATTTTATCAACACTGAAGGATGCTGCTTGAATGAGACAGATTGCTTGTCTGATATTTTTGTGAACAAATCTTCATTTAGCAGGTTTGTTTGAAACACGGCGCTGAGATGGCTCCAGGACTCAGATATTAGAGGGGAAGAGTCACACCGAGTGTTGGAAGAAGCCAGCACTGCAAAGCGAGCACATTAAATCCACTTTAGTTGTCACAGGGGCCAAAGGATGTTTGGAGAGATGGAGCGGGTTTATTGACTCCCTGAAGTCCTGCAGGTTCTCTGTGTGGGAGAGAGCAACACAAACAAACACTATACGACATGCTCTATACGCGTCACGTCATTTTAAACACAACACAGCTTACTCTCCAGAACACCCACAGTGTCACTGCAGCCTGCAGGTGTCTCACACACTCGTCCGTACAGTAGGAGGTGTTTCAGTGGATTAACATAACAATACATCTGTGAGAACAAAGCGCTGTGTTTCAGCTGGTGCTCGTGGGCGCCTTTTTACATTGAACTGCATCTGACAACAATCACGTACACGTTTAAAGGAATATTTTATCTGCACAAACACGGCTCTGCTGAATGCATATGCATAAATGTGTGTGTGTGTGTGTGTGTGTGTGTGTGTGTGTGTGTGGTAGTAGTGAGCCAGAGGCGTCTGTCAGGACGATGCATAATAAAGAGAGAAAAGCTGCTCCTCCAATCATGACACGGGGGGGGGGGGGTCAGAGAGCACATGTAGCAGAGCAGAGTTTAACCCCTCTGACAGCTTACAACACAGACTGTCATCAGAGTGTGGACCTAAAAGTTTCAGGGTAAGAAGATGAATGAACGCAGAGTTCATGTCGAGCGAGCAGCTCAAATATTCTCACTGTAGCAGAGGACTCCTCGAGAGGGAAGATGAATCAGGATTTGCACGTTGTAATGTGACTAAACAGGGCGACGTCTGTTTAAACAGCATAAATAAACCTGTTTACAGCCTGCTTCAACACCAGGAGTCGTTCTTGTCATCACTGGCACACTGTAGAGGGTGAACCAGAGCTTAAGCCTGGTTCACACGGCAGGATCATTAGGCTGATTTTCACCTCCATATCATCATGTAGCAGGTACAGCTCATGCTCCCGTAGACTCCACCCCTTTAAGCCACGCCTCTTTTTAAAACGTGTTTTTCAGATACAAACAGCACAAACGATCCCTGTCACATCCTCTTCGTCCGTTTGTTGACTCTGGAATCACGTTTGATCTCCAGAGGTTTTGGATTCCCGTCTGATCGGGGGACGTTCACGAGTGAAATCGGTTCGTGTGTGTTGATGTCGCCATGTGGCCGCACACCACACACTGTACGACCAAAACTGTAAAACCTCCGATTATTTATGTGTGTGCTCTCAGGTTTGGGAAATTGGCCGACAATTTTAAAATCCTGCTGTGTGAACTAGTCTTCAGTTGGGCATGTAGCTGACCTGATTGACAGGTAGGTGCCAGCGCCCCCTGCAGGAACACACGGGGGACTCCAGCGCCCCCTGCAGGAACACACGGGGGACTCCAGCGCCCCCTGCAGGAACACACAGGGGACTCCAGCGCCCCCTGCAGGAACACACGGGGGACTCCAGCGCCCCCTGCAGGAACACACGGGGGACTCCAGCGCCCCCTGCAGGAACACACAGGGGACTCCAGCGCCCCCTGCAGGAACACACAGGGGACTCCAGCGCCCCCTGCAGGAACACACGGGGGACTCCAGCGCCCCCTGCAGGAACACACGGGGGACTCCAGCGCCCCCTGCAGGAACACACAGGGGACTCCAGCGCCCCCTGCAGGGACACACGGGGGACTCCAGCGCCCCCTGCAGGAACACACGGGGGACTCCAGCGCCCCCTGCAGGAACACACAGGGGACTCCAGCGCCCCCTGCAGGAACACACGGGGGACTCCAGCGCCCCCTGCAGGAACACACGGGGGACTCCAGATCCTCCTGCAGGGAGACACGGGGGACTCCAGCGCCCCCTGCAGGAACACACGGGGGACTCCAGCACCCCCTGCAGGAACACACAGGGGACTCCAGATCCTCCTGCAGGGAGACACGGGGGACTCCACCGCCCCCTGCAGGAACACACAGGGACTCCAGCGCCCCCTGCAGGAACACACAGGGACTCCAGCACCCCCTGCAGGGAGACACGGGGGACTCCAGCGCCCCCTGCAGGAACACACAGGGGTCACACTCAGGCTATAAACAGTTATATCTACAGTCTGTTGTTCAGTGGTTGTGTTGTGGATGTATACATGTGTAAACTTCACAGTTAAACATAATTTCTTCCAATCAGCTGTGGCACCTGTCCTGAGGAGGAGAAGTTTCCACTGACAGCCTCTCTGGTGGCATGGTTGCATCTTCCCCACTCATGAGCTTATGGAGCATGCAGGTTGCTTTTAGAATTGTCTCAGCAACCTCTGGAGACACACAAAGCAAACTCCACTACAGCCTCCCCTGCCCAGTCACAATGCTGAGAGAACACTCAACCATTCTCCTGCTGAGGGAAGGCCTGAAGCTGAAGACCCATTTCTGTCACTGTGTTTGGCCATCACAGGGCCTCAGCTCCTCTGGGCAGAGAAGAGGGCGGTCTTTGGGTAGGTCAGGAGCTCTTTCAATTAGGGCCGTCATAGACAGAGGCACACAGCCTTCCTCTGTCACTGCGTCTGACAAACACTCCCATGTGGACCATGCAGAAATGGTAATGAGCATCCGCCACAGTAGGAAGAACTATTGAGATGGTTCCTTCATAACTAAAGAAAAGGGAACCACTGCAAGGTGGGGCCTGGATGATCACATGCTTTCCATCAAACTTCTTCTATCTTCTTGATCCAAGAAGGCAATTCAGTTTGTTGAGATTCAGTCTACCCAGACTTACGGTACTTAGAGACACTCACTGTGTGCACCCGACAGTGATACACCAAAGGGCCGGAGTCCTCCTCCTTGGGCACATGGAGTCATCTCGAAGTTAACAGCGTTTTTGGATTCTCATCGTAATACCAACGACTTCATTAATGCAGAACATTCCCAGAGGAGACCATATCAAACCAAAAGCATAACTTTGTTTCAGCCTGCATTTTGAAGAGTTTCCTCATGTGGAAGTGAATGCTTCACAGATGCAAACTTGTTTAGCACATGAGCTGCAGAAGATCTTAAAGCCTGGATGAGAACAGGCTGAGTTGTCATCGTTACTCATAAACAGAACAGGTTCCTAAACAGAGAGAGAGCGGCGCCCAGAAAACAAAGAGCGTTGTGTTTCTGAGTGCTCGTATGTTCAGGTGAGTGCAGGATGGTGTGGGAGTACTTTTTGAAGAGGTACATGCTGTGTTTGTGTGTTTACGGGCAATCTCACAGTGTCCCTGCAAACTAGAACAGATGCAGGTAATGAGAGGGAAGAGGAGTGCCGCTGATTGTGTTTTAAAGCATCGGGGTTGTAATTGGGACTCTATGCATACAGATGCAAAGAGCACAAGTCTCATGCACTCAGAGCAGCACACAAACACACTACAGCTGGTAAATGAAGTACTGATCTGTTCTCTCTCTCTCCTCCACACACTCGTCCTGTTCTTCCTCTCTAATTACAGAACGAGCAGCGTGGGCAGCTCATCCCAATCTGGAGCTCTCTCTGACATTTAGAGAAATGGGACACAGGCGTCAAAAAGTTGGTTCTGTTTACCACGACGTGACAAAATCCATCCATCCATTGGTTCATCTGCTACATCATCCATCCATTGATTTATTCTCCATCCATCGATTTATTCATCATCCATCCATCGATTTATTCTTCATCCATCGATTTATTCTCCTTCCATGCATCGATTTATTCTGCATCCATCCCTCGATTTATTCTTCATCCATCCCTCGATTTATTCTGCATCCATCCCTCGATTTATTCTTCATCCATCCCTCGATTTATTCTTCATCCATCGATTTATTCATCATCCATCCATTGATTTATTCTCCATCCATCGATTTATTCATCATCCATCCATCGATTTATTCTTCATCCATCGATTTATTCTCCTTCCATGCATCGATTTATTCTTCATCCATCCCTCGATTTATTCTTCATCCATCCCTCGATTTATTCTTCATCCATCCCTCGATTTATTCTTTATCCATCGATTTATTCTCCTTCCATGCATCGATTTATTCTCCATCCATCGATTTATTCTCCATCCATCCATCGATTTATTTTCAATCCTTCGATTTATTCATCATCCATCCATCGATTTATTCTCCATCCATCCATCAATTTATTCATCATCCATCCATCGATTTATTCATCATCCATCCATCGATTTATTCTCCATCCATCGATTTATTCATCATCCATCCATCGATTTATTCTCCATCCATCCATCGATTTATTCTTCATCCATCCATCGATTTATTCATCATCCATCCATTGATTTATTCTCCATCCATCGATTTATTCATCATCCATCCATCGATTTATTCGCCATCCATCCATTGGTTCATTTACACATCTGCTACATCATCCATCCATCGATTTATTCTGCATCCATCCCTCGATTTATTCTTCATCCATCGATTTATTCTCCATCCATCCATCGATTTATTCATCATCCATCCATCGATTTATTCATCATCCTTCCATCCATCGATTTATTCATCATCCATCCATCCATCGATTTATTCATCATCCTTCCATCCATCGATTTATTCTCCTTCCATCCATCGATTTATTCTCCTTCCATCCATCGATTTATTCATCATCCATCCATCGATTTATTCTCCATTCATCCATCGATATATTCTCCATCCATCCATCGATTTATTCATCATCCATCCATCGATTTATTCTCCTTCCATCCATCGATTTATTCATCATCCATCCATCGATTTATTCTCCATCCATCCATCGATTTATTCATCATCCATTCATCGATTTATTCTCCTTCCATCCATCGATTTATTCATCATCCATCAATCGATTTATTCATCATCCTTCCATCCATCGATTTATTCTCCTTCCATCCATCGATTTATTCTCCTTCCATCCATCAATTTATTCATCATCCTTCCATCCATCGATTTATTCTCCATTCATCCATCGATTTATTCATCATCCTTCCATCCATCGATTTATTCATCATCCTTCCATCCATCGATTTATTCTCCTTCCATCCATCAATTTATTCATCATCCTTCCATCCATCGATTTATTCTCCATTCATCCATCGATTTATTCATCATCCTTCCATCCATCGATTTATTCATCATCCATCCATCGATTTATTCATCATCCTTCCATCCATCGATATATTCTCCATCCATCCATCGATTTATTCATCATCCATCCATCGATTTATTCATCATCCATCCATCGATTTATTCATCATCCTTCCATCCATCGATATATTCTCCTTCCATCCATCGATTTATTCATCATCCATCCATCGATGTATTCTCCATCCATCGATTTATTCTGCATCCATCCATCGATTTATTCATCATCCATCCATCGATTTATTCTCCTTCCATCCATCGATTTATTCATCATCCATCGATTTATTCTCCATCCATCCATCGATTTATTCTCCATCCATCCATCGATTTATTCATCATCCATCCATCGATTTATTCTCCATCCATCCATCGATTTATTCTCCATCCATCCATCGATTTATTCATCATCCATCCATCGATTTATTCTCCTTCCATCCATCCTCTATTTCTATCCATCCATCGATTTATTCATCATCCATCCATCCTCTATTTCTATCCATCCATCGATTTATTCATCATCCATCCATCCTCTATTTCTATCCATCCTCTCTCCACACATCCATCCATAAACTCTTCTTATCCCTTCTATCCATCAGATCTGTGCTGGTCCGTCTCTGCTCATTTACAGCAGTAGAGCTGATAGGCTTCACTTTATTCAAAGATAGATAGATAGATAGATAGATAGATAGATAGATAGATAGATAGATAGATAGATAGATAGATAGATAGATAGATAGATAGATAGATAGATAGATAGATAGATAGATAGATAGATAGATAGATAGATAGATAGATAGATAGATAGATAGATCTATCTACGGGCAGGACACAAGACACAAGACATTGGTTACAGTACAAAACATCGGTTACAATACAATACACACCCGCTGTCCCCCCTCCCCTCTCTATACAATAATCCCCCAAACAAGATTTAGCAGCCCCTATGTGACTAAGAGTAAATGCATTAGCATAAGATTTAAAACTTATGTAGCATGGTGTACCTAACCTGTGAGGAGAGAGAAGCATGTGCGCTGTTTGCATGAGAGAAGCATGTGTGCTGTGTGTGCTGGGTGTACAGAGGTCTTTGAGCTTATGCCCGAGGTGTGAGTCCAGTCGTTAAACAGTCGTTAAAACAGTGAGCAGTGATTTGCATTAAGTGTCCTAAGACAAAGAGGTGAGACCAGGGATGATTAGGGTGATTGCCAATTAAGTACCCAACTATTGAGGAGCAGATTAGCATTAAGTGTTGAAGACAATAGAGTGAAACTTGACCTAGTTAGGGTGATCATGTCAACCCTTAGAGATGTAGCATAGCAATACAGTAGGGTGGAACGAGATGATTAGGGTGATTATCGTTAAAGTGACCTGTGCTCAGTAAAGTGACTATCAATATGCATTAAAGTGTCCAACCGGAGGCTGACTCTGAGGTCAGCAGTGCAGGTGAGGAGTGAGAAAAAAGTGAAAAAAGAGTCCAGGGTTCACCGTGTGCTTCTTCCCTGCCATGACAGTGAAGTGTTGTACAGTCTGATGGCCTATAGGGGGACAAAAGAGTTCTTGAGTCTGTCCGTGGAGCACGACTGTGACAGCAGTCTGTCACTGAACATGCTCCTCTGCCCGGTGAAGGTGCTGTGCAGAGGGTGTTGTGTGTTGTCCATGAAAGTGTGTGCTTTCACTGGGTTCACTGGGTCCACTGGGTTCACTGGGTCCACTGGGTTCACTAGGTTCACTGGGTCCACTGGGTCCACTGGGTTCATTGGATCCACTAGGTCCACTGGGTTCACTGGGTCCACTGGGTCCACTGGGTTCACTGGGTCCACTGGGTTCACTAGGTCCACTGGGTCCACTAGGTCCACTGGGTTCACTGGGTCCACTGGGTTCACTAGGTCCACTGGGTTCACTAGGTCCACTGGGTTCACTGGGTCCATGGGGTTCACTGGGTTCACTGAGTCCACTGGGTTCACTGGGTCCATTGGGTCCATTGGGTTCACTGGGGTCACTAGGTCCACTGGGTTCACTCGGTCCACTGGGTTCACTAGGTCCACTGGGTTCACTGGGTCCACTGGGTTCACTAGGTCCACTGGGTTTACTGCGTCCATTGGGTCCACTGGGTTCACTGGGTTCACTGGGTCCACTGGGTCCACTGGGTCCACTGGGTCCACTGGGTCCACTGCGTCTCAGCTCCGTCAGGACACATCAGAGAAAAGAACTTGTGGGACAGGAAGTCACACACTGATGGTGGACCAGGGTGCACATAGAGTGGCATCAGTTCAAAGATCTGAGCGAAGTGTATGAAGCAGAAGAGTAAAGTGTGAAGCAGCAGAATGTTTGATCATTTTAAACACTCATTAGTAATTCACTGCCTCAGGCTGATCATTTGTACAACACTAATCTGTTCCTTCATTTTACAACCAGCGTGAATTCAAATGAGCAGGACAAATATGGATGTCTGATAAAAGACGACCATATCTCTGGTAGCCATGTGCAGCTAGTCTCTGGACTTTTTCATTGGTCGCTTGCCCAACCAATCAAGTGTTTGAATTAATTTACTAATCAGAGATTGAATGTAATATGAAATGTTAACTTCAAACAGAATGATCATTGCCAGGCGCTCAGGCGTGAACAAGTGAGCTGTGTGCTGCTCCACCTGACAGTCTCTGCTCTGCTCCAGCTCATCCACACAACAGGATCCCTGACTGAGTGAAGGCCTCCTCCACGATCTTCTCAGAGACTCACTGAGCTCTCAGAGGCCTCTGTACATCTTACACTGCTTGGATGAAAGGGAATAAACTTTATTCTGTATCGAATAACTTTGATGATAAACAGTGAAGGTAATTAATTTAAAATCATCACACAGGAAATGACTTTAAAAACTGCTGCGTCCAGCACATTTTAATGCAAGTATATGTGTGTGTGTGTGTGTGTGTGTGTGTGTGTGTGTCTGTGTGTGTGTGTGTGTGTGTGTGTGTGTGTGTGTGTGTGTGTGTGTGTCTGTGTGTGTGTGTGTGTGTGTGTGTGTGTGTGTGTGTGTGTATAGGCGTGTGTGTGTGTGTGTGTGTGTGTGTGTGTAGGCGTGTGTGTGTGTGTGTGTGTGTGTGTGTGTGTGTGTGTGTGTATAGGCGTGTGTGTGTGTGTGTGTGTGTGTGTGTGTGTGTGTATAGGCGTGCGTGTGTGTGTGTGTGTGTGTGTGTGTGTGTGTGTATAGGCGTGTGTGTGTGTGTGTGTGTGTATAGGCGTGTGTGTGTGTGTGTGTGTGTGTGTGTGTGTGTGTGTGTAGGCGTGTGTGTGTGTGAGTGTGTGTGTGTGTGTGTGTGTCTGTGTGTGTGTGTGTAGGCATGTGTGTGTGTGTGTGTAGGCGTGTGTGTGTGTGTGTGTGTGTGTGTGTACTTATAAAAGGTATGGATGTTTATTTATCTCCTGTTGTGGTGACAGGCTGGCTGACAATCTCATCAATCGCAGCATGTGAACATCAGGAACGTCCCTGCTCTGAATTATCTCTGGAGGAGGAGGAGGAGACGGAGGAGGAGAGAAGAAGGAGGAGGAGGAGACGGAGGAGGAGAGGAGAAGGAGGAGAGGAGGAGACGAGGAGGAGGAGAAGAAGGGTGGAGGACACGGAGGAGGAGGGAGGAGGAGACAGAGGAAGAGAAGGAGGAGGTGGAGATGGAGGAGGAGAGGAGAAGGAGGAGACGGAGGAGGAGGAGATGACGGAGGAGGAGGAGACGACGGAGGAGGAAGAGAAGGAGGAGGAGGAGGAGGAGGAGGAGAAGGGAGGAGGAGGAGGAGAAGGAGGAGGAGAAGAAGGGAGGAGGAGGAGGAGGAGGAGGAGGAGGAGAAGGAGGAGGAGAAGAAGGGAGGAGGAGGAGGAGAAAGAGGAGGAGAAGAAGGGAGGAGGAGGAGGAGGAGGGAGGATCAGAAACTATAAACATGCGTCTGTCATAGCGGCTCATCATGGCGTTGTTATGTCACAAATGTAAATGATTGTTCTGGCTTTGATAATTAATCAGTATTTGATTTTGTTTTCTATGACAGCATGTCTGCCTGCCATGTCAGACCCTGAGCTGACACACGCTACCACTGAGCCACAGCCGCTGGGCATCAGGAAAGAACCAAGATAACAGGTTAGATTTCAAAGTTCCATAGTCTGAAACTAACGAGGTCATGAATCCCGCCATGTTTGATCTTTTAGCTTCAGCTTCTCATAGAGCCGCTAACATTAGCCCATGTGCTAATAAAGAGGATGTCTGCTTCTCTTCGCTCGTCCTCTCTCTCTCTCTCTCTCTCTCCGTTTCCACTCAAACTCCCACTTCATGTCTGAGGTGAAGATGCTCTCTCTCTCTCTCTCTGAGTCTGTGTCTATCTATATCGCCCCCTCCCTCTGGCCTCTGAGCAGAATCAATGCAATCTTCATACCTTTGAACTGCTCTTTTTCTCACATCAAACCGCCATCGCCTGAAGCCTGATGCTCTCCGAGCTCTGGAAGTGTCGGACAAGTGGGATGATGGATGTTTACAGCTACTATTAGACCTGGCTGTTTTACTTAAGCCTTGGATTCACTGCTCAGTTGTCTGTGTGTAGCCCTTGGGGGCCGATAACACCATCTCCAACATTAGCTTTTCTCTCGGAAAAGGTCCAAGACAGCCTCCCTTCAAACCCCGGCCGGCCTCCAGGGCTGCAGAGAGACAACAAACAAACCTCTCTCTCCTCTCGCTGTTAGTCTGAAGGGGGAGGCAGCCGAGGGGCGCTGTTTTTCTCCAGTCGAAACATCGATGCATTTCATCCAAAACAAAACAAGGGAACAACCGTCCCCACAAGATAAATGTGTGCAATAGTTAAGCCCATATGCTGCGATCCCATTGGCCTCTGCTGCCGTCCATGTTGAGGTTTGTGACGAGCACAGTGCACATGTCGTGTTGAATGTAGGCATGATGCGCGTTTGCAGACGCCACACCTAACGCCACACTTTAAAGCGTATGCACACCTACGCCACACCTGCATGACACCTGACAAACATATATCAGTCACACATCGACGCAGGTGAGACTGAAGCTGCTGTGGTCAGACGAGCTTCACCGTGTTTACATGCGTGACATGTAAACGCATAGAAAACATTCTCACACGCTCAGGCGTGCAGGCGTGTACACGTCAGTAAGAGCACATCAGGATGAATCAAAGACGTTTGTTTAAAAACAGACTGAAGATCATTGAAACTCATCTTTGGTGGCTCAATGTTTATATTTGGTTTATTTGTGAGTTTTTGTTTGTTTAGGATTCATAAAGGGGTAAATTAAATCAAAAACACACACACACACACACACACACACACACACACACACACAGCGCTCACCGTTGTCCAGTCCTGATTGGTTGTCTCTGACAGACTGTTCAGTGTGTTTGTGACTTCGTGTTTGTCTTCTTGTGTTAAATGTGTTTGTTTCTGCTGAGCGATGGAGGACGATGTTCCAGTCTGTGAACGCTGAGGCTGTCGCCCTTGTGCTCTCAAAGACACCTGAAAGAATCTCTGCGTGATGAAATGATTATGCACTTCATGCTTTTGTATCACTGAAGAGCTGGAAATCAAGTAAATTGCACTCCTCGCAGTCTTTATGATGATTCTGTACTTAGACGCTCCACTCAGGATGTGATGATCAACAAGGTCTTTAGGCTGCTGCTGAGACTCTCAGCTGGACCTTAAAGGACCAATCAGAGAGCTGCTCTCTTCCTCTGTGATCATGAAGGAAACCTGCTGTGTTGAAGCTTCTCTGAGAACAATGCAGCAGCCAGTATGTCCTCCTTCTAACTTTAGATTCTGCTCCTGAATGCTCTAGATCTGATTGGACCAGAGAAGGTAGGCGGGGCTTTG
The DNA here is from genome assembly GCF_947650265.1 of Symphodus melops. NCBI lineage: Eukaryota > Metazoa > Chordata > Actinopteri > Labriformes > Labridae > Symphodus > Symphodus melops. Next base: position 27,048,047 of record NC_136699.1, read on the forward strand.
AAGGCCGTTTTGGACGCCCCTGGGTTTGCCAGATATGAGAGCAGTTATCAGGTGAACAGGTGTTGCAGCGATGGAAGCGGGCAGTGGAACTGCTTCAGATAGAAGTGATTGTACCCGAGCTAAAAAGCCTCTGCATGTTTCTAATAAGCTCCAGCAGCAGAAAGCTGCTCAAACTAGGATCAATGTTGGAGATGAAACATGGAGAGAGGTTAGAACGCAGAAAGCTTTACAGACCCATGCAGAGCTGGCTAAACACTGAAGCTACAATGTCCATCACATGCAGAGCTGGCTAAACACTGAAGCTACAGTGTCCACCACATGCAGAGCTGGCTAAACACTGAAGCTACAGTGTCCACCACATGCAGAGCTGGCTAAACACTGAAGCTACAGTGTCTACCACATGCAGAGCTGGCTAAACACTGAAGCTACAGTGTCCACCACATGCAGAGCTGGCTAAACACTGAAGCTACAGTGTCCACCACATGCAGAGCTGGCTAAACACTGAAGCTACAGTGTCCACCACATGCAGAGCTGGCTAAACACTGAAGCTACAGTGTCCACCACATGCAGAGCTGGCTAAACACTGAAGCTACAGTGTCCACCACATGCAGAGCTGGCTAAACACTGAAGCTACAGTGAGAGAGGTTAGAACGCAGAAAGCTTTACAGACCCATGCAGAGAGGTTTGTGTCAGGTAATAAAAAAAGATAACTAAAATATTTATTTCAACATCAGTCCATCAAAGGTCCAAACTGAAGAGGAGGAGGAACACGGGTAGGAAGATGGACTGAGAGCACTGAGACTGCAAACCTGCTCGCTGAAGTCACAGGGTCCACAGGACTGGACAGGTTCTCCCATGGGGACACAGGACTGGACAGGTTCTCCCATGGGGACACAGGACTGGACGGGGGTCTCCTATGAGGACACAGGACTGAACTGAGTCTCCCATGGGGACACAGGACTGGGGGAACCAGGGGTTGGCCTAGACCGCAGGAGGGAACCAGGAATCAGGCCAAGAGTAGGCCAGTGTTGGACCTCTGGAGCCTCAGGGGCAGTATTAGTGTCTGTAGTCCACAATGAGTCCCTGAGCCTGGCCTGGAGGACACTTTTGTGCGGGTCATTAACATATTGTCTTTTCTGACGTCTTGTTAAGGACTCACTCATCAAATGTCTTTAACACAAAGAAAAGATAAAGACCTTTAGACCGTGCTGGGTCCAGCTCATGTGTGGTACTAAAAACTAAGAGGAGGACCAACAGGGAGACCAAACTAAAAGGGACGCTCAATGTGTCCAAGACTAGGAGGCTTAAGGGGGGCCCACAGGTGGTCTTCGTCGAACCTAGTTCTTTTGTGTCAGGGCCTCAGACACCCGGATAATCAGACACAGGTGAGACAATCAGGGCAATCAACATGGAGGCAAGAACTTCAAAATAAAACAGGAAACACTGCAGACCAAATCAAAGAGGAAATAAAGCAAATACAACATGGTGATTATTTGAACCTGGGGACGCTCTGAATGTTACCCATGAACTTCTCCTTCTTCCTCCTGACACATTAAAACATCTGTAGCTGGACTTTAGTGACGGGCTAGCGTCCAATCAGAGGGAGAGCGGCTGCTTCAGATCATTTGTTTCTGTATGAGACGCTTCGTTTCCACATTGAGCGTTCAGAGCTTGTGGCATGTCACGGGGGGGGGGCCTCGTGCCAACTCTGCTTATTACACATCTGGTTATGTGGCGGAGACGGCTGCTTGTCAGCTGTTGAGACTAAAATAACAATGACGGCGAGCTCATCTTCCTGCTTCTTCTGCAGAGACATAGAGACACACAGGTCTCACTCCAAACGTGTTCGATCTGACGCCATGTGGCGGTGTGGCGATGATCAGCTGTTCGGAGACGGTCTCATGTGAGAACACAAGGGGGCAGTGTAGATTCAGAGGGGATCAGTCAACAAGTAAAGTGTGCGCTGTTGCTGTCTGTCGGGGAGCAGGTAGGACATGACAAGCTGAGCTTTGCATCCCGGATGAACAAAGCTGTGGTGGTGTTTCTAAAGACGGAGCCTCAGGTGCACCAGCGGCTGTGGACAGAGATGGATGTAGGCCGCTTTGATGCTAGAACAGCGAGCCAGTGTGACTTTTGCCAGGCAGAGGAGACCCTGTAGCCTCACGTCCCTCCTCACCACACTAGGCCACTGGGTCCAGAAGCTGGGCCTGGTTTTTACCAGAGAACTGTTTGTGTGGGGGCCCAAATTCAGCGTGGCACAACGGCGAACGGTCGGGCTGGTTAACTTTGTCCTGGGCCAGGCAAAGATGAGCATCTGGCTCACAAGGACCGCAGAGCCAGTCCAGGCTGCACAGACCCTGAGCTTCTGTTTAAACATGAAGGCCAGACTCAGGGTTCAGCATGTGTACAGCTCACTGGTGGGGGAGCTGGGCGAGTTTGAGGCCGTGTGGACAGTGGGAAGGACTCTGTGTGAAGTGAGGGAGGGGGAGATACTCCTGGACTTTTAGGTGGCTTGTGCAGCTGATGTTGTC
>NC_136699.1:27050777-27055777 GCF_947650265.1 Symphodus melops
GCAGGGACTCTTTTTATCCCCACTGCTGCGACAAGAATAGCACCCAGTAATGTTGGCGGGTTTGGAGAGGAACTCAAACACACACACACACACAGGGTGACACAGGCGAGCATGTGTGACACCGAGCATGCTCAGTGTCCCCTGCCTCCTCTCTCCCAGTGGGCGATCGACGGGTGGAGGCCGAGCGCTGAGAAAGGAGGTGTTAAACTGATCCAGGAATAAACACAGTTTCTGTTAGAGCTCAATCACATAGAAACGCCTCTGGCTCACACCCCTCATTCCCCAGGGCCGTGACAGATCTCACACTGTGTGTCTTTGCACGTGGGAGTGTGTGTGTGGTGTGTGTGTGTGTGTGTGTGTGTGTGTGTGTGTGTGTGTGTGTGCTCATGTGTCACTGTTGGTGTGGATGTGGTACTCACACAGTGGCTGTAAAGATTGAGCACAGCATCCAAGGACAGAGCAGAAAGCTAGCCGGAGGGACGACACACACACACACACACACACACACACACACACACACACACACACACACACGCTCACACACACGCTCACACACACGCTCACACACACACACACACAAACAGGCCAGCGAGCACTGCTGGATGGAGCCAATGGGATTAAAGCAGCAGCATGACCTTCACAGACGGCGGATAACAGAAGGAAGAGTTGGTGTGTTGTTGTTTTTATACAGCTGTGAGACAAAGGGACGTCCACTGATCTGCTGTGAGACACGGGGACGTCCACTGATCTACTGTGAGACACGGGGACGTCCACTGATCTACTGTGAGTCACGGGGACGTCCACTGATCTACTGTGAGTCACGGGGACGTCCACTGATCTACTGTGAGACACGGGGACGTCCACTGATCTACTGTGAGACACGGGGATGACAATCATGTCCACTGTGAGACACGGGGATGGCCATCATGTCCACTGTGAGACACGGGTCACACAGTGTCCACTGTGAGACACGGGGCTGGCCATCATGTCCACTGTGAGACACGGGTCACACAGTGTCCACTGTGAGACACGGGGCTGCCATCATGTCCACTGTGAGACACGGGTCACACAGTGTCCACGGTGAGTCATCACTGGACACATGAAGACATGTAGTTGGATCTTTATTGGACTGAGTGTTGTTGTGTGTTTCCTGTGCGCTCTGGTTGTTGTTGAGTGTTGTGGACTCTGGTGGATCAGGAGGACCAGATGTTCACCGTGCTGCTGTCAGAGCGTCCTGATCTGCTGCAGCGCTCCGCTCACTCCCTCCAGTGTGCGCCTCTTCATTCCCTGTGATTCCAAACTTTTAGGACATGCAGTAGTTTACTTTTGATCCTCCACGTAAACAGCCTCAGATATTCTCATTAGACTGACGCTGTGTGTGTGTGTGTGTGTGTGTGTGTGTGTGTGTGTGTGTGTGTTTGTGTGTGTGTGCACCAGGAACCTCAAAGAACACGTAGACCCCCACCGCTGAGATCAAACAGATGCTCACAGTCCTCTGACACTCCATGAAACTGTTGGAAGTTTGTTTAGGAGATCAGGGACACATGGCCTCCTCAGCACACACCTGCTCCTGGTGCAGGTCTACCATGATCAGATACTCATTACAGAGAGAGACATTGTGCAACGATCGTCTATGAAGGGTCCCAGGAAGTGGACATGTCCACCGGACTGTCTTCAAAGACACAGACACCTGCAGAAACGGCTTCTGAGCCAGGAGGGAGTCTTTGAGTCTGCTTCAGGAGGGAGTCTTTGAGTCTGCTTCAGGAGGGGTCTTTGAGTCTGCTTCAGGAGGGAGTCTTTGAGTCTTCAGGAGGGAGTCTTTGAGTCTGCTTCAGGAGGGAGTCTTTGAGTCTGCTTCAGGAGGGAGTCTGCTTCAGGAGGGAGTCTTTGAGTCTGCTTCAGGAGGGAGTCTTTGAGTCTGCTTCAGGAGGGAGTCTTTGAGTCTTCAGGAGGGAGTCTTTGAGTCTGCTTCAGGAGGGAGTCTTTGAGTCTGCTTCAGAAGGGAGTCTTTGAGTCTTCAGGAGGGAGTCTTTGAGTCTTCAGGAGGGAGTCTTTGAGTCTTCAGGAGGGAGTCTTTGAGTCTGCTTCAGGAGGGAGTCTTTGAGTCTGCTTCAGGAGGGAGTCTGCTTCAGGAGGGAGTCTTTGAGTCTGCTTCAGGAGGGAGTCTTTGAGTCTTCAGGAGGGAGTCTTTGAGTCTGCTTCAGGAGGGAGTCTTTGAGTCTGCTTCAGGAGGGAGTCTGCTTCAGGAGGGAGTCTTTGAGTCTGCTTCAGGAGGGAGTCTTTGAGTCTGCTTCAGGAGGGAGTCTTTGAGTCTTCAGGAGGGAGTCTTTGAGTCTGCTTCAGGAGGGAGTCTTTGAGTCTGCTTCAGAAGGGAGTCTTTGAGTCTTCAGGAGGGAGTCTTTGAGTCTTCAGGAGGGAGTCTTTGAGTCTTCTTCAGGAGGGGTCTTTGAGTCTTCAGGAGGGAGTCTTTGAGTCTTCAGGAGGGAGTCTTTGAGTCTGCTTCAGGAGGGAGTCTTTGAGTCTGCTTCAGGAGGGGTCTTTGAGTCTTCAGGAGGGAGTCTTTGAGTCTGCTTCAGGAGGGAGTCTTTGAGTCTTCAGTAGGGAGTCTTTGAGTCTTCAGGAGGGAGTCTTTGAGTCTTCAGGAGGGAGTCTTTGAGTCTTCAGGAGGGAGTCTTTGAGTCTGCTTCAGGAGGGAGTCTTTGAGTCTTCAGGAGGGAGTCTTTGAGTCTGCTTCAGGAGGGAGTCTTTGAGTCTTCAGGAGGGAGTCTTTGAGTCTGCTTCAGGAGGGGTCTTTGAGTCTGCTTCAGGAGGGGTCTTTGAGTCTGCTTCAGGAGGGAGTCTTTGAGTCTTCAGGAGGGAGTCTTTGAGTCTGCTTCAGGAGGGGTCTTTGAGTCTGCTTCAGGAGGGAGTCTGTGAGTCTGCTTCAGGAGGGAGTCTTTGAGTCTGCTTCAGGAGGGAGTCTGTGAGTCTGCTTCAGGAGGGAGTCTTTGAGTCTGCTTCAGGAGGGAGTCTTTGAGTCTGCTTCAGGAGGGAGTCTTTGAGTCTTCAGGAGGGAGTCTTTGAGTCTGCTTCAGGAGGGAGTCTTTGAGTCTTCAGGAGGGAGTCTTTGAGTCTTCAGGAGGGAGTCTTTGAGTCTTCAGGAGGGAGTCTTTGAGTCTGCTTCAGGAGGGAGTCTTTGAGTCTGCTTCAGGAGGGAGTCTTTGAGTCTTCAGGAGGGAGTCTTTGAGTCTGCTTCAGGAGGGAGTCTTTGAGTCTTCAGGAGGGAGTCTTTGAGTCTGCTTCAGGAGGGAGTCTTTGAGTCTGCTTCAGGAGACCATGCATCTGCTGATATGTTTATATGAACTGAAACATGATAAATGTTGATTAAGATTTCAACCTGCTCTCTGAATCTTCAGAGACTCGATGAAGTGTGAAAGAGAAGCCAGAAGAAACCAACAGATGTTCTGTTGTCTTTAATGTCCTCACTGATCTATTAGCTTCCTCTTGTTACAGCGCGGCTTCAAAGTGTTCTCAGATCCACTAAAGACCTCTTTTCTTCTAACATCTCTGACGACTGTGCAGCTCTGTGTGAAGACGATTCTGTCTCTAAACAAAGCAGGGACAATATCACAGAGTGCATGTGAAATATAATGATGCCTACAGCTGTGTGAACAGAGCTGCAGGTCACCTGTGCAGGTCTCTCTGCTGCATGTGGTCTCACCTGTGCAGGTCTCTCTGCTGCATGTTGTCTCACCTATGCAGGTCTCTCTGCTGCATGTTGTCTCACCTGTGCAGGTCTCTCTGCTGCATGTTGTCTCACCTGTGCAGGTCTCTAATGCATGTTGTCTCACCTGTGCAGGTCTCTCTCTGCTGCATGTTGTCTCACCTGTGCATGTTGTCTCACCTGTGCATGTTGTCTCACCTGTGCAGGTCTCTCTGCTGCATGTTGTCTCACCTGTGCAGGTCTCTCTCTGCTGCATGTTGTCTCACCTGTGCAGGTCTCTCTCTGCTGCATGTTGTCTCACCTGTGCAGGTCTCTCTGCTGCATGTTGTCTCACCTGTGCAGGTCTCTCTCTGCTGCATGTTGTCTCACCTGTGCAGGTCTCTCTGCTGCATGTTGTCTCACCTGTGCAGGTCTCTCTCTGCTGCATGTTGTCTCACCTGTGCAGGTCTCTCTCTGCTGCATGTTGTCTCACCTGTGCAGGTTTGAATTTTGCTATTCTTCAGTTTTATTTTTCTTTTGTTTCTTTTCTTCTGTTTGAAGGATTCAGTCATGTGATTCTGAAAGTGTCAGTTTAAGGTAGATTTCTATCGTGACCCTGTTCTGGGAGTTATAAACATATTCACAGACTGGGCCCTTCTCTTACTTACTCTGTTGGCTTGATTTGCATCTACATGGTATCTGAAAAACGTCTATTCAAAACATGCCATAGAGCGCGGCGAGGAAATGTTTATTTGTGTCTGTCTGTGACCCTACGAAGGCTTCATGCCACATTTAGAGTTACCTCGCCCTGTTTGCAGAGAAAGACTCGTCTTTGGACGTCACTTTGAGAGCTCACAGGGTGTCAGTACCAGAGTGCACGTTACCAGGGGGACATTAGCAGAGTTCAATCGGGAGTGAACGTTTACAGAGTGCATGTTACCTGAGTATCTGTCACTAGAGTGCACATTGTTACCAGAGTGCATGTCAACACGAGAGTGCACATTGTTACCAGCGTACACGTTTCCAGAGTGCATGTCATCACGAGAGTGCACATTGTTTCCAGAGTGCATGTCATCACGAGAGTGCACATTGTTACCAGCGTGCACGTTTCCAGAGTGCACGTCATCACGAGAGTGCACATTGTTTCCAGAGTGCATGTCATCACGAGAGTGCACATTGTTTCCAGAGTGCATGTCATCACTAGAGTGCACCTCGTTACCAGAGTGCACGTTTCCAGAGTGCACGTCATCACGAGAGTGCACATTGTTACCAGAGTGCACGTTTCCAGCAGGTGGTCACAGTTAGATGAAGCATGAGT
>NC_136699.1:27060777-27065777 GCF_947650265.1 Symphodus melops
AGGATGTTTACATTTACAAAATAAGGTGCAGGATGTTGTATTTACAAAAGAAGGTGCAGGATGTTGTATTTACAAAAGAAGGTGCAGGATGTTTACATTTACAAAATAAGGTGCAGGATGTTTACATTTACAAAATAAGGTGCAGGATGTTTACATTTACAAAATAAGGTGCAGGATGTTTACATTTACAAAGAAGGTGCAGGATGTTTACATTTACAAAGAAGGTGCAGGATGTTTACATTTACAAAATAAGGTGCAGGATGTTTACATTTACAAAATAAGGTGCAGGATGTTTACATTTACAAAAGAAGGTGCAGGATGTTGTATTTACAAAATAAGGTGCAGGATGTTTACATTTACAAAATAAGGTGCAGGATGTTGTATTTACAAAATAAGGTGCAGGATGTTGTATTTACAAAATAAGGTGCAGGATGTTGTATTTACAAAATAAGGTGCAGGATGTTGTATTTACAAAATAAGGTGCAGGATGTTGTATTTACAAAAGAAGGTGCAGGATGTTGTATTTACAAAAGAAGGTGTAGATATTTATAGATATAAAACAAGAGCTGTGTGTGAGATCACTGTACAGATAAATATATTGCACGTTTCTTGATGTTATATTGTCTTTATCGTCCAGAGCGATAACCCAGTTTGGGGGGTTTGAGGGGGAATGAGGGGATTATTTTGTAGTGTTCAAGAGTCTTATGGCCTGAGGGAAGAAGCTGTTACAGAACCTGGAGGTTCTGCTATGGAGGCTGCAGAACCTCTTTCCAGAGTCCAGCAGTGGAAACAGTCCTTGGTGGGGGTGGGAGGAGTCTCTGCTGATGTTCTGAGCCCTGGTCTCCCGGAAAGGAGGAAGAAGAGTCCTGATGATCTTTTCCACTGTCCTCACCGCTCTCTGCAGAGACGTCCAGTCTGAGGCACTGCAGGCTCCAGACCAGACAGAGATGCAGTTGGTCAGGAGGCTCTCTATAGTGTCTCTGTAGAAGGTGGTGAGAATGGGGGTGGGAGGTGTGCTCCTTTCATCCGGCGCAAAAAGTGCATGCGCTGCTGAGCTCTTTTTACAAGAGCTCCGGTGTGTAAGGACCAGGTCAGAGTGTCAGTTATCTCACTCGCTCCACTGCTGTGCCGTTGATGAGGAGTGGAGTGTGGCTGGACTGGTGCCTCCTGAAGTCGACAATGATCTCCTTGGTCTTGTCGACGTTCAGGACCAGGTTGTTGGTTCTGCACCAGTCCACCAGATGATTCACCTCCTCTCTGTAGTCCATGTCGTTGTTGTCACGGACGAGGCCCACTACTGTTGTGTCGTCCGCAAGCTTCCCAATGTGGTTAGTAGTGGACCTGGTGCGGCAGTCATGGGTCATCAGTGTGAACAGTAGCGGACTCAGGGAGATGGCACTGGAGGTGTTGTCGCCCACCTGCACAGACTGGGGTCTGTCTGTAAGGAAGTCCAGCAGACAGTTACATAGGGGGGTGCTGAATCCAAGGGGGGCCAGTTTGCTCACCAGGTGCTGCGGGATGATTGTGCTGAACGCTGAGCTGAAGTCCAGAGACAACATCGTTGTTGTTCGTTGTTGAAACAGTGTTAGCCTCTTGATGCTAACTACTTCATCTGGAACAGATGGTTTCAGCCACATTTCTGTGGGAAATATAACGCAACAGTCCCTCATCTCCCGTTTTGTATTTAATCCCAGCTTCAGATAGTCCAGTTTGTTCTCCAGGGAGCGGACATTTGACAGCAGGATGGAAGGAAGCAGTGTTCTGTGAAGATTAGCTTTTAACTTGGCTGTTAGCCCCGCTCGGCATCCCCGCTTCTGCTTCCGGTCACACCGCTTACGTCTCCTCTGCTGACGGACACCACTGTTACGAGGCTCCGCTGCTTCACAGGCTGCTGGGTGAAGCCGGCGTAGTATTAGACTTAGACTGAACTTTATTGATCCTTTTGGGAGGAACTCCGAGTCGACCAAGGAGTTCCAGAGTATGCACATCTATTGGTTTAAAACGGTTTGATTCATCGAGATCTAAACTTGCCTGGCGGTCGTAAGCTATTTTGGAGTCTCTGCAGCCACACACACACTCACACACACACACACACACACATGCAGCCTTGAACCAGATTCCTGGTGAGCTGGTGCTTAGCAGGTCTGATGTGGTTTCTGTCAGGAGGAGGACTGGTTAAAGGATTACTTCACAGTCAACAAGTGGAGCTTCATGTAAATCACCTTTAACCAGGAGTGTGTGTGTGTGAGACAGGAGAGGAGGCGATGAATAATAAGACTTAAAGTTAAAGTGAGGCTGGGGGAGGAGGGGGGGGGGTGAGGGGGGTGATGTGGTTAACAGCGACAGCAGAGGAACAACATTATTTGAAGTCAGAGCTGTCTTTACTTCAAGTTGAGAGCGTGCGTCTCCATAAGCCCTGAGCTCGCCTCTAAAGCACGAGGAAGTCTAGAAAGCTCGCTTTGAGTCAGCCTCCGAGAAACCAGGAGCCTAATCTACCCCCCCCCCCCCTCCCCCCCCCAGCACCACAAAGAGCCTGGGAAGAGTGTTTGTGATGCTAATTCTGCACCAATAAATATGCAACACAATTTTCAGACGCTTTAAGAGAGGAGGAGAGACGTGGAGCGGAGTGGTGATGGAAAAAGAAGCGCTGCTCGAGGGCGCTGCCAGGAGGGAGCAGACTAATCCTTTAACAGAGCGTGTGGAGGAACAGGAAATTAGAACACGCCGCTGATCAAACGGCTGAATAGAAGGAAGAGCAGCCAATCTCAGGTGTTAAAGCATTACCTGGTGACCGTGCCGAGGCTTAGCTTTGCTCATCCCGTGTCAGATGGATGACTCCCGAGAGGCGACGTGATGCTGCGGGACGCCTCTTAACCCTGGAAACACCTCGGCCTTCATCAGTCAGCATGTTACATGGAAAGGCAGGATAGTGCTCGACGTGGTCAAACTTCAAAAGTGTGTAAACGTTTGGGCAGCTTCACAGCCTTCATGCAGAAGCTTTCAGCAGGAAAGGGTTAAGCTCGGCGGGATGCAGAAGTGGAAACAAGAGGAAGTGTAACAGCTGATTAGAGAAGAGAGAGAGAGAGAGGTGATAGAGCAAGGTGAGCCGTCACCACTACCTGACCGGTCAGAGTTCAAGCTACTCTGACTGAAACGTCTAAAGGTCTCTGCAGAAATCTAAGATGGCGTCAGAGTGTGACGTTGTTTAGAATCGAAGCAGAAACCTGAACAGTTTCATTAAAGTCGTACGACGACGTTAGAAATCTTAACCTTCAATGAACATCATGAACACTTTCTTTAAAGATCTTTATCTCTTCATTGTTTCATGAGATCCACAAACACTATGTGCTCTGAGCTGTGTTCTGCAGACGGCCTCATCATAATAAGATAAATGTCATGTTATCATCCAATGCAGACCGCTCAGACCGCTACCTCGTTAGCATGCTGCTAATAATGGAAGAGTCATTAAGGCTGCAGCTCTCTTTCAAATCACAGTTTCAAGACGAGCCAGCAGCCTTCATAAGAACATATTCAACGTGCATATTTTATAAATTAAAGGTTCCGAGGCCGTCTTTATGTGGAATCCAATCAAAACTCCATAAAGAGGTTTTGGAGAGACGCCGGCGTCTTCTCTCCGAGGAAGAGAAAAATGACTAATGGGTCTAAACTGGAGAGGGGGGGCATGAAAAAGAGGTTTAAACCTCATTTGAATAACCCAGATCTGAGATGATGTACTGCAGAGCGCAGAGCAGTGAGCGGCCAATCCGTCAATCGAGGAGCGAGGGGGGGTTAAAGAGGAGAGAATGGGCGAGCAGATGAAAGGAGGAGGGAGACGGGATGAAGATGAGGAGGCGGAGAGGCTGCAGAGGTGAGCGCCGAGGATGGAGAGGGAAGATGAGAGCAGAGCGAGGTGGCTGAAGGAGATAGCGGCTCAGGCGGAGAGAAGATTAAAGCCACTTCCGAACGCCGTGGCCCCATTAATGTTTAACAAAACGCCGAAGATGCCCCCCCTCCTACTGTGATCCCTTTGAACCCGCTCAGGGCCACACATCCACGCAGCAAGAAGACACTGGAGATGAAATATTTACCAAAGGCAATGATTTGTTTATCTCCTGACATGAATAAGTGTGTGCATGTTTTATTTATGCTCCATTGTTTGTGGCGCCAAATAAAACCGCCTTTGAATGTCAGCACTGACAGCCAATTATGGAAGTGTGATCCTTTTGAGCTGCCGTGTGTTTCAGCGCCAGCCTTTCGTGGCATCTCTCAAAGAAACCAGGAGCCCTCGTTTCTTCTGCCTGGAGGGGGGGGGACTCGTGTCACTGTTTTGCCTAATTGGCTGACACTGAGCCTTCACGATAGGAGGGGAGTGCTGAGGAGGAGGAGAACGGGAGGCCCAAAGGTACACACAGAGAGTTGGTAAAGAGCGAGCCACGCTGATCACAAGTGACGTTTAACCGTGTTGACAGAAATGCTACAGAGCATGTATGATGAGGGAGGCGGGGCACAAGAGTCCTCATGATGACCTGTCAGCACCAGGACCAGCAGGGGGCAGTGTGGAGTCAGTTAGTTCATAACACGTCGATGTGTTACCAGCCAAATACAAAAGTTCCACCGACTTCTCAATCCAGGACTTAAGGGGGGCCATGAAGAATCAGACCGGCAGCTCGCCATTTACCACTTTTGAGACAAGATGGAACGTAGCATCAGCTAACATCACCTCCTCCAGGTCCTCAATCAATCAATTCATCTTTATTTGTATAGCGTCAATTCATACCAGGTGTTATCTCGACACACTTTACAAAAAGCAGGTAAAGGTCCTCCATGTTTGTAGTTTATTACCCTCCCTGCTGCCCCCTAGAGGTCAATGTGAAGAAGGACGCTCATGATACATCAGGTAGAGGTGTAAAAAGTAGACCTTTGAGTCTGAGCACACGTCATGATGTGACCGGGAAAACTCTGACAACTGCTCACCATTCCTCCATACATGTGTCATGATA
>NC_136699.1:27070777-27078277 GCF_947650265.1 Symphodus melops
ATGTCCATTATCTGTTCTACTGACAGAGGATTTAAAAGGTGTTTCAAACTGGGAGGACTCCCACCCTAACCCACCACGGGGATGGGAAGGTCTCTCCACATGAGTGATACTAAAAAATATTATTTAGTAAAAAAATACAGAAGTATTTGTAAAAACTAAGCACAGTAAGAAAACTGGCGAAAATGGCGTCTAAGTAAATGAGCAAAACATGTTTTGTTGTTTTCTGTTTTCTTAATTTTCATCATTCTGTCATGTTGTGATTTACAGTGTTATTATAATTGGGACCTTTTTAAACGTGTTTATCCTTTAAAAATCAAATAGAAAAGACAAAGAGCCTGTCGGATACTCAGGACAGACTTTCAGTCACAAGGTCACGAGGACGCTCAGATCCAGATTAGAGCAGGAATGTGAAACTAATGATAATTTCAGGGTCGGGGGATCCATGCAGCCGAGCTGACGACCCTGTGAGATATCCATCAAGTGGCCTTCATCACCAAAATACAGATTTCCAGCTGAAGAGAGAAGATGGCTGCTTCAGGATGAGAGGAGAGCAACAACATGCGCTTTGCTTTGAATCCAGCGTGTAGGCTGACTGTTGAAAGGCATTAATCCCAGCACAGTGACTGTGTGTGTGTGTGTGTGTGTGTGTGTGTGTGTGTGTGTGTGATGAACCTGCATGATAACAGATCCCTCCCACTCAAAAATACAAACAGTGAAGAGGCTGATCAAAGTGGGTTAATTGAATATTTCCCTCCTTCCTGTTTGTCTCCTGCAGAAGGATCTCCCGTGGCTCTGAGATGAGAGATGTTATATATAGATGTGGAGCCTGTTGGCACTGCAGGCCTGTCTGAAGAATGTGTGGAGAATGATGGAAATCATGAGTGTGACAGGCTGAGTCTTTGAACCTGAACCAGGCCCTGTGTGCCCCCTGAGACAGTCCTGGCTGCTCGCTCTACAGGAAGGATTCAACATCTATAAGAGCTTCATCTTGTTGCTGTAAGAGTGAACATGGGATCTGGGATAGAGGCGTGTGTTTACAATGTTCTTCTTGCTGACAGAAAGAAGAGCGTCACGCTCGACTTGGTCTGTAAATGAAAGAAAACATCTGTTCAGTAATAAGTTTCAAGTTCATTCATGAAACATGTCAAAGGTTCCAATTCTGTCGAGATGACCAGAAGAACAAAACAAGCAAAAAACACTGAGGATAATTATATCTGTGACAGAAATCACATGTTTGATCTCTTCATTAGGGGGAGGAGCTTCAGCGTTTGATGGAGTTCCTCCAGTTTGGAGCAACTAAAGATTTATTGAGTTCAGTAAAAGCTCGAGTGACTTGAAGTAGAAGGCGTCTCTTCAGCGGGTCTGTGATGGAACAGGTGAGTGGACTATAAGCTTTAACAGGCCCTTTGGAGTCTTTTACACCTCCACCTTCACACATGTATATTAACCATCAACACATTAATCCCAGGTGAGCGTCTCCTCACACACACACACACACACAGTGAGTGTGTGAGGAGGTGAGCGTCTCCTCACACACACACAGTGAGTGTATGAGGAGGTGAGCGTCTCCTCACACAGACACACACACACACACACACACAGTGAGTGTGTGAGGAGGTGAGCGTCTCCTTACACAGACACACACACACACACACACAGTGAGTGTGTGAGGAGGTGAGCGGCTCCTCACACACACACACAGTGAGTGTGTGAGGAGGTGAGCGTCTCCTCACACACACACACACACACACACACAGTGTGTGTGTGAGGAGGTGAGCGTCTCCTCACACACACACACACACACACACACAGTGTGTGTGTGAGGAGGTGAGCGTCTCCTCACACACACACACACACACACACACAGTGAGTGTGTGAGGAGGTGAGCGTCTCCTCTCAGCAGATGGTATAATAATAATAATGGTGGTTCTTATTTTGGGGGGCCTGGAGGCGCCTCCTTCCTGGGAGCAGCACAGGCGCTACATTAGCATTAAACCCACTAACAGGAGCTGCAGGCTGTCTATAAGACTCACAGCTCCAACACTGATAAATAATGGAGCCTCTGTGGACTCCTCCTTCTGCTCTCTGGGTATCATCGCTCTGCTTTTAAGGAATTCACACAGGAAACTATGAGCAGAGACAGAGAGTGAGCGGAGGATGCTGATTGGACGAAAGTGTCTTTATTCCCTCTGATCAGTGACGCTGACACACGGCCGCTCCAACACAGCTCATCATCATGCACACACACACACACACACACACACACACACACACACACCTCCTTATCAAACACACACCTCCTTATCAAACACACACACACACACACACACACACCTCCTTATCAAACACACACCTCCTTATCAAACACACACCTCCTTATCAAACACACACACACGTCCTTATCAAACAGACACACACACACACACACACACACACACACACACACACACCTCCTTATCAAACACACACACCTCCTTATCAAACACACACACACACACCTCCTTATCAAACACACACACACACCTCCTTATCAAACACACACACCTCCTTATCAAACACACACACACACCTCCTTATCAAACACACACACACACCTCCTTATCAAACACACACACACCTCCTTATCAAACACACACACACACCTCCTTATCAAACACACACACACACCTCCTTATCAAACACACACACCTCCTTATCAAACACACACACACCTCCTTATCAAACACACACACCTCCTTATCAAACACACACACACACCTCCTTATCAAACACAAACACACACACCTCCTTATCAAACACACACCTCCTTATCAAACACACACACCTCCTTATCAAACACCTACACACCTCCTTATCAAACACACACACACCTCCTGATCAAACACACACACACACACACCTCCTTATCAAACACACACACACACACCACCTTTTCAAACACACACACACACCTCCTTATCAAACACACACCTCCTTATCAAACACAAACACACACCTCCTTATCAAACACACACACCTCCTTATCAAACAAACACACACACACCTCCTTATCAAACACACACACACACCTCCTTATCAAACACACACACACCTCCTTATCAAACACACACACCTCCTTATCAAACACACACACCTCCTTATCAAACAAACACACACACCTCCTTATCAAACACACACACACACCTCCTTATCAAACACACACACACCTCCTTATCAAACACACACATCTCCTTATCAAACACACACACCTCCTTTTCAAACACACACACACACACCTCCTTATCAAACACACACACACACCTCCTTATCAAACACACACACACCTCCTTATCAAACACACACACCTCCTTATCAAACACACACATCTCCTTATCAAACACACACACACCTCCTTATCAAACACACACACACACCTCCTTATCAAACACACACACACACCTCCTTATCAAACACACACACACCTCCTTATCAAACACACACACCTCCTTATCAAACACACACCTCCTTATCAAACACACACACACTCACACACTCCTCCTTATCAAACACACACACCTCCTTATCAAACACACGCACCTCCTTATCAAACACACGCACCTCCTTATCAAACACACACACCTCCTTATCAAACAGACACACACACACACCTCCTTATCAAACACACACACCTCCTTATCAAACACACACACCTCCTTATCAAACACACACACACCTCCTTATCAAACACACACACACACACACACACACCTCCTTATCAAACACACACACACCTCCTTATCAAACACACACACACACCACCTTTTCAAACACACACACACACACCTCCTTATCAAACACACACCTCCTTATCAAACACAAACACACACCTCCTTATCAAACACACACACCTCCTTATCAAACAAACACACACACCTCCTTTTCAAACACACACACACACCTCCTTATCAAACACACACACACCTCCTTATCAAACACACACACCTCCTTATCAAACACACACACACCTCCTTATCAAACACATACACCTCCTTATCAAACACACACACACCTCCTTATCGAACACACACACCTCCTTATCAAACACACACACACCTCCTGATCAAACACACACACACCTCCTTATCAAACACACACACACCTCCTTATCAAACACACACACACACACACCACCTTTTCAAACACACACACACACCTCCTTATCAAACACACACCTCTTTATCAAACACAAACACACACCTCCTTATCAAACACACACACCTCCTTATCAAACAAACACACACACCTCCTTATCAAACACACACACACACTTCCTTATCAAACACACACACACACACCTCCTTATCAAACACACACACCTCCTTATCAAACACACACACACCTCCTTATCAAACACACACACACACCTCCTTATCAAACACACACACCTCCTTATCAAACACACACACACCTCCTTATCAAACACACACACACCTCCTGATCAAACACACACACACACCTCCTTATCAAACACACACACACCTCCTTATCAAATACACACACCTCCTTATCAAACACACAGACACACACCTCCTTTTCAAACACACACACACCTCCTTATCAAACACACACACCTCCTTATCAAACACACACACACCTCCTTATCAAACACACACATCTCCTTATCAAACACACACACACCTCCTTATCAAATACACACACCTCCTTATCAAACACACACACACACACCTCCTTTTCAAACACACACACACCTCCTTATCAAACACACACACCTCCTTATCAAACAAACACACACCTCCTTATCAAATACACACACCTCCTTATCAAACACACACACACACACCTCCTTTTCAAACACACACACACCTCCTTATCAAACACACACATCTCCTTATCAAACAAACACACACCTCCTTATCAAATACACACACCTCCTTATCAAACACACACACACACACCTCCTTTTCAAACACACACACACCTCCTTATCAAACACACACACCTCCTTATCAAACACAACCACACACCTCCTTATCAAACACACACACCTCCTTATCAAACACACACACCTTATCAAACACACACACCTCCTTATCAAACACACACACCTCCTTATCAAACACACACACACCTCCTTATCAAACACACACACCTCCTTATCAAACACACACAGGAGTAAAAACAAGCAGGGTGTCAAAGTGACGAGTCAGGAGGAAACACACCTGCACGGTTAGAGAGAGAGAGAGAGAGAGAGAGCGAGCGAGCAGCTTCTCTCCACACTCTCACAGTAAACAGAGTGTTTGTATCTGCTCTGAGAGCTGATTTGGAGGCGGAGCAGAGAGTGGTATGAAGACTTGAACCTCCCACTTTGTGTTCTGTCTTCAAACTGCTGTGTGAGCAGAGAATCAGCCACGATGAAACAGCAGTGAGTGTCTGTGAGAGGAGCACAGTTCTGTCTGCACTATTTCACACATCAGCTCCTTTTGTTCTCTGTTTGTAAAAAGTGAAACACAAAGCGTGATCTCTGATCTTTATTATCCCCCATCAGCCAGGACAGCCGTCTCCCTGCCGGCCCTGCTTTACTTCACACCGCTGCAAACTGAAGGCAGAGACAGGGTTAGTGTGGGAGAAATGGCTGTGGAGAAAGAAGGCGAACAAACAGACGATAACAATGAGACCGAGAGCGACAGAGAGACGCTGCTGGGGAGAAGGAAACGAGGAAAACAAGAGGAGGAGGAGGAGAGAAGAAAGAGGAGGAGAGTTAAGCCAGATTGAGAGTGTCTGCCTCGGGTTGTACTAGTCACCCTGAATTATAAATGGTCTCTCACTTTCCAAGCCAAAACACACAACCGCACCATAATACCCATGATGCATTTCTACTGGCAGGCCACTCCGCCGTCCCCTGGGTTAGCCCTCACCACTAATCTCTGTCCTCTGCTCCCCTCCTCCTCCTCCTCCTCCTCCTCCTCCTCCTCTCTCTCTATCTCTGCAGTCCCTGGAGCAGAGGATTTTCAAACTTAGCCCTCCGTCAGCCCTCCTCCTCCTCCTCCTCCTCGTCAGGGTCACTCAGTGCTCGCTACTCCTTCACCTCCTCCTCCTCCTCCTCGTCAGGGTCACTCAGTGCTCGCTACTCCTTCACCTCCTCCTCCTCCTCCTCCTCCTCGTCAGGGTCACTCAGTGCTCGCTACTCCTTCACCTCCTCCTCCTCCTCCTCGTCAGGGTCACTCAGTGCTCGCTACTCCTTCACCTCCTCCTCCTCCTCCTCGTCAGGGTCACTCAGTGCTCGCTACTCCTTCACCTCCTCCTCCTCCTCCTCCTCCTAGTCAGGGTCACTCAGTGCTCGCTACTCCTTCACCTCCTCCTCCTCCTCCTCGTCAGGGTCACTCAGTGCTCGCTACTCCTTCACCTCCTCCTCCTCGTCAGGGTCACTCAGTGCTCGCTACTCCTTCACCTCCTCCTCCTCCTCCTCCTCCTCGTCAGGGTCACTCAGTGCTCGCTACTCCTTCACCTCCTCCTCCTCCTCCTCCTCCTCGTCAGGGTCACTCAGTGCTCGCTACTCCTTCACCTCCTCCTCCTCCTCCTCCTCCTCCTAGTCAGGGTCACTCAGTGCTCGCTACTCCTTCACCTCCTCCTCCTCCTCCTCCTCGTCAGGGTCACTCAGTGCTCGCTACTCCTTCACCTCCTCCTCCTCCTCCTCGTCAGGGTCACTCAGTGCTCGCTACTCCTTCACCTCCTCCTCCTCCTCCTCGTCAGGGTCACTCAGTGCTCGCTACTCCTTCACCTCCTCCTCCTCGTCAGGGTCACTCAGTGCTCGCTACTCCTTCACCTCCTCCTCCTCCTCCTCCTCCTCGTCAGGGTCACTCAGTGCTCGCTACTCCTTCACCTCCTCCTCCTCCTCCTCCTCCTCGTCAGGGTCACTCAGTGCTCGCTACTCCTTCACCTCCTCCTCCTCCTCCTCCTCCTCCTAGTCAGGGTCACTCAGTGCTCGCTACTCCTTCACCTCCTCCTCCTCCTCCTCCTCGTCAGGGTCACTCAGTGCTCGCTACTCCTTCACCTCCTCCTTCCTCCTCCTCGTCAGGGTCACTCAGTGCTCGCTACTCCTTCACCTCCTCCTCCTCCTCCTCCTCCTAGTCAGGGTCACTCAGTGCTCGCTACTCCTTCACCTCCTCCTCCTCGTCAGGGTCACTCAGTGCTCGCTACTCCTTCACCTCCTCCTCCTCCTCCTCCTCCTAGTCAGGGTCACTCAGTGCTCGCTACTCCTTCACCTCCTCCTCCTCCTCCTCCTCGTCAGGGTCACTCAGTGCTCGCTACTCCTTCACCTCCTCCTCCTCCTCCTCGTCAGGGTCACTCAGTGCTCGCTACTCCTTCACCTCCTCCTCCTCGTCAGGGTCACTCAGTGCTCGCTACTCCTTCACCTCCTCCTCCTCCTCCTCCTCCTCATCAGGGTCACTCAGTGCTCGCTACTTCTTCACCTCCTCCTCCTCGTCAGGGTCACTCAGTGCT
>NC_136699.1:27085777-27092514 GCF_947650265.1 Symphodus melops
AGATTAAAGTCAGTGTTAGATTATGACAGCACTGACAGAAGAAGGAGGTGAGGGTCAGATTAAAGTCAGTGTTAGATTATGACAGCACTGACAGAAGAAGGAGGTGAGGGTTAGATTAAAGTCAGTGTTAGATTATGACAGCACTGACAGAAGAAGGAGGTGAGGGTCAGATTAAAGTCAGTGTTAGATTATGACAGCACTGACAGAAGAAGGAGGTGAGGATCAGATTAAAGTCAGTGTTATATTATGACAGCACTGACAGAAGAAGGAGGTGAGGATCAGATTAAAGTCAGTGTTAGATTATGACAGCACTGACAGAAGAAGGAGGTGAGGGTCAGATCAAAGTCAGTGTTAGATTATGACAGCACTGACAGAAGAAGGAGGTGAGGATCAGATTAAAGTCAGTGTTAGATTATGACAGCACTGACAGAAGAAGGAGGTGAGAATCAGATTAAAGTCAGTGTTAGATTATGACAGCACTGACAGAAGAAGGAGGTGAGGGTCAGATTAAAGTCAGTGTTAGATTATTACAGCACTGACAGAAGAAGGAGGTGAGGGTCAGATTAAAGTCAGTGTTAGATTATGACAGCACTGACAGGTAGAAGAAGGAGGTGATGATCAGATTAAAGTCAGTGTTAGATTATGACAGCACTGACATAAGAAGGAGGTGAGGGTCAGATTAAAGTCAGTGTTAGATTATGACAGCACTGACAGAAGAAGGAGGTGAGGGTCAGATTAAAGTCAGTGTTAGATTATGACAGCACTGACAGAAGAAGGAGGTGAGGGTCAGATTAAAGTCAGTGTTAGATTATGACAGCACTGACGGGTAGAAGAAGGAGGTGACGGTCAGATTAAAGTCAGTGTTAGATTATGACAGCACTGACAGAAGAAGGAGGTGAGGGTCAGATTAAAGTCAGTGTTAGATTATGACAGCACTGATAGAAGAAGGAGGTGAGGATCAGATTAAAGTCAGTGTTAGATTATGACAGCACTGACAGAAGAAGGAGGTGAGGATCAGATTAAAGTCAGTGTTAGATTATGACAGCACTGACAGAAGAAGGAGGTGAGGATCAGATTAAAGTCAGTGTTAGATTATGACAGCACTGACAGAAGAAGGAGGTGAGGGTCAGATTAAAGTCAGTGTTAGATTATGACAGCACTGACAGAAGAAGGAGGTGAGGGTCAGATTAAAGTCAGTGTTAGATTATGACAGCACTGACAGAAGAAGGAGGCGAGGATCAGATTAAAGTCAGTGTTATATTATGACAGCACTGACAGAAGAAGGAGGTGAGGATCAGATTAAAGTCAGTGTTAGATTATGACAGCACTGACGGATAGAAGAAGGAGGTGAGGATCAGATTAAAGTCAGTGTTAGATTATGACAGAACTGACAGAAGAAGGAGGTGAGGGTCAGATTAAAGTCAGTGTTTGATTATGACAGCACTGACAGAAGAAGGAGGTGAGGGTCAGATTAAAGTCAGTGTTAGATAATGACAGCACTGACGGGTAGAAGACGGAGGTGAGGATCAGATTAAAGTCAGTGTTAGATTATGACAGCACTGACAGAAGAAGGAGGTGAGGGTCAGATTAAAGTCAGTGTTAGATTATGACAGCACTGACAGAAGAAGGAGGTGAGGATCAGATTAAAGTAAGTGTTAGATTATGACAGCACTGACAGAAGAAGGAGGTGAGGATCAGATTAAAGTCAGTGTTAGATTATGACAGCACTGACAGAAGAAGGAGGTGAGGGTCAGATTAAAGTCAGTGTTAGATTATGACAGCACTGACAGAAGAAGGAGGAGGTGAGGATCAGATTAAAGTAAGTGTTAGATTATGACAGCACTGACAGAAGAAGGAGGTGAGGGTCAGATTAAAGTCAGTGTTAGATTATGACAGCACTGACAGGTAGAAGAAGGAGGTGAGGGTCAGATTAAAGTCAGTGTTAGATTATGACAGCACTGACAGAAGAAGGAGGTGAGGGTCAGATTAAAGTCAGTGTTAGATTATGACAGCACTGACAGAAGAAGGAGGTGAGGAACAGATTAAAGTCAGTGTTAGATTATGACAGCACTGACAGAAGAAGGAGGTGAGAATCAGATTAAAGTCAGTGTTAGATTATGACAGCACTGACAGAAGAAGGAGGTGAGGGTCAGATTAAAGTCAGTGTTAGATTATTACAGCACTGACAGAAGAAGGAGGTGAGGGTCAGATTAAAGTCAGTGTTAGATTATGACAGCACTGACAGGTAGAAGAAGGAGGTGATGATCAGATTAAAGTCAGTGTTAGATTATGACAGCACTGACAGAAGAAGGAGGTGAGGGTCAGATTAAAGTCAGTGTTAGATTATGACAGCACTGACGGGTAGAAGAAGGAGGTGACGGTCAGATTAAAGTCAGTGTTAGATTATGACAGCACTGACAGAAGAAGGAGGTGAGGGTCAGATTAAAGTCAGTGTTAGATTATGACAGCACTGACAGAAGAAGGAGGTGAGGATCAGATTAAAGTCAGTGTTAGATTATGACAGCACTGACAGAAGAAGGAGGTGAGGGTCAGATTAAAGTCAGTGTTAGATTATGACAGCACTGACAGGTAGAAGAAGGAGGTGAGGATTAGATTAAAGTCAGTGTTAGATTATGACAGCACTGACAGAAGAAGGAGGTGAGGGTCAGATTAAAGTCAGTGTTAGATTATGACAGCACTGACAGGTAGAAGAAGGAGGTGAGGGTCAGATTAAAGTCAGTGTTAGATTATGACAGCACTGACAGAAGAAGGAGGTGAGGATCAGATTAAAGTCAGTGTTAGATTATGACAGCACTGACAGAAGAAGGAGGTGAGGAACAGATTAAAGTCAGTGTTAGATTATGACAGCACTGACAGAAGAAGGAGGTGAGGGTCAGATTAAAGTCAGTGTTAGATTATGACAGCACTGACAGAAGAAGGAGGTGAGGGTCAGATTAAAGTCAGTGTTAGATTATGACAGCACTGACAGAAGAAGGAGGTGAGGATCAGATTAAAGTCAATCTGACCCGGGTAGAAGAAGGAGGTGAGGGTCAGATTAAAGTCAGTGTTAGATTATGACAGCACAGACGGGTAGAAGAAGGAGGTGAGGGTCAGATTAAAGTCAGTGTTAGATTATGACAGCACTGATAGAAGAAGGAGGTGAGGATCAGATTAAAGTCAGTGTTAGATTATGACAGCACTGACAGAAGAAGGAGGTGAGGATCAGATTAAAGTCAGTGTTAGATTATGACAGCACTGACAGAAGAAGGAGGTGAGGATCAGATTAAAGTTAGTGTTAGATTATGACAGCACTGACAGAAGAAGGAGGTGAGGATCAGATTAAAGTCAGTGTTAGATTATGACAGCACTGACAGAAGAAGGAGGTGAGGGTCAGATTAAAGTCAGTGTTAGATTATGACAGCACTGACAGAAGAAGGAGGTGAGGATCAGATTAAAGTCAGTGTTAGATTATGACAGCACTGACAGAAGAAGGAGGTGAGGGTCAGATTAAAGTCAGTGTTAGATTATGACAGCACTGACAGAAGAAGGAGGTGAGGATCAGATTAAAGTCAGTGTTAGATTATGACAGCACTGACACAAGAAGGAGGTGAGAATCAGATTAAAGTCAGTGTTAGATTATGACAGCACTGACAGGTAGAAGAAGGAGGTGAGGATCAGATTAAAGTCAGTGTTAGATTATGACAGCACTGACAGAAGAAGGAGGTGAGGGTCAGATTAAAGTCAGTGTTAGATTATGACAGCACTGACAGAAGAAGGAGGTGAGGGTCAGATTAAAGTCAGTGTTAGATTATGACAGCACTGACAGAAGAAGGAGGTGAGGGTCAGATTAAAGTCAGTGTTAGATTATGACAGCACTGACAGGTAGAAGAAGGAGGTGAGGGTCAGATTAAAGTCAGTGTTAGATTATGACAGCACTGACAGAAGAAGGAGGTGAGGGTCAGATTAAAGTCAGTGTTAGATTATGACAGCACTGACAGAAGAAGGAGGTGAGGGTCAGATTAAAGTCAGTGTTAGATTATGACAGCACTGACAGGTAGAAGAAGGAGGTGAGGGTCAGATTAAAGTCAGTGTTAGATTATGACAGCACTGACAGAAGAAGGAGGTGAGGGTCAGATTAAAGTCAGTGTTAGATTATGACAGCACTGACAGAAGAAGGAGGTGAGGATCAGATTAAAGTCAGTGTTAGATTATGACAGCACTGACAGGTAGAAGAAGGAGGTGAGGGTCAGATTAAAGTCAGTGTTAGATTATGACAGCACTGACAGAAGAAGGAGGTGAGGATCAGATTAAAGTCAGTGTTAGATTATGACAGCACTGACAGAAGAAGGAGGTGAGGGTCAGATTAAAGTCAGTGTTAGATTATGACAGCACTGACAGAAGAAGGAGGTGAGGATCAGATTAAAGTCAGTGTTAGATTATGACAGCACTGACAGAAGAAGGAGGTGAGGGTCAGATTAAAGTCAGTGTTAGATTATGACAGCACTGACAGAAGAAGGAGGTGAGGATCAGATTAAAGTCAGTGTTAGATTATGACAGCACTGACACAAGAAGGAGGTGAGAATCAGATTAAAGTCAGTGTTAGATTATGACAGCACTGACAGGTAGAAGAAGGAGGTGAGGATCAGATTAAAGTCAGTGTTAGATTATGACAGCACTGACAGAAGAAGGAGGTGAGGGTCAGATTAAAGTCAGTGTTAGATTATGACAGCACTGACAGAAGAAGGAGGTGAGGGTCAGATTAAAGTCAGTGTTAGATTATGACAGCACTGACAGAAGAAGGAGGTGAGGGTCAGATTAAAGTCAGTGTTAGATTATGACAGCACTGACAGGTAGAAGAAGGAGGTGAGGGTCAGATTAAAGTCAGTGTTAGATTATGACAGCACTGACAGAAGAAGGAGGTGAGGGTCAGATTAAAGTCAGTGTTAGATTATGACAGCACTGACAGAAGAAGGAGGTGAGGGTCAGATTAAAGTCAGTGTTAGATTATGACAGCACTGACAGGTAGAAGAAGGAGGTGAGGGTCAGATTAAAGTCAGTGTTAGATTATGACAGCACTGACAGAAGAAGGAGGTGAGGGTCAGATTAAAGTCAGTGTTAGATTATGACAGCACTGACAGAAGAAGGAGGTGAGGATCAGATTAAAGTCAGTGTTAGATTATGACAGCACTGACAGGTAGAAGAAGGAGGTGAGGGTCAGATTAAAGTCAGTGTTAGATTATGACAGCACTGACAGAAGAAGGAGGTGAGGATCAGATTAAAGTCAGTGTTAGATTATGACAGCACTGACAGGTAGAAGAAGGAGGTGAGGGTCAGATTAAAGTCAGTGTTAGATTTTGACAGCACTGACAGAAGAAGGAGGTGAGGGTCAGATTAAAGTCAGTGTTAGATTATGACAGCACTGACAGAAGAAGGAGGTGAGGATCAGATTAAAGTCAGTGTTAGATTATGACAGCACTGACAGAAGAAGGAGGTGAGGGTCAGATTAAAGTCAGTGTTAGATTATGACAGCACTGACAGAAGAAGGAGGTGAGGGTCAGATTAAAGTCAGTGTTAGATTATGACAGCACTGACATAAGAAGGAGGTGAGGGTCAGATTAAAGTCAGTGTTAGATTATGACAGCACTGACAGAAGAAGGAGGTGAGGATCAGATTAAAGTCAGTGTTAGATTATGACAGCACTGACAGAAGAAGGAGGTGAGGGTCAGATTAAAGTCAGTGTTAGATTATGACAGCACTGACAGAAGAAGGAGGTGAGGATCAGATTAAAGTCAGTGTTAGATTATGACAGCACTGACAGGTAGAAGAAGGAGGTGAGGGTCAGATTAAAGTCAGTGTTAGATTATGACAGCACTGACAGAAGAAGGAGGTGAGGGTCAGATTAAAGTCAGTGTTAGATTATGACAGCACTGACAGAAGAAGGAGGTGAGGGTCAGATTAAAGTCAGTGTTAGATTATGACAGCACTGACAGAAGAAGGAGGTGAGGGTCAGATTAAAGTCAGTGTTAGATTATGACAGCACTGACAGGTAGAAGAAGGAGGTGATGATCAGATTAAAGTCAGTGTTAGATTATGACAGCACTGACAGAAGAAGGAGGTGAGGGTCAGATTAAAGTCAGTGTTAGATTATGACAGCACTGACGGGTAGAAGAAGGAGGTGACGGTCAGATTAAAGTCAGTGTTAGATTATGACAGCACTGACAGAAGAAGGAGGTGAGGGTCAGATTAAAGTCAGTGTTAGATTATGACAGCACTGACAGAAGAAGGAGGTGAGGATCAGATTAAAGTCAGTGTTAGATTATGACAGCACTGACAGAAGAAGGAGGTGAGGATCAGATTAAAGTCAGTGTTAGATTATGACAGCACTGACAGAAGAAGGAGGTGAGGGTCAGATTAAAGTCAGTGTTAGATTATGACAGCACTGACAGAAGAAGGAGGTGAGGGTCAGATTAAAGTCAGTGTTAGATTATGACAGCACTGACAGGTAGAAGAAGGAGGTGAGGATCAGATTAAAGTCAGTGTTAGATTATGACAGCACTGACAGAAGAAGGAGGTGAGGGTCAGATTAAAGTCAGTGTTAGATTATTACAGCACTGACAGAAGAAGGAGGTGAGGTCAGATTAAAGTCAGTGTTAGATTATGACAGCACTGACAGGTAGAAGAAGGAGGTGATGATCAGATTAAAGTCAGTGTTAGATTATGACAGCACTGACAGAAGA
>NC_136699.1:27092714-27122103 GCF_947650265.1 Symphodus melops
TCAGACAGCCAATCAGAGAGCTGCTCTCTTCCTGTGTGATCATGAAGGAAACCTGCTGTGTTGAAGCTTCTCTGACAACAATGCAGCAGCCAGTATGTCCTCCTTCTAACTTTAGATTCTGCTCCTGAATGCTCTGGATCTGATTGGACCAGAGAAGGTAGGCGGGGCTTTGAAGGCCGTTTTGGACGCCCCTGGGTTTGCCAGATATGAGAGCAGTTATCAGGTGAACAGGTGTTGCAGCGATGGAAGCGGGCAGTGGAACTGCTTCAGATAGAAGTGATTGTACCCGAGCTAAAAAGCCTCTGCATGTTTCTAATAAGCTCCAGCAGCAGAAAGCTGCTCAAACTAGGATCAATGTTGGAGATGAAACATGGAGAGAGGTTAGAACGCAGAAAGCTTTACAGACCCATGCAGAGCTGGCTAAACACTGAAGCTACAGTGTCCACCACATGCAGAGCTGGCTAAACACTGAAGCTACAGTGTCCACCACATGCAGAGCTGGCTAAACACTGAAGCTACAGTGTCCACCACATGCAGAGCTGGCTAAACACTGAAGCTACAGTGTGCACCACATGCAGAGCTGGCTAAACACTGAAGCTACAGTGTCCACCACATGTAGAGCTGGCTAAACACTGAAGCTACAGTGTCCACCACATGCAGAGCTGGCTAAACACTGAAGCTACAGTGTCCACCACATGCAGAGCTGGCTAAACACTGAAGCTACAGTGTCCACCACATGCAGAGCTGGCTAAACACTGAAGCTACAGTGAGAGAGGTTAGAACGCAGAAAGCTTTACAGACCCATGCAGAGAGGTTTGTGTCAGGTAATAAAAAAAGATAACTAAAATATTTATTTCAACATCAGTCCATCAAAGGTCCAAACTGAAGAGGAGGAGGAACACGGGTAGGAAGATGGACTGAGAGCACTGAGACTGCAAACCTGCTCGCTGAAGTCACAGGGTCCACAGGACTGGACAGGTTCTCCCATGGGGGACACAGGACTGGACAGGTTCTCCCCATGGGGACACAGGACTGGACGGGGGTCTCCTATGAGGACACAGGACTGAACTGAGTCTCCCATGGGGACACAGGACTGGGGGGAACCAGGGGTTGGCCTAGACCGCAGGAGGGAACCAGGAATCCGGCCAAGAGTAGGCCAGTGTTGGACCTCTGGAGCCTCAGGGGCAGTATTAGTGTCTGTAGTCCACAATGAGTCCCTGAGCCTGGCCTGGAGGACACTTTTGTGCGGGTCATTAACATATTGTCTTTTCTGACGTCTTGTTAAGGACTCACTCATCAAATGTCTTTAACACAAAGAAAAGATAAAGACCTTTAGACCGTGCTGGGTCCAGCTCATGTGTGGTACTAAAAACTAAGAGGAGGACCAACAGGGAGACCAAACTAAAAGGGACGCTCAATGTGTCCAAGACTAGGAGGCTTAAGGGGGGCCCACAGGTGGTCTTCGTCGAACCTAGTTCTTTTGTGTCAGGGCCTCAGACACCCGGATAATCAGACACAGGTGAGACAATCAGGGCAATCAACATGGAGGCAAGAACTTCAAAATAAAACAGGAAACACTGCAGACCAAATCAAAGAGGAAATAAAGCAAATACAACATGGTGATTATTTGAACCTGGGGACGCTCTGAATGTTACCCATGAACTTCTCCTTCTTCCTCCTGACACATTAAAACATCTGTAGCTGGACTTTAGTGACGGGCTAGCGTCCAATCAGAGGGAGAGCGGCTGCTTCAGATCATTTGTTTCTGTATGAGACGCTTTGTTTCCACATTGAGCGTTCAGAGCTTGTGGCATGTCACGGGGGGGGTGGGCCTCGTGCCAACTCTGCTTATTACACATCTGGTTATGTGGCGGAGACGGCTGCTTGTCAGCTGTTGAGACTAAAATAACAATGACGGCGAGCTCATCTTCCTGCTTCTTCTGCAGAGACATAGAGACACACAGGTCTCACTCCAAACGTGTTCGATCTGACGCCATGTGGCGGTGTGGCGATGATCAGCTGTTCGGAGACGGTCTCATGTGAGAACACAAGGGGGGGCAGTGTAGATTCAGAGGGGATCAGTCAACAAGTAAAGTGTGCGCTGTTGCTGTCTGTCGGGGAGCAGGTAGGACATGACAAGCTGAGCTTTGCATCCCGGATGAACAAAGCAGTGGTGGTGTTTCTAAAGACGGAGCCTCAGGTGCACCAGCGGCTGTGGACAGAGATGGATGGAGGCCGCTTTGATGCTAGAACAGTGAGCCAGTGTGACATTTGCCAGGCAGAGGAGACCCTGTAGCCTCACGTCCCTCCTCACCACACTAGGCCACTGGGTCCAGAAGCTGGGCCTGGTTTTTACCAGAGAAACTGTTTGTGTGGGGGCCCAAATTCAGCGTGGCACAACGGCGAACGGTCGGGCTGGTTAACTTTGTCCTGGGCCAGGCAAAGATGAGCATCTGGCTCACAAGGATCGAAGAGCCAGTCCAGGCTGCACAGACCCTGAGCTTCTGTTTAAACATGAAGGCCAGACTCAGGGTTCAGCATGTGTACAGCTCACTGGTGGGGGAGCTGGGCGAGTTTGAGGCCGTGTGGACAGTGGGAAGGACTCTGTGTGAAGTGAGGGAGGGGGAGATACTCCTGGACTTTTAGGTGGCTTGTGCAGCTGATGTTGTCATGATAATGTTTGTGTTTTAACTAATATATAATAAATGTGATAAAAGTCAAAGTCTCTCCCTCCCTCTATCCCTCTCTCTCTCTCTCTCTCTCTCTCTCTCTCTCTCTCTCTCTCTCTCTCTCTCTCTCTCTCCCTCCCTCTCTCTGTCTCTCTCTCTCTCTCTCTCTCTCTCTCTCTCTCTCTCTCTCTCTCTCCCTCCCTCTCTCTCCTGATGTTCAAGGTGATCTCTCTCTCTCTCTCTGTCTCTCTCTCTCTCTCTCTCTCTCTCTCTCTCTCTGTCTCTCTCTCTCTCTCTCTCTCTCTCTCTCTCCCTCCCTCTCTCTCTCTCTCTCTCTCTCTCTCTCCTGATGTTTAAGGTGATGTCTCTCTAAGAAACCTTTCAGGGACGGAGGGCCGTAAGCAGAGAAGTTAATTCTCCGAGCTGTCCCCCGTGTGATGGACGGCCGCGCTGCAGTCGGGTAATGACCTTCTTCTCCACTGGAGGAGACGTCGGCTGTCTGTCAGTCTTTACCCAGCAGCCCGACAGATTGAAGGCGGCTGTCTCAGGCAGTGAGAGACACAGATGATGGGAAAGTTTCAACTTTCACACCTCATTGCTCACTTATATGGTGAGCTCTGTGTGTTTAGCCTGGAGAGCGCCATCACCACGGACAGTACAGAGCCAACAAGCTCAGTGGTTTTCAGGTCATCTTAAATGGACTGTGGATATAAACTCAGAAACCTTCACCAGGTGGTTACAAATAATACTTGAAGGTCCCGTAGGAAGTCCAGTACAGTCCAGTACCAGATAAGCTCAAAACTCAAGTCAACAATAAATAAACTCTATATAAATCATCAGCATGCAGCAAATAACACAAAACAAACATGGACACCAGGTACTCACGGTACTCAAGTATACAGACAGTCAGTCAGTGGACCCGGAATCTCCTGAGTCCTGAGACAGCCGATCCAACAGGGAAATAAACAAATCCAACTCCTGTGACGAGACTGAAACACCTTAAAGTACCCTAATTTACCCTGATCCAAAACACTCTCCTCCACAGACTCTGTACCCCCTTAGAACGAGGACTTCAGTCAGACACACGGCCTTCCTGCAGGACCCGATCTAAATGTACGGAGTGGATTATTCCCAGTGTGAGCTGAATGTGTTTGAATGGACAGGTGTGTTTGAAAGGACAGGTGTGTTTGAATGGACAGGTGTGTTTTAGTGGACAGGTGTGTTTGAATGGACAGGTGTGTTTGAATGGACAGGTGTGTTTGAATGGACAGGTGTGTTTGAAAGTACAGGTGTGTTTGAATGGACAGGTGTGTTTGATTGGACAGGTGTGTTTGAATGGACAGGGGTGTTTGAATGGACAGGTGTGTTTGAATGGACAGGTGTGTTTGAATGGACAGGTGTGTTTGAATGGACAGGTGTGTTTGAATGGACAGGGGTGTTTGAATGGACAGGTGTGTTTGAATGGACAGGTGTGTTTGAATGGACAGGTGTGTTTGAATGGACCGGTGTGTTTGAATGGACAGGTGTGTTTGATTGGACAGGTGTGTTTGAATGGACAGGTGTGTTTGAATGGACAGGTGTGTTTGAATGGACAGGTGTGTTTGAATGGACAGGTGTGTTTGAATGGACAGGTGTGTTTGAATGGACAGGGGTGTTTGAATGGACAGGTGTGTTTGAATGGACAGGTGTGTTTGAATGGACAGGGGTGTTTGAATGGACAGGTGTGTTTGAAAGGACAGGTGTGTTTGAAAGGACAGGTGTGTTTGAATGGACAGGTGTGTTGCTTCTGCTCTTCAATTACTTGTTTTCACTTATCAATCAAAGTTTTCAAACTTTCAAGAAACTTCATTTTAGAAAAAAAAACAAGTGTGACCTTCAGGAGAACTTTCCAGAGTCAATCCAACAGAAGAGGAGAAGAAAATCCACGTCTGTAGTTCAGAACATTTCAAATGAATCAGCAGAGTGATGAAGAGAGGCGACTACAAGGTAACACACACACACTGTATAAAACACACGCGCACACACACACACACACACACACACACAAACACACACACACACTGTATAACACGTACAAGTGCACATACACACACACACACACACACACAAACACACACTGTATAACACATACAAGTGCACACACGCAAACACTGTATAAAACACACGCACACTGTGTAACACACACACGTGCACACCCACACACAAACATACTGTATAACACACACACACACACACACACACACACACACACACACACACACACACTGCCGAACACACACACGTGTACACTTGTTCTAAACATAGAAGGGCAGCAGCACAGATGTTCCCTCCTCCACTAACTATGACTCAGCACTTTTCTCTTCCATTGAGTTTTTAACGAGCAGCCGTGTGGAGGTAAACGCCGCTTCCACCTGCGTCCTCCAAACACTTAACAGTAACAGCCTGGCACTCGCTTCAATCTCATCCCATAATAAAGAAAGAGGGCCGTCATGGCAACGGGTTTGTGCAGGTGTGTGTGAGCTTGTGCAGGTTTGTGTGTGTTTGTGCAGCTGTGTGTAGATGTGTATGTGTTTGTGCAGGTGTGTGTAGGTGTTTGTGGAGGTGTGTGTGTGTGTGTGTGTTTGTGCAGGTGTGTGTAGGTGTTTGTGGAGGTGTGTGTAGGTGTGTATGTGTTTGTGGAGGTGTGTGTAGGTATGTATGTGTTGGTGGAGGTGTGTGTAGGTGTGTATGTGTTGGTGGAGGTGTGTGTAGGTGTGTATGTGTTGGTGGAGGTGTGTATGTGTTTGTGCAGGTGTGTGTAGGTGTGTATGTGTTGGTGGAGGTGTGTGTAGGTGTGTATGTGTTGGTGGAGGTGTGTATGTGTTGGTGGAGGTGTGTGTAGGTGTGTATGTGTTTGTGGAGGTGTGTGTAGGTATGTATGTGTTGGTGGAGGTGTGTGTAGGTGTGTATGTGTTGGTGGAGGTGTGTATGTGTTTGTGCAGGTGTGTGTAGGTGTTTGTGGAGGTGTGTATGTGTTTGTGGAGGTGTGTATGTGTTGGTGGAGGTGTGTGGAGGTGTGTATGTGTTGGTGGAGGTGTGTGTAGGTGTTTGTGGAGGTGTGTATGTGTTTGTGGAGGTGTGTATGTGTTGGTGGAGGTGTGTGGAGGTGTGTGGAGGTGTGTATGTGTTTGTGGAGGTGTGTGTAGGTATGTATGTGTTGGTGGAGGTGTGTGTAGGTGTGTATGTGTTTGTGCAGGTGTGTGTAGGTATGTATGTGTTGGTGGAGGTGTGTGTAGGTGTGTATGTGTTTGTGCAGGTGTGTGTAGGTGTGTATGTGTTTGTGCAGGTGTGTGTAGGTGTTTGTGGAGGTGTGTATGTGTTTGTGGAGGTGTGTGTAGGTGTGTATGTGTTGGTGGAGGTGTGTATGTGTTGGTGGAGGTGTGTGGAGGTGTGTATGTGTTGGTGGAGGTGTGTGGAGGTGTGTATGTGTTGGTGGAGGTGTGTGGAGGTGTGTGGAGGTGTGTATGTGTTTGTGGAGGTGTGTGGAGGTGTGTGGAGGTGTGTGTGTTTAACTGTCAGGCTGCATCATCCATACTGTCTCTCTCCATCCATCCATCCATCCATCCATCCTGTCTCTCTCTCTCCATCCATCCATCCATCCATCCATCCATCCTGTCTCTCTCTCTCCATCCATCCATCCATCCATCCATCCATCCTGTCTCTCTCTCTCCATCCATCCATCCATCCATCCATCCATCCTGTCTCTCTCTCTCTCCATCCATCCATCCATCCATCCATCCTGTCTCTCTCTCTCCATCCATCCATCCATCCATCCATCCTGTCTCTCTCTCTCCATCCATCCATCCATCCATCCATCCATCCTGTCTCTCTCTCTCCATCCATCCATCCATCCATCCTGTCTCTCTCTCTCCATCCATCCATCCATCCATCCTGTCTCTCTCCATCCATCCATCCATCCTGTCTCTCTACATCCATCCATCCATCCATCCATCCTGTCTCTCTCCATCCATCCATCCATCATCCTGTCTCTCTCCATCCATCCATCCATCCATCCATCCTGTCTCTCTCCATCCATCCATCCATCCTGTCTCTCTACATCCATCCATCCATCCATCCATCCTGTCTCTCTCCATCCATCCATCCATCCTGTCTCTCTCCATCCATCCATCCATCCATCCATCCTGTCTCTCTCCATCCATCCATCCATCATCCTGTCTCTCTCTCTCCATCCATCCATCCATCCATCCATCCATCCATCCATCCTGTCTCTCTCCATCCATCCATCCATCCATCCTGTCTCTCTCCATCCATCCATCCATCCATCATCCTGTCTCTCTCCATCCATCCATCCATCCTGTCTCTCTCCATCCATCCATCCATCATCCTGTCTCTCTCCATCCATCCATCCATCCATCCATCCTGTCTCTCTCTCTCCATCCATCCATCCATCCATCCATCCTGTCTCTCTCCATCCATCCATCCTGTCTCTCTCCATCCATCCATCCTGTCTCTCTCCATCCATCCATCCTGTCTCTCTGCATCCATCCTGTCTCTCTCCTCATCCATCCTGTCTCTCTCAATCCGTCCATCCATCCATCCTGTCTCTCTCCTCATCCATCCTGTCTCTCTCCATCCATCCATCCTTTCTCTCCTCATTCATCAGTCATGTCTCTTCTCATCCATCCATCCTGTCTCTCCTCATCCATCCATCCTTCATGTCTCTCTCCATCCATCCATCCATCCTGTCTCTCTCCATCCATCCATCCATCCTGTCTCTCTCCATCCATCGATCCATCCTGTCTCTCTCCATCCATCCATCCTGTCTCTCTCCATCCATCCATCCATCCTGTCTCTCTCTCCTCATCCATCCATCCTGTCTTTCCTTATCCATCCATCCATCCATCCTGTCTCTCCATCCATCCATCCATCCTGTCTTTCTCCTCATCCATCCATCCTGTCTCTCTCCTCATCCATCCTGTCTCTCTCCATCCATCCATCCTGTCTCTGTCTCCTCATCCATCCATCCTGTCTCTCTCCATCCATCCATCCTGTCTCTCTCCATCCATCATCCATCCATCCATCCTGTCTCTCTCTCCTCATCCATCCATCCATCCTGTCTCTCTCCTCATCCATCCTGTGTCTCTCCATCCGTCCATCCATCCATCCTGTCTCTCTCCATCCGTCCATCCATCCATCCTGTCTCTCTCCTCATCCATCCTGTGTCTCTCCATCCGTCCATCCATCCATCCTGTCTCTCTCCTCATCCATCCTGTGTCTCTCCATCCGTCCATCCATCCATCCTGTCTCTCTCCATCCATCCATCCTGTCTCTCTCCTCATCCATCCTGTGTCTCTCCATCCGTCCATCCATCCATCCTGTCTCTCTCCTCATCCATCCTGTGTCTCTCCATCCGTCCATCCATCCATCCTGTCTCTCTCCATCCATCCATCCTGTCTCTCCTCATCCATCCATCCTGTCTCTCTCCATCCATCCATCCTGTCTCTCCCCATCCATCCATCCTGTCTCTCTCCATCCATCCATCCTGTCTCTCTCCATCCATCCATCCTGTCTCTCTCCATCCATCCATCCTGTCTCTCTCCATCCATCCATCCTGTCTCTCTCCATCCATCCATGCTCTCCATCTCATGTTCATGTTAAGAGCCCTGATATTTCTACCTGGCTGTAGATTTGTCATGTGTCTGGTCTGCTTCTCAAACATTTCTGTCAAACTTGAGATTATTCTTGTGCAACAATAATGTTATAAGATGTCACCTGATCTTATCTGTATTTTTATTCTTAAATTTGATTGCATTGCAATATTTATTCATGGGACAATTTGTGCAATAACATTCCATCCTTATATGCAATGAGTAATTTTTTTTGCACAGTGTGATTTTCTTCTGCTATGCTGTTTTGCTGCTGTAACACTGTAAATTTCTCAGCTCGTGAGATGAATAAAGGATTATTTTATCTTAAATCATTCAGGGAAACGTTTTCGGACCGGGGACAACTGAAGCATCTCTGCAGGTATTGGAAACATGTTGTATTTGCTCCAACACAATAAACCACTAATCAAAGATAATGACGACCCGCCCTGCTGTTCAACTCACCCTCCTCTCAAAGAGAAAACACTTTAAAGAACAACCTCATCAAATGAGACAGATTCAGACAAAGGAGCTCTGCGTTTGATCTGGAACATGATCAATTATTAGTCCTTCAGTGTTCACGTCACAAATCTAAGACACGAGGGATTCAAACCTCACATGCTCAATGATCCGAGGTCAGCGGGTCATAATCCTGCTCAGAGGGAGTGATGAATCCTGTTTCCTAATGTAGACTGGAGGATAGACTAAAACCAGCCAATCACATGAACCCGAGTCACAGATCAGTCATCAGCCTGGCTGTGTTTGAAGGAAAGTCATATTTATATATGTTCATACTTTATATTGATAAAAGACTGAGAGGGAAACAATCCTCTACTGTTCCAGGAAGTGTGACCAACATGTCTTAAAGTGCACAAACTGTAGCGTATCGTCTTTCTGTTTCTGCAAGCTTCATCTCTTAATCAATCGTGATGATCGATAGCGAGCCGGACCTTGTTTTAATTGAACATCATGTTTCCGAGGGGAATAAATATCAGCGTGATCAACATGAAGGAGAAGCTCTCCGTAATGTTAATGAATGAGGCGGCCCGCTTATAACACATCAGGCCCTAATTAAATGATAGGGGCCGAGCATCGACGAGCACAGGCCGTATTAGATGTGCTCTTTAATGTGAGCAGGCCAATCCAGGCAGCAGATCGATCAGACGCTTAATGTTCCCGAGTCCAGCCTCGACCCCTCGACCTCCATCTCATTTTCCAGTTGGTGCAGTTGGTCAGAGACAGAGACGGAGAAAAGCAGGAAAAAAATTGCGAAGAATCTGAAGCCTGCTGTCACCTTCATCCCCTCCCCAGATTCAAATCAATGGTACTTTGCTAATGACTAAATGCTGAATATACCTGTCAGCTACCTGCAGAGAGAGAGAGAACATTTTATGTTGGCCTCGTTCCATCAAACTGGGCCCCAAAGCCACCACGCTGGCAGACATGTCGGAGCCCCAGGTAGATAGATATCGATGAGCTCATGATTTGGGATGTTGGAGGTTACAGGAGGAGAGGTTTGGGGCTGAGGGGAACGAGGAGAGACAGGAGAGGAGGGGAATCGATTCGCACTCCTGGTCACAAAGTTCAACTGCAGTGACTTCTTGGCTCAGCATTACACAATAAGATGAGAGCAGATCGATGAGGAGTCACGGAGGGAGGTGCTTTAAGAGAGAGACGATGCCACTTAGAGAGTCGGCACCGGAGTGTGTGTGTGTGTGAGAGAGAGGGCGAGGGAGAGAGAGACGGAGAGCTCCAGGTCCTGGTAGAGTCAATAAACTGTACTCCTTAATTATGCTACTAATCAATAGAAACACAGACAGATTACAGAATGGGTCAGATGATCACATGTTCGACACTCGAGTGTGACCCTCTATCTGAAGCTTTGGCGTTTGCTGCGTGGACACAGGAAGTTATGCTGGAGTTCTTCAGACCACATTATCAAAGTCGATTAAATACAAATGAAAAGTTCAGATGACTCGACAGAAGGAGAGAAAACAGTCAGAGCTGAGCACATTCGTTCTGACGTGTATAAACCTGTATCACAGATTCTGATGTGAATAATGTCTGATTGGTTAGCACTGTGTGGCTAACCTTAGCAGTGTTAGCTCCAGCAGCCTGCACATGTCGTCTGTGGTTGGTCCTCCTCCTTGTGGTGGTGAGCTGGGTTACTCCTGCAATAAAAAACCTCCAACAGCATCTCAAATCAAAGAAAAAGCACCTCCCTGAGTGTAAAACTGAGACTTTACAAAGACTTCCTCATCCTGCTCCACGTCCTCCTTCTCTCCTTCATTATCCTCCTCCACCTGCTCCACTTCCTCCCTCTTGACCAACTCCATCCATCCTCTCTCCATCCACAACCAACGAGGTCAAACACAGCAGCAACACAACCAACGGGGTCAAACACAGCAGCTACACAACCAACGGGGTCAAACACAGCAGCTACACAACCAACGGGGTCAAACACAGCAGCTACACAACCAACGGGGTCAAACACAGCAGCTACACGACCAACGAGGTCAAACACAGCAGCTACACGACCAACGAGGTCAAACACAGCAGCTACACGAGGTCAAACACAGCAGCTACACAAGGTCAAACATAGCAGCTACACAACCAACGAGGTCAAACACGGCAGCAACACGACCAACGACGTCAAACACAGCAGCAACACGACCAACGAGGTCAAACACAGCAGCTACACGAGGTCAAACACAGCAGCTACACAAGGTCAAACACAGCAGCTACACGACCAACGAGGTCAAACACAACAGCTACACGACCAACGAGGTCAAACACAGCAGCTACACCACCAACGAGGTCAAACACAGCAGGAACACGACCAACGAGGTCAAACACAGCAGGAACACGACCAACGAGGTCAAACACAGCAGCTAAACGACCAACGAGGTCAAACACAGCAGTTACACGACCAACGAGGTCAAACACAACAGCTAAACGACCAACGAGGTCAAACACAGCAGTTACACGACCAACGAGGTCAAACACAACAGCTAAACGACCAACGAGGTCAAACACAGCAGTTACACGACCAACGAGGTCAAACACAGCAGTTACACGACCAACGAGGTCAAACACAGCAGGAACACGACCAATGAGGTCAAACACAACAGCTACACGACCGACGAGGTCAAACACAGCAGGAACACGACCAATGAGGTCAAACACAACAGCTACACGACCGACGAGGTCAAACACAACAGGAACACCACCAACGAGGTCAAACACAACAGGAACACGACCAATGAGGTCAAACACAGCAGCTACACGACCAACGAGGTCAAACACAGCAGCTACACGATTAATGTCTATGACAAGAAGTTAGCAACAACAGCTAGGCTCGCTACAATGCGTCAGTGTGTGCCGTCTGTGGCAGCAGCGAATGATGCTTTCATGGTCACTCAACTTGTAAACAAGCTGAAAAGATGACAGAAACACTTGTCTGCTGTTTTCTGTACAGACTGGTGAATGTGTTTGATAAGGAAGGCTTCAGACAGCTGCTCAGTGAGTCACACTGTGTAACTCCACTCGTTGGTTCAGTACAGTATCGGCACTGCTTCAGTAGTTTGCAGTTTCAAGTGGACTGATAGTGAAGTGAAACCAGAATATCAAAGATTATACAAAACACAGACAGACATCAGGGAGGATTTTTTTAAATAAAAAGAATATTGTATTTGCAGGTGTTAATAGCTCTGTCATTAAAAGCTGAATATCTCTGTCTCTAAGAGTATACATTTATGAGTTGAAGTTATAGGATCCTTAAATCTATGTATCTGCTGTTATTCTAAAAAGAAATGAACAGCTGTTAAAGGGAATTCTTTGGAGGACGCGGTCATGATCCAAAACTAACATATCAGGATGCGTTTGGTATCGTGAGGTTGTGGGAAACACCCAGGCCTACTGAGCCCTCAGGCTGTGGTCCACAGCTTTAGTGGGGAATAACAGACGTTGATCTGCTTACTCGTGTGTTCTCCTTTCTCACCACATTGTTTACGCACGTTGCAAAAGAAGTGTGAACTGTGTATCAGCGACGGTCATTCTGCAGCGCCTCGAAATTTGTCAAGGAAATCACCCTTCATGCAGGATTAATTTTCCCATGAAGCCCGGCGCCACGAAAGGTTATAAATTGACTTTAATATTAACTAGCCTCGCCTTAAGGATACCGAGCTCTCTCTGGTTGGTTCTCCATTTTTCCCCTCTCGCTCTGTCTTGCTCCCTCCTTTATTTCTTCCTCTCTCGCCCCTTCTCCCCTCTCGGAGCATGCATCACAGGCGTGCCAGCGCTCATGTAATAGAATGTGATAACAAATCCAAATTATACTGCAGAAAAGTGCTTTCATTTGTCTCGTCGTTGCTGAGCGGGAGCTCCAAAATGAGCCTTTAGTGGAAGTAAAGAGATTCCTTTCTTTGCATAGAGCGTGTGTCTGTGTGAAAAATAGATCATTATGAAAATCTATGTGTAGCATTCCCCCAGAGAGGAGATTTATAATGTGGGTCCCTTCTGTCAGACATTATTGCCTCAAACAAAGACAAGGGCGGGGGGGGGGGGGGGGGGGGGTGATGACTGCCATGTCTTACACTTTTCTTCTGTGTGTTGAGGATCTTCGTGGGGTGGGTCTCTCTCTCTCCTCTGCACAGTGTCTTCTTGGAGTAAACAGCGCTTTGTTGTGATTTGTGAACTCTCTTTATGTGTCTCCCCTGACAGAGCACATCAGCAGCCTGGAGCTCCACATCCGTCCCCGTGTGTGACAGATGATGAGACAAAATGAACTTACGACACGTTTCATCACCACTAATGTCTCGCTCCGTCTCGTTGGCCGGGGTCCCGCCGTCAGAGCCAGCAGAATACCTGGAGGAGTTTCTCCTGGAGCGGGGACGATGAAGAGGAGCGGGACTCATCGAGGGTCACGCATGGCGAGCGTTAAATCTGAGTGCTGATGAAGGCAGGCAGAAGATGTGAAGGTGTGGAGAGTAGCCATCTTTCATTGGCAGTAAAACACACACACACACACACACACACACACACACGCTCAGTGAGTGAACATTAAAAGGCTCATCTGAGTGTATGTTCTATCTTTCTTCTCATTGGACAGGATGATGAAACACACCTGCTCTCTGGTTGTTGGACTGTGTCTGATCAAGGCCTGCTCTGACCACTCACACTCTAAATCACTTCCTGATCGGGCTGCGTTCCACTTCATCTCCCAGTCGGGAAGCAGCCGGTGTGATGCATCATCAGGAACATTGAAGAGTGAAGCCCAACTTGGAAACTCGAGGAGCATGAGCCTGAGTTAAAATCCAACATGGTGGCTTGGTGCGACAGTAAGCTGTACATGTTTATTAGCACACTGGCAGCCTCGTGTGAGTTCTATCCACGCTGTGAATACTGATGTTTTCATTTGGGGCCTTCTTTTACCCTCACCCTATCTCAGGTAGAAACGTTTGTACTTCAGCAGTAACTTCTGATGACCTTCAGATGGATTGAACCACATCGCTCTTTTAAAGATTCACTGAGCAGTCAAGTTTATCCAAAGTGAACAACACAAGAATCTAAAGGAAACAAAGTCAGGAAGTACAAATGACCAGCTATGAGCTGATTGGACACAGAGGTGCTGACAGGAAGTGACCAGAGGTGATGACAGGAAGTGACTAGCACGTCCTTACCTCTCTCCTGCAGCCTCCACCTGGGGTCATCACAACTCACCTGGAGGCTTTGAGTTTTCTCTCAGCTCAAAGAAATCCAAATAAAGCCTTACCTTTAACCAAAGATCATCAACTCCTCCACATGAACTCAACATACACTTTACATTCTACCTCCAACTAACATGACAAACAAACGAGTGTCCTCAGTCCTCGGCTGGACAGGAAGTAGTTCCAAAGCCGCCATGTTGAGGATCAACAATCAAATATGAAGCTCTATAACTTTTATCAAATCAAATATGAAGCTCTATAACTTTTATCAAATCAAATATGAAGCTCTATAACTTTTATCAAATCAAATATGAAGCTCTATAACTGTCATGGTTTGGTTTTGTATATGTTATATTTCAGAGTTCTGTTTGTTGTGTTACTTTGTGTCCTCACGTCCTTCTATGTTGTCTTTAACATTGTTGCCTGTTTTACTTGTGTGTTAATGTTTCTGTGTTGCCTTTAACTTAAAGTCAGTCATTTAAAATTAATGTTACATATGTTTTTAAAGGTGGTCATAATAATCTGAAGTTAAGTTAAAATGTTTCATTTTCTGCATTACCTCATGATTCATACTGCCATCTACTGGTCAATGTTGGTAGTTGTTTCTAAATTCATGCTGCTGCAGTGGAGCAGTCAGACAGACAGAGGATCTATGTTGCTGCAGAGTGTTTCTGTGTCTCGGAGACCATTTGTCTGTACGTTTAATTCATGATAAAACTGTTCAGATATACACAAAACTGACGTTTGAAACTTTTTGTTGTTTTAGTCTCACGTGTGCTTTGCTAGCTCGTGCTAATTGTAGGAGGTAACAGTTTTCTCTCTGCTTCCCTAGCATGTAGCTTAGCTTGTATTAGATAGCAATGCTCAGACTTTGTAAACATGTACAGTATTTGTTATCTGTACGGACTGTTTTGTTTTTCTCTTTGTAACGTTGCAGTTTGACCTGAAAACAAACAATGACTGTACGTGTTACCTGTCTAAGCGTATACATCAGAACGTGCAGAAGGCTGACTTCAGTCTTTAGTGTTTCCTGAGTTTTCACTTGTAGTTCAGAGGTCTGGACTCTGAAGCAGGATTTGAGCTTAGCGGGGTCAGGTCTGGACTCTGAAGCAGGATTTGAGCTTAGCGGGGTCCGGTCTGGACTCTGAAGCAGGATTTGAGCTTAGCGGGGTCCCTTCAGGGTTCACTCTGGGTTTTCAGTCCTACGAGGGTCGATGACCTTTTACCTGGGTACGTCACCACGGTAACTGATGCTGAACACCTGACCTGCTCCGGAGCAGGTTAAAGCTCCGCCCACTGACCAATCAGATGTTTAGATGGTGGAGCTCCTGGAGCTGATGGAGAGGGGGGAGGACACTTCATGTGTCTCTTCCTGGAGCTGATGGAGAGGGGGGAGGACACTTCATGTGTCTCTTCCTGGAGCTGATGGAGAGGGGGGAGGACACTTCATGTGTCCATCATGATTTGACATTATAGTGTGTTTAGTTGTTGATGATGTTTCACTGATATCCTTCAACAGAGACTGAAGAAAGCTCCGGAACATTTCAGTGAAAGATGTAAAATAATGAATGTTTTCTTCTTCATGTTGAATGTGTCCTGCTCTGTTTGTGATGAGCTGCAGTTTAACCACTTTAAAGAGTCACAGCAGCACATTGAGTTCAGAGACCAGTTCTTAGAGTCAGTTCTAAGGTGAACTAACCACGGGACAAATACAAGCTGACCTTTGACCTCTGTTTACTTTGTTTTGTCCTTCCTGCATTTGTTCCTGCAGCTGTGTCTCTCTGCAGCCTGTTTGTCTCATTTATATCACTAATATAGTTTGTGTAAATAATCCTATCTATCTATCTATCTATCTATCTATCTATCTATCTATCTATCTATCTATCTATCTATCTATCTATCTATCTATCTATCTATCTATCTATCTATCTAGTCTCACCTGTGTCTGCTCTCTGTATCTTCTGACCCTCTTGTGGTTCATTGTCTGTTGTCTGTGTTAGAAGCTGGATGTCCCCGTGTTCTCTGCTCCCTGGATTTACTTGTTGTTCTCATTGTGGATTTGGTTTTAGGAAGTAAGTTTTAGTCTTTGCCTTTTGTTTGAATAAATCTTTTGATTTTGTTTGTCAGTGGGTCCTCCCGCCTTGTTTTCTACCTGCACCCGTGATCGTGACACTTCTATAAAGTCAATACTTAAGAAAGACGATCACTCCCCACTTTTGATTTGTTTTTATGATTCACTGTAAAACTGTCTGTTAATTTCAAAATCAAAAGATGATCAATAATTCAGTCATAATAATTCTCTGTTCATGATCCTTCAGACTGTTTGAATGTCTGATGATGATGATGATGAAGGTCTGATCCTTCAGACTGTTTGAATGTCTGATGATGATGATGAAGGTCTGATCCCTCACACTGTTTGAATGTCTGATGATGAGGATGAAGGTCTGATCCCTCACACTGTTTGAATGTCTGATGATGATGATGATGAAGGTCTGATCCCTCACACTGTTTGAATGTCTGATGATGATGATGATGATGATGATGATGATGATGAAGGTCTGATCCCTCAGACTGTTTGAATGTCTGATGATGATGATGATGATGATGATGAAGGTCTGATCCCTCAGACTGTTTGAATGTCTGATGATGATGATGATGATGATGAAGGTCTGATCCCTCAGACTGTTTGAATGTCTGATGATAAGGAGGATGATGAAGGTCTGATCCCTCAGACTGTTTGAATGTCTGATGATGATGATGATGATGATGAAGGTCTGATCCCTCACACTGTTTGAATGTCTGATGATGATGATGATGATGATGAAGGTCTGATCCCTCACACTGTTTGAATGTCTGATGATGATGATGATGATGATGAAGGTCTGATCCCTCACACTGTTTGAATGTCTGATGATGATGATGATGATGAAGGTCTGATCCCTCAGACTGTTTGAATGTCTGATGATGATGATGATGATGAAGGTCTGATCCCTCAGACTGTTTGAATGTCTGATGATGATGATGATGAAGGTCTGATCCTTCAGACTGTTTGAATGTCTGATGATGATGATGATGAAGGTCTGATCCCTCAGACTGTTTGAATGTCTGATGATGATGATGAAGGTCTGATCCCTCACACTGTTTGAATGTCTGATGATGATGATGATGATGAAGGTCTGATCCCTCACACTGTTTGAATGTCTGATGATGATGATGATGATGATGAAGGTCTGATCCTTCAGACTGTTTGAATGTCTGATGATGAGGATGAAGGTCTGATCCCTCACACTGTTTGAATGTCTGATGATGATGATGATGAAGGTCTGATCCCTCAGACTGTTTGAATGTCTGATGATGATGATGATGATGAAGGTCTGATCCCTCAGACTGTTTGAATGTCTGATGATGATGATGATGATGATGATGATGATGAAGGTCTGATCCCTCACACTGTTTGAATGTCTGATGATGATGATGATGATGATGATGATGATGAAGGTCTGATCCCTCAGACTGTTTGAATGTCTGATGATGATGATGATGATGATGAAGGTCTGATCCCTCAGACTGTTTGAATGTCTGATGATGATGA
This sequence comes from Symphodus melops, assembly GCF_947650265.1. Taxonomy (NCBI): domain Eukaryota; kingdom Metazoa; phylum Chordata; class Actinopteri; order Labriformes; family Labridae; genus Symphodus; species Symphodus melops. The sequence continues at coordinate 27,110,329 of NC_136699.1, forward strand.
TGATGAAGGTCTGATCCCTCAGACTGTTTGAATGTCTGATGATGATGATGATGAAGGTCTGATCCCTCAGACTGTTTGAATGTCTGATGATGATGATGATGAAGGTCTGATCCCTCACACTGTTTGAATGTCTGATGATGATGATGATGATGATGAAGGTCTGATCCCTCAGACTGTTTGAATGTCTGATGATGATGATGATGAAGGTCTGATCCCTCAGACTGTTTGAATGTCTGATGATGATGATGATGATGATGATGAAGGTCTGATCCCTCACACTGTTTGAATGTCTGATGATGATGATGATGAAGGTCTGATCCCTCAGACTGTTTGAATGTCTGATGATGATGATGATGATGATTATGCTCTGATCCCTCAGACTGTTTGAATGTCTGATGATGATGATGATGATGATGAAGGTCTGATCCCTCAGACTGTTTGAATGTCTGATGATGATGATGATTATGCTCTGATCCCTCAGACTGTTTGAATGTCTGATGATGATGATGAAGGTCTGATCCTTCAGACGGTTTGAATTTTATTTTGAAGGGGCATGGCGCAGCTTCACTTTAACAGGAGACTGAGTTTTATTTTGAAAGAACAAGCAGCTTCACTTTAGCTGGAGACTGTTTTAATTTGAAGGACATGGTGCAGCTTCACTTTAGCAGAAGACTGAGTTTTATTTTGAAAGAACAAGCAGCTTCACTTTAACAGGAGACTGAGTTTTATTTTGAAAGAACAAGCAGCTTCACTTTAACAGGAGACTGAGTTTTATTTTGAAAGAACAAGCAGCTTCACTTTAGCAGGAGACTGAGTTTTATTTTGAAGGGACACATTCATTCTTGTTGGTCTGCTGGTCTTCTTCCTCCTGCACAGTGTCTTACATAGGTTTAAAGGTCCTGCAGTGGAAGTCTACAGTGTCTTACATAGGTTTAAAGGTCCTGCAGTGGAAGTCCACAGTGTCTTACATAGGTTTAAAGGTCCTGCAGTGGAAGTCTACAGTGTCTTACATAGGTTTAAAGGTCCTGCAGTGGAAGTCTACAGTGTCTTACATCGGTTTAAAGGTCCTGCAGTGGAAGTCTACAGTGTCTTACATAGGTTTAAAGGTCCTGCAGTGGAAGTCCACAGTGTCTTATATCGGTTTAAAGGTCCTGCAGTGGAAGTCTACAGTGTCTTACATAGGTTTAAAGGTCCTGCAGTGGAAGTCTACAGTGTCTTACATCGGTTTAAAGGTCCTGCAGTGGAAGTCTACAGTGTCTTACATCGGTTTAAAGGTCCTGCAGTGGAAGTCCACAGTGTCTTACATCGGTTTAAAGGTCCTGCAGTGGAAGTCTACAGTGTCTTACATCGGTTTAAAGGTCCTGCAGTGGAAGTCCACAGTGTCTTACATCGGTTTAAAGGTCCTGCAGTGGAAGTCCACAGTGTCTTACATCGGTTTAAAGGTCCTGCAGTGGAAGTCCACAGTGTCTTACATCGGTTTAAAGGTCCTGCAGTGGAAGTCCACAGTGTCTTACATCGGTTTAAAGGTCCTGCAGTGGAAGTCCACAGTGTCTTACATCGGTTTAAAGGTCCTGCAGTGGAAGTCTACAGTGTCTTACATAGGTTTAAAGGTCCTGCAGTGAAGACAGACAGACAGACAGACAGACAGACAGACAGACAGACAGATAGACAGATAGATAGATAGATAGATAGATAGATAGATAGATAGATAGATAGATAGATAGATAGATAGATAGATACTTTATTGATCCCGAGGGAAATTCAAGCAGCAGCCATACACCAGTCTGTGTGGGCTGACACTTTGGTCTTCATGTAAAGTGACGCTGCACTCGCTGATGTCTGCAGCTCTCCCTGTCCTCGACGTATCAGAAGTCTAAAGTGAGCGTCTGATTGGTCCATAAAACACAGTATCATCTTTGTGTGTGTGAGCAGAGCTTCCTGTGATTACTGAGGGCTTTAGTCACTGTGGAGATAGACTGAGCTGACATTCATCAAATATTTGCAGATACTGGAGACTCGTGAAGCCACAAGCTGAACTTAATTGATTTTGCCGTCTGGATCGCTACGGCGTGTAGCCCGAGTGAGTAATCCCTACCGCCGTGTGCAGTATGTGTAGGCCTCAATGTGCGTCGTATTTATTCACTTATGACAAATAACTGTTTGTTTGTTCAATATTTATCTCTGGGTGTCATATCGAGGCCTCCATTAAATATTTGAGGAGAAACACATCTGCTCCTTTCTGCAAAGATGAGGCGTTCCGGGACACCGCCATTTCTGGGCTCCTCGAAGGCATTGGTTACTGATGAGGAAAACATCCTGCAAAAAAGCCCAAACAACTGCCTTAACACCAAACACACCTTTCTAACCCCAACGCACATACTCAGGACATAAAGAAACATAAGTGCTCCAGGCCTGTAGGGGGCGCTCAGTGGTTCAGCTTTGAACTGATGAGGAGGAAGTGGGACTGTTAAAGTCTGACGACACAGGAACGTGATCCAATCAGCAGCTGGAATGGGGATCAGCTTTAATGTTCTTCTACCTAACGTTACATCTTCATGTGGAGACACCTGTCCACGCCCAGGTGTGCTTCCAATCATCTCACCTGTCTTTAAATATTGTGTTTTTAGCGCGGTAGTGTGGAATCACTGATGAGAATCTAAAGAGACTTCAAGGAGCCTGCTGATATCAAACTGCAGGGTTATATGATGAAGAGTATCACCTGAGGTCGGACCAATCAAAATGCTGCATTTAAAGATAGCTAGATAGATAGAAGATAGATTTTCAGCCAACTAAAATATGATGCTGGCAGAACTCCACTTAAGCCCTGCCTCGTTGTCCAAATATGTTCAAACAAACAAGAGGTGGTCATGATGCAGGAAGTGAGTCTACAGAGGGGTCGTCCTGAGGTCATGATGTCTCACGCTGCGTTCAGGTGCTGCTCAGGTTCTTTCCAGTTCTAAGTTGGGAAGTCATTCTTCAGACGTCAGTGTGTTTATGTCTTTACAGAAAGAAAGTTACAACGCAATCCTCTGTCCAGTGATGCTTTCAGTGTTTCACTACAAATACACAACACTGAGCTTTGGTCCACATATAACATGACTCAAGCAGCAGAGGAGGTTTGAGACCCTGTACAAACCAGCTCTCTGAACGCTCCGTTTGGTGTGTGTGTCTCTTTAAATGTAATGACCCCGCCCCCTGAGTTTTCTAGGCTGGAGGTAGAGTCCAAAGGGGGAGATACCAGAAGAGGGGAGGGGATTTGTTTGACCAGAATCCCACTGTGACATCACAAGTAGAGCACATTAGAAACAGAGCATTTTTCTCTGAGTTATCAGTTGTGAGTGAGGAGACAAAAGTCAGAGATGAGTTGAATCCTTTTACTCCACTTCATTCATTCATTCATTCGTCCAGACAGATCATACAATACGTCACGTCACCCCCCCTTCACCTCCCATCACTTCTCCCTCTTAAAGGTGCCGTCTCACCCAGTGAATGTCTCTCCCAGTCCCATTTGTGGGTCACAACACAGACCCCCTCAGAATTCACCCATAGACAGATGGAACCTGTACCCCAAAGAGAACCTCAGAACTAGTACCAAACAAAACCGTCCAACACGTAATAGTCCCTAGAGGAGTCAATGTTTAGGATGTTTAGGAGGGCGGATCAGGTGGCCATAGCGGCTGCACTTAATAGGAGAGGGGCATAGGGCCAGGGGTGGGCAGGTGCCGAGGTGGCCGCCGGGGGGTGCCCTCGCCAGCTGAAGCGGTCCACCCACATCCACATGAGCAGGCTTAAGACGGTCTATAGCCACACGTTCCTGTCCTCCCCCCATATCCACAACAAAGTTCTTGGACCCCACCTCCAGGACACGGAAGGGCCTGTCGTAAGGGGTACGATGGCCATCGTGCCGGATAAACACATACTTTGCTGAGGAACGTAGGACTGGGAAAGGTCGTGGTGAGACGTTGGAATGGGAACAGCTGGCGATGAGTGCGCCAGCAGGGCAGCGGTTTTGGCAGCTTCAAAAGCCTCAATCATCCCCGGGGACCAATCCAACAGGCATCCGTAAGAACTCGAAAAATCCAAAGGGCGTGATTACTGCTGTCTTGGGGATATCCTGCGGGCGTACAGATACCTGATGGTAACCGCGTACCAGGTCCACCTCAGAAAAGATGGTGCTGCCAGCTAGGTGGGCAGAGAAGTCCTGTATGTGCGGCACCGGATACCGGTCGGGGGTGGTGGCGTTGTTTAAGGCACGGAAATCACCACATGGCCGCCAACCGCCGTCAGCTTTGGTCACCATATGCAGGGGTGAGGCCCACGGGTGCTCCAGGCGCTTGGACTCTACGGGGTGGAAGATGCGATTTAGTGATGAAGTCCTGCTCGTCATTAGGATAGATCCCCCCCCACGGAGTCCAGACCCTGGTGGTGGAGGACTGATGATTTGATGAGACCGGATGGGGAAAGATTGATGGGAGTTGACTCTGCTTCTGAAGATGGCGGTGATGGGGAGGTGGAGGGGCGCACAAAGCCAGCTTGAAAGAACGAGGGAAGAAAAAGGATCATATTTAAAAGGAGAGCTGAACGATGATTGGCCGAAAACAAAGGAGGAACGCTGCGCCGTTGGTTAGATGAGGTCAGCTGACAGAACAGCTGATTAACCCACGGACGGCCCAAACTGACAGCTCGAGAATGACAGCAGAAATGAGATAGCGTGAATAAAGGGTGACTGAGAACTTTCGCTAAGCTTCATATGATATAAATACAAAGACAGAGATTGACAGTCAGGGCTTGGAAGTCTGTTAGGTCCTCACAAGAGTGCAAAACAATGCAGGGCGTGTGTGTTAGTGTGTGTGTTTACAGATTGTATCGGTGCTGCAGCGCGTGTCAGAGGTTTAATCAGCAGCGTGTGTCAGTAATTAGAAGCAATCAGCTCTACTCGAGCTAATCACACACGGCTGGGGGGAGGGGGGGAGGGGTGGCTGGGGGGCTGGGTGGTGGGGGGTGGGCTGTTTCACAGTAGTTCATAGATTCATTTTGATGTTACCTTCATGAATGTACAGTATATAGGACTTCTAGCCATGGCTAAATATGGGCCGTGCCAAACCGCCCCACAATGCACTGCAACTCTCACTGTCCAATAGCAGAGCTTGACAGCCACCAACCATCCAACATTTTACATCAACAATACTATTAAAATGACCACGTAGCTGATTGTCACCTCAGCTTTATATTGTTTAAATGTTGTTGAATTAATTATTCACCAATGAAAAACGCTGCTAATACAACAGAAGCTCTCTAGACCTGTAGGTGGCGCTCTGTGGAACACATCAGTTATGAGAAGTGAGTGAAGGCCCCCCCCCCCTGTGTGTACTCGAGTACTCGTGTTAATGTTGACTTCACAGCTTCCTCTGAGTGCTTGGAGAAGCCTGTGAAAGGTTCTTTAAAGATGGATAAGTGAACCTTGAGTCTGAGTATTTAATCAGGCTCTAATGAGCCCTCACTGCAGCAGCATTTTAATCACACACACACACACACACACCACACACACACACACACACACACACTTCCTGCTGCAGGTGGACTCAGTCACAGGTGAAGGTGTTCTGTACATGCAGTTCGTATTATCTGTGTGACAGCTGCATCAGGAGGTGTGTGTGTGTGTGCGTGTGTGTGTGTGTGTGTGTGTGTGTGTGTGTGTGTGTGTGTGTGTGTGTGTGTGTGTGTGTGTGTGTGTGTGTGTGTGTGTGTGTGTGTGTGTGTGTGTGTGTGTGTTGATGACACAGATGTGTGCAGAAATCTGTTTAGGCTTCAGGAGGAGAAATCCACTTGAAGTGTGTATGCTGGGGATGCATTTTAACACCAGGTGTAAACGTAATCCCGTTAAATCAGAGCACACACACATGCACACACACAAGATACCAGTCACATGCTGGTGCCAGTTGGAAAGGAGGCCAGTGCTGTAAAACAGAGGATATCGAGGGATCATATCCATCCTTTTGTTATTCCACGACTGATCCATTTGCTGCTTTAGTAGAGAGAGAGAGAGAGAGAGAGAGAGAGAGAGAGAGAGAGAGAGAGAGAGAGAGAGAGAGAGAGAGAGAGAGAGATTTTTGCAAAGCACTTTATTTACACAATTTTAATTATTTACAATTTCATAAAGTGCAAAATGCATAAAAATATCAGTTTGTTTTTTTAAAAGACAGTTCAGGTCATAAAAACTTGTGCAAACACCAACTCATCATTGACAACTGAACAAACAACTCATTAAAACACCAACGTTGTTTAAAAGCATCCAAGTCTCCAATGTGTTTATAAAATCTAAACTCGAGCCAGAGTCTGGCTCTGATGTTGGTCAGCCACACCGCCTTGGCCTCCTGTCCGTCTCGGTTCTCTACCCGGTTTCTCCTGCTCAGGTAGATCGCCATCTTGGCCTCACCTGAGAGGTAGTTTAGGAGCTGCCATTTGTCTTTCTGTTCTTTCTCGTAGGCAGCTCCCATTATAAAAACCCTCCCAGTAAAAACCACATTAAAGAAACTAAAAACCAATGTTAAAAGAGTGAAGAAGCTGGAGAGCCTCTGACACTCAGTAAAAACATGGAACACAGAACGGACAGGAGTTTAAAACAGCAGGATTAAGAACAGCCATGAAAGCATTGGAGGCGACAGCACCGTGTAAAATCCTCCACTGGAGGGCCCGCTCCACTGGTTCCCAGTCTGTTGGACCACACAGTGGGGGGGCGGTTGCACAAAACTTATTGACAAGGGAGTACACTGTACATCACAGTGGAGGAGAGCGCAGCTTTGACAGCGCGGAGGATGCTCGGCACTTTGTGGACACGTTGGACTGACCATATTGGTGAGCCCTATAATAAACCCCATAACAATGTCCAACTCTTTCTACAGACTTCTTAATACAACCACTTAACTTTATAAGCTGGTAAACCTCATTTTATTTTGAGTGTTAAAGGGTCTTTCTGGTTAAACTATTCTAAGTGTTTTGTAAAGCTTAGCCTTATCATTGCCTTTTTCATTTTATAGCTCTTATTAGTCAGGCGCCAGTTCTTATTTTTGCTCTGTAGATTATAAGAGTTAAAGGTGCCATGTATGATGATCATATCAAAGCTGATTCAGGTACACTTGAATATTTGGGACAGGGGCGGGGGCCCTGGAGAGAATTTTTTTGTTCCTGTTTTTCTTTCTCCCCTTCTTATTGTCTCGATAGTGTTGGCCTCCTTTGGTGTCACGTCCTGTCGAAATACCCATCGGGTGTTCTTGTATTGTTTTATACCTTTAATGTCATATATGTTCCTTTGGTTGTTGCTTTCCTTCTTTGGTTGTGTTCATGTAGGGTTTGGGGACGTTTCTTTCTTACATGACAGCATCACTTATCTCTGTTTGCTTTTCTTGTTAATGGGCGACCGATCCCTGTGGACATCTATGTTTAAATATTTCACATATAATCACAGCTTGAATGAGTGTTACTAATATAGTGACTTGGAATATTAAGGGAATTAATAATGTAGTTAAGCGGCGTAAAGTTCTTTCAAAAAGAGGGGGCCCACATAGCCTTTTTAGAGGAGACCCCCTTATTTTGACCCCTCTGTACGACACTGGCGGCTCAACCCCTCCCTGCTTAGTAATCCCACCTGTCTAACTCTTTTAGAGGAACAATTAGCATTCTTTTTCTCTACTAATGATACCCATGATGTCTCAGCTGCTACACTTTGGGAGGCTGCTAAGGCTTATATTAGGGGAGTAGCTATATCTTTCACCTCAGCGAAAAGGAAGGAAGCGCTTAGACAGCAGCTGGAACTTGAGTCCCAGATCTCTGATCTGGAGAAGGAATTTAAACACTCGCTTTCTAGATCAGTATTACTAAAACTGGATGCAGCGCGTTCTGCCCATGATAATATTCTTACAAGCAAAGCAGAAACTGCTATTTTTATGCCAGGCATCGCCTATTTGAATCCGCCAACAAGCCAGGGAGACTTTTGGCTTGTCTTGCAAAGGGCAGGGCTGAATCTAATGTGATTCCCTCATTGAAAGATAACCAGGGAGCAAACCACTTCGAATCTAAGCGCATGGTTGACATTATGAAGTGTTTTTACCAAAATCTGTATTCATCAGAATGTCATGATAGTGTCAGTGACCGCTCCAGATTTTTGGACCGTATAAATTTGCCAACCCTGACGTCTGAGAGCAGAGATGCACTTTGTCGTCCAATCACTAAAGAAGAGGTCTCGGATACAATAAAATTCCTCCCAGGTGGCAAGGCACCAGGCCCGGATGGGTTTTGCGCTGAATTCTATAAGAAAATTGTTAATTTAGTGGCGGAGCCACTCACCCGGATGTACAGTGAGTCTCGTGGGCGGGGCACCTTACCTGAGACACTTAACATAGCCAATATCTCACATATTTTAAAGAAAAATACGCCCTCAAATTGCTGTTCTTCCTATCGGCCAATCAGTCTAATCGGAGTGGATTGTATATTGCTTTCAAAGCTTCTGGCCAGAAGACTGGAGGTCTTTCCTCCAGCCCTGATTAAACCTGATCAAACAGGATTTATGAAGAACAGGTTCTCACACTCCAATGTTCGGCGCCTTCTTAATGTGATTCAGTATGCACACTCCAGTCGAGAGAGAATCGTATGTGTAGCTTTGGATGCGGCTAAAGCATTTGACAGGGTGGAATTCGAATATCTTTTCGATGTTCTTCAGAGGTTTGGACTTGGTCCTCGTTACGTGCGAATTCTCCTTGCTTCCACTCGAGGTCCAAAGTAGCCCTATTTTAATGAACACAATTAGAACTTGGAAAGGACTGTGAAGCTCACCCAGAGGAGGGTCCCCTCTTCGGTTCTGCACCCTATTATTCAAAACAAAGCCTTTCTTCCTGGACTAGGTGCAAACATATTCCTTCGCTGGTATGACCTCGGTATCAGAGTTGTTGCTGATATGTTTGAGGCTGGAAATCTTTTATAATTTGAACAACTTAAAGACAAATATGGCATTCCTTCTAAACATTTATATGGTTATTTACAGGTCAGACACTTTATTACCAGTCTTGACTTTCCTGAAGCTGAGCCAGTAGCCTCTGCCTTGGACTCACTACTGTTACAGTCCCGCCAAAATAACTGAATTTGGTGAGGAGGCATGGTCCAATGCTGTGGAGTCAATAGGGAAACCCTTTCTGTGTAACAGACTAACAGAGAGCCAGTTCAGGATCCTTCATCGGCTGCACCGTGCGCCCCAATCCCTCAACATTTTTTATTCTAATATTTCTCCCATTTGCATCAAGTGCAAGAAAGATGTTGGGTCATATTTTCACTGCCTTTGGAGTTGTCCTCTGACATCAACATTCTGGGGAAAGGTTTCACAGGAAATTAACTTAATTCTCGATAAGAATATACCAAAAAATCCTGGTTTATTTGTCTTAGATCTTTCAGAAGAGAAGCCCCCTCTAACGAGTGCCCAGCAAAAACTTCTAAACAAGCTTCTTCTTTTAGCGAGAAGATGCATCTTATTTCAGTGGATCAAGCCCAGACCTTCAACTATTAATCAGTGGTATGGGGACATTTTTAAAGTCTTGCCTATGGAACGCTTAACTTTGGTACTGAAGGGAAACGAGAGGTTTTTCGGTAGGTTATGGGAACCATTGTTGAATCATCTCCCTCAAGGCACAGCAGACCTGTTACGCAGGGGATGCTGTGGTGTTGACTGGCGCCCTTCCTATACCTCTGCGGATACTTAACGCTCTATGGGTGTTGCTTTCCACAAGCCTGTCTATGTTTTATATTCGCTGTATTCCTTGTTCCATGCTGAATGTCTGATACCTGTGATATGGATCTGTTCATGTATGGTACTGTTTTGGATGCATTTTGTTTTGTGTCAATTGTCTTATCCCAGGTGATCTGTAACTTGCTCATACGAGTCTTTGCTGTCATGTGTGTTTATTTGTTCTGTTTGTTCAAAAATTGTATAAAATTTATTTTAAAAAAAATATAAATACCATAAAATAGCAGCCTCTGTGGCACCCAGTGTAGACCGTCCCAGAAGAAGTCCACCATCTTCTTCTGGATCTGGGCTAGCAGGCCTGACGGGGGGTCTACACAGGTTAGGCGGTGCCACAGTTGGGATTCTACGAGGTTGTTTAAAACCAAAACTCGACCTTTAAAAGACATCTGAGGGAGCAGCCATTTCCACTTGGAGAGTTTCCCCTCCAGCTTCTCTGTGACGCCCTCCCAGTTCTTCTTCATAACCTGTTCTGTTCCTAGGAACACCCCCAGGTACTTAAAACCAGACTTCTTCCAGGCTAAACCCTGGGGAAGAACTGGGAGGCCCCCACGCCACTCACCGACAGCGAGGGTTTCACTCTTTAACCAATTCACCCTCGCTGCCGATGCCTTGCTAAAACTGTTCACTATGCTAATTAAAAGGTCTGCATCCCTCTGGCCGTCAATATAAATCACGATGTCCTCCGCATACGCACTAAAAACCACGTTAGTGTTAAAAGCAGGTAAAAGCAAGCCGTGCAGGCTGCAGCGGAGCTTGTGGAGGAGGGGTTCCAGGGAGAGCGTGTAGACATGCTCCCCTGCAGGACATGGGCATAGAGCCAGAGGTCAGACTTTCGTTGAAGACATCTATAAGGTCTTTCTCAAAGATGTCCCAGAAGGCTTTGTAAAACTCGACAGACAGGCCGTCTATGCCGGGAGCATGCCGTGCCTGCATGCCCTGCAGGGCGGCCTTCAGCTGCTGCATGCTGATCAGCCTGTTGAGCTGTTTGTTTGTCTCCTCAGAGACCTGAGGTAGTCCTTGACAGAACTCCTCCATCAGTTCTTCCTCCTCCTCATACTCGCTTGAGTAGAGGTTCGAGTAAAACTCTACAGCTCGCCTCCTGATCTGGCTTGGCTCAGTCAGATTTTGCCCTGTGTCTGTTAAAAGTGAGTGGATTACTCGCCCCTGCCCGGTCCTCTTCTCCAGGCCGAAGAAGTAGCTAGAGGGAGCATCCATCTCCGCGATGGCCTGGAACCGGGACCTGACCAGTGCACCCTGTACTTTACCGTCCAACAGGTCTGCTAAAGCTAGCTTTTTGACTTTGAGGATTTCAATATATCCTGGATTTGCTGTGGACTCGCTCAGTCTTTCTAGTTCCACTATATCAGTCTCCAGGTCCTTCATAGATCTGGTGATGTCTCTGGTGACATTGAGGGTGTGCTGCTGACATAAGAGTTTAATTTCTGTCTTACCATGGTCCCCTCATGGTCCTCACCATGTGTCTCCCACTACCTGTGTGTCCACCTCTACCTGTGTGTCCCTGACACCCTGTGCTTCACCTTCATTTTTTTCTGTTTTTTTTTTCCCCTTTTTTTCACCCTCCACCACATCACCTGAAACGTGTGTTTCTCCTCTCTGCTCAGTTTCACTCACACTGTGCACATCACTCATACTCACCCCCCCCTGCTCCAGGTCGGGCACAGCAGCGGAGAGAGGCAGCGCGGAGCGTGCCTCCTCTATCGGCCGCTCGGACGCCACGGCCCGGGTCACAGCAGATGAAGTGTCCGCTGCCGCCGCGGGCCGTGGGCTGTGGGCCGGCGGCCGCGGGCAGTGGGCCGTCAGTCAGCTGCCACCAGCGGAGCAGCGGAAGACCCCGCCACAGGGCCTGTCTCCAACATGCGGTTCACCTTCTCCACCTGATCCAGGAAGATGACCACGGCACTGTTCATCCGAGCCGCCGACTTCACGCTGCCGTGTCCGACCTTCTCCCCCACAGCCAGCCCGAT
>NC_136699.1:27122303-27127303 GCF_947650265.1 Symphodus melops
AAAAAGAATAGAAGATACAAGAATTGAATTAAAAAACAGAAGAGGCAGAGAACACACACACACACTGGAGTACACACACACACACACACAATGAACATAGGGCTGGCACTGGTTAGATAATGGACATCACCTAAACAATAGCTGCCGTGTGTGTGTGTGAGAGAATCCACTTTTAAAATCAAACATGTATTCTTTCATCGTCTCCATGACAACAGCTAAAAGTCGACCACATGACATGGAGCTTTAGGGGTACTCAGTCTGCAGAGCCTTAGGTAGAGAACGGGCTCAATAGTTCATGCGGACCAGAAGAGCAGTTTGGTCTGGTAGCAGGAGAGGTGCCATGTCAATTCTGCTGACGGGCCTCTGAGCAAGGCACCAAACACCCAACAGCTCAGGAGAGTTCCTTGTGTGCATCCCTGTGACCGCTCTCCATCAGTGCAAACCTGCAGGATCCCGTCTGAGCACGTGTGTATGGAAGACCAACACCTGACTTTAACGCGTAAACGAGCGTGTTGTTGGCGTGTTCAAAGTCACAGGGTTTTACGCTTTCTTTCTTTCAGAGTGACAAACAGGTCGCTGCCTTTAAAACTCCCCCCGTGTCTCAGATCCTGGGACTTCTTTAAACCTGTAGACCAGTGGTGTCCAAACTTTTTTTCTTGCGGGCCCAAATTGTGGCGTTAGAATGGCTCACGGGCCACAGGGTTTTTTTGTTTTTTTTTTAAATATTGGAGGGAACTTTTTGTATTTTGACCTCTTCAAAAAATAATGTAAACACACAATAACTAACTGCAGTGGGAAACTGTTGTGTTCTAATTTTTTGTAAAGAATAGTCAGGCTTTTATAGGTCTCCCTCGCTAACATGAAAAATAAAAAAAAAGAACGAAATATGTCATCTGATGAGGCCTGGGGCCAAAATCTTCTGATTCTTCGATTTGAAGTCAAGGGCCACAAAAAATCCACTCAAGGGCCACAAATGGCCCCCGGGCCGCACTTTGGACACCCCTGCTGTAGGTGATCACGAGGTAAACTCCTTTAAAAAGTGGACTGTGGCTGCTTCCCTTATGTGCGTCTTGTCCTCCATGTTGTCTCCTCCACTTGCTTCTTAGTCCCGCCCACCAGTCACCAACCTTTGATTAGAAATAATACAGTGTGTGTGTGTGTGTGTGTGTGTGTGTTTGATTAGAAATAATACAATGTGTGTGTGTGTGTGTTTGATTAGAAATAATACAGTGTGTGTGTGTGTGTGTGTTTGATTAGAAATAATACAGTGTGTGTGTGTGTGTTTGATTAGAAATAATACAGTGTGTGTGTGTTTGATTAGAAATAATACAATGTGTGTGTGTGTTTGATTAGAAATAATACAGTGTGTGTGTGTGTTTGATTAGAAATAATACAGTGTGTGTGTGTGTGCTTTGATTAGAAATAATACAGTGTGTGTGTGTGTGTGTGTGTTTGATTAGAAATAATACAGTGTGTGTGTGTGTGTGTTTGATTAGAAATAATACAGTGTGTGTGTGTGTGTTTGATTAGAAATAATACAGTGTGTGTGTGTGTGTGTGTTTGATTAGAAATAATACAGTGTGTGTGTTTGATTAGAAATAATACAGTGTGTGTGTGTGTGTGTGTGTTTGATTAGAATAATACAGTGTGTGTGTTTGATTAGAAATAATACAGTGTGTGTGTGTGTGTGTTTGATTAGAAATAATACAGTGTGTGTGTGTGTGTGTGTGTGTGTGTGTTTGATTAGAAATAATACAGTGTGTGTGTGTGTGTGTGTGTGTGTTTCATTAGAAATAATACAATGTGTGTGTGTGTTTGATTAGAAATAATTGTGTGTGTGTGTCAGCTGAAGAATTGACAGCTGAACGTGATCAGCTGATGTGGCATCATGTGACGCTGTCGAGGAAACGACGTCTCATGTGTCTTAAAGCTGATTTCCTCGGTCCTCTCTCCTCGGCTTCCTCCGGAAGTGGAGGGGACAACTCGGAGGACACTCGGTGCAAATAAGGGACTTGAGATTGAGCCTGTGTTGTGCTGCAGCCTCCATCCGGCTGCAGTGTGTTGGTTCGTCCTGCAGGGGGCTCTGTTTATCTGTGCTGCAGCAGTGATGTGGTGAGGACTGGCTGCTGGACTCACTGGGTTGCAGTGCACTCAGTGAACCTCTAGGTGTCACTGCTACTCTGGCTAAGGGAGGGGGATCTCTATCAGAGCCCTCAGCGGCCCCCCAGCAGCTTCAGCAGCAGCGTACCTCCTCTGATCCTTTGTGTTCAGACAAATCAAGAGGCTGGATGACGACGGACACGGTGCAGAGCCACTCTGAGGGTCTCTGTGGGTTTCTGAGGGTCTCTGTGGGTCTATGTGGGTTCCTGAGGGTCTCTGTGGGTCTATAAGGGTCTATGTGGGTTCCTGAGGGTCTCTGTGGGTCTATGAGGGTCTCTGGGGGTCTATGAGGGTCTCTGGGGGTCTATGAGGGTCTCTGGGGGTCTATGAGGGTCTCTGTGGGTCTATGAGGGTCTCTTAGGTCTCTGTGGGTCTATGAGGGTCTCTTAGGTCTCTGTGGGTCTATGAGGGTCTCTGTGGGTCTCTGTTTATACTTTCTGCAGAAAAACGTTCTTGTGACAGACGAAGAGACGACAAACGCTGAACCTCACCTCACGACGCTTAGACTTAGAGCGGGGTCAAACTGGTGAGGGATTTAGACTGGTGATGGGTCAAACTGGTGAGGGATTTAGACTGGTGATGGGTCAGACTGGTGAGGCGTTTAGACTGGTGAGGGGGCAGACTGGTGAGGGGTCAAACTGGTGAGGGATTTAGACTGGTGATGGGTCAGACTGGTGAGGCGTTTAGACTGGTGAGGGGGCAGACTGGTGAGGGGTCAAACTGGTGAGGGATTTAGACTGGTGATGGGTCAGACTGGTGAGGCGTTTAGACCGGTGAGGGGTCAGACTGGTGAGGGGTCAAACTGGTGAGGGGGTCAGACTGGTGAGGGACTTCGACTGGTGAGGGGGTCAGACTGGTGAGGGAGTCAGACTGGTGAGGGGGTCAGACTGGTGAGGGGTCAGACTGGTGAGGGGTCAGACTGGTGAGGGGTTCAGACTGGTGAGGGGGTCAGACTGGTGAAGGGGTCAGACTGGTGAGGGGGTCAGACTGGTGAGGGGGTCAGACTGGTGAGGGGGTCAGACTGGTGAAGGGGTCAGACTGGTGAGGGGGTCAGACTGGTGATGGGTCAGACTGGTGAGGCGTTTAGACCGGTGAGGGGTCAGACTGGTGAGGGGTCAAACTGGTGAGGGGGTCAGACTGGTGAGGGACTTCGACTGGTGAGGGGGTCAGACTGGTGAGGGAGTCAGACTGGTGAGGGGGTCAGACTGGTGAGGGGTCAGACTGGTGAGGGGTCAGACTGGTGAGGGGTTCAGACTGGTGAGGGGGTCAGACTGGTGAAGGGGTCAGACTGGTGAGGGGGTCAGACTGGTGAGGGGGTCAGACTGGTGAAGGGGTCAGACTGGTGAGGGGGTCAGACTGGTGAGGGGGTCAGACTGGTGAAGGGGTCAGACTGGTGAGGGGGTCAGACTGGTGAGGGGTCAGACTAGTGAGGGGTCTGGCCTATAAGTGAACTGGTGCTGGTTGGTGATGGTGCTGGGGCTCCACCGGTGGTCTCTCATTAAAGACACAAAGGTATGAGTATATTATTTTTATTGTGTGCCTTCCTCGCTCCACAAGAATCCACAAAGACGAGTGTCCATTAAGTCAAGAATATAGAGACGTTTACATATCATCATTGTGACGAATCAGAAAGAAGCACGATACAAAAGACGGTTTAAATAGTAAGAATGTCGATCGCATGTCAAAGTTTGATTCCACGTGTTTGTACTCAACATGCATCATAAATATAAAAATAGACTTCTGATTAATGTATTTACACTTTTTTTATAAATATAAGAATACAAATGTATTTTTAAAATACAAAGATAAATACAGTCACATAGTGTACATTGTGTACCAAACCAGCAATAACAAACATTTTTGGATATTTAGCATTCACAAAACACAGTTATTACATTAGAAATGCAACTTTAACGACACTTGCACGTCTTTTTTTTTCTCGGTTCATACTTCACGTTTCTTTTTGCCGCTCGCAGTCAGTGAGCGATGAATAATAAATAAGGAAGCAGGACGTCTAGCTCTGCCGGACGTCCTGTAACAGTTTGTTGATCTCGGCCACCAGCTCGCTGGCGTCCACCAGCTCGTGTCGGCTGTCGCTGCGTTTGCCGTGAAGGTGGCTGAGCACCGAGTCAAAATCATCCTCCTCATAGTTCTCTGGGATCTCCTCCATGGCTGGCAGCCACTTGGAAGAGGGCCCGGGGAGCGGCACCGACACCTGCACCGGAACCGGGGCGGGCTGCACCAGAGTGGGGCTGACCAGGGCCGTGAGCAGAGGGCTGCTGTGGGGTTTAGGGGCGTGGCTGCTGTTCTGGGGGCTGCTTTTTGGCGCCTGGGAGCCCAGCTTGGTGCTGGGTTTCAGGGTGTGGTAGCTGCCCCCCTGGTGGTGTCCTGATGGGCCGATACTGCTCCCCGGATTCTGGAAGTGGGTGTTGGCGGCCCAGGCTGCGACGCCCTGCTGGTGGACCGAGGGGTTAGATTTTCCAGGGAGGTGGCCTCTCCTGCGGTCTAAAGATCCGGTCATAGGAACCCCCACTCCACTAAGACCGGTCGCCTTCTGGGTCTCGTTGACCTGGATGTACGAATCCAGACCCTGAGGGAGTAACCGCTGGAAAACGCTGCTCATCTCAGACAGCAGCGACGTCCCACACAAGTCTTCATCCCCGGCCTCGCCCCTCCTGTCCTGTCCCTCCTCCTCCCCATCGACGTCCTCGCTGCACACGTCCTTGCCAAAGGTGGAGAAGCTCTGGTTGCGGGCGGGGCCGGCGTCAGTGCAGGGCTGAGGGGTCTTTTCCTGGGACAGCTCAGTGGCTTGGCGGGCTTCTTCCCCAGGGATGTAGAGG
>NC_136699.1:27132303-27137303 GCF_947650265.1 Symphodus melops
ACTGCTCTCATTATGAATACAGCAGACACTGAAGCAGAGAGGATGATGGGATGTGAGGGGTGTTGGGGGGTGCTGGATGTGGGGCTGGGGGTGTACCTGCATGCGTTCTGTGCTGGCCTTCAGGGGCATATATCTCAGTAAAGCCCTCACCAAGGAGCCGGTCCATGGGGGACTCCCTGCCGGGCTCGTAGTCGCTGTCCCCGGCTTCACTGTCTCCGCGGCCGCTGTCCTTCAGGCTGAACTTATCCATCTCGTTCAGGGCGTACCTTCACACACACACACACACACACACACACACACACACACACACAGCTGTTTGAACCGCTCCTCACAGAAAACCACACCATCACAGACTGTAATATCATCAAAGGGTTCACAGGAAGCCAGGCCACTGATGGGTAATCAGGTGCACACAGAGGCAGGCAGGTTTTACATCCCATTATGCAAATGAGCGTACACTTTGACTCTAAACCAATAAGCTTCTGAGAACAGGTAAACACTGAGCAGGTGTATACGTGAAACACATCCTGTTAGCCTGAGCATCCACGCTCAGCTGACAGTCCTCGTCAACAGCTTCTTTCAGGAATAACAGATTTGACTCATTACGAGCACCTCAGGCTTTTATACCCTGAAATAAGATGTGCATATGTTGAAGAAGAAAGAGGGGAAGGTGGGAGCGTTACCTGTAGCTGCGGGTGTATTTGTTGCCTCTGAAGCTGGGTCGTGGCTGGTACTGGCCCTGATGGAGCATGGACAGAAGCTGTGAGACTTGCTACCATCCCAAGAGAAACCAACAAGAAGGACAAAACAAAAATAAAGGAAAAAATGAAGAGGGGGAATGAATGGAGTCAAACAAGCAAGGGCACGAGACAATGTTGGGGGGGGGGGGGGGGCATGAAACTGTGCTCCTTAATGTGATGGTCAACAAAAACATGAGACACAGAGCTGAAGGCAACACGACGTGGAGCGAGGGAAACATTCAGACTTTAACAACATGAACGTCTCTTACCTCCACGGGGGGCGTGGCGTGGGCCAATTCCAGAGCAAAGCTCTCCGGGACGTGATTGGAGGAGATGGTGACCAGGCTGTTGAGGGACTGGCGGCTGTGATGGCTCTGTCTGCTCCCCAGGGTGCCCCCCCTGTCAGGGGTCGGGGAGGCCGAGGGGGAGCGAGGGTGGGCTCTGACGGGCAGGGTCCCGTTGACGGTGGGGACCAGCGTGATGTCGGCCTTGTGGATCTGCCGGGCGGGCTTCTTGGGGTGGTTCTGGTAGCTGCTCTCCGCCACCCGGCAGTTGTAGTTGTGTCTGGGGTCTTTCTTCTCCCGGCTGCAGCGGGCGGTGGCAAACATCACCATGACGACCAGCAGCAGAGCACAAACGACGACCAGCGAGATGATGACGATGCGGGAGAGGTCCAACGGGCCCTGGCTGGAGCCGGTGGGGTAGAGAGGCGGGAGAACATCCATGGTCTCCTGCAGAGAGAGGCGGAGGAGCGCGGCGGTCGACAGCCGGCTCGTGCCCCTGTCCGTCACTTCCACCCTGATCTCCATCACGTCCTTTGGCGCCTGCTCCAGGCTGGCGTTGGTCCTGAGTTCACACCTGCGTGCGTCCATCACGAAGAGTCCGTCCTCGTTGCCGCCGATGATGGCACAGCTCATCTCTCCGTTGGCGCCGGCATCCCGGTCGGTGACTTTAAGCGCGGTGATCAGCTGACCCGGCGAGGCGAACTTCCACACGGGCAGCTCTGCGGTGTGATTCCTGAGGGAGGGGGAGTGGATGATTGGCGGGTTGTCGTTCTCATCCAAAACGGTCAGCAGGACCGTGGTGTTGGTCGACAGCGCCGGGTTTCCTCCGTCACGTGCCTGAACGGTGAAGGCGATCCGGCTGACGTCTTCGTGGTCGAAGCTGCGTAAGGCGTAGATGGCGCCGTTGGATGGGTCGATCGTGACGTAGGTGGAGATCGGGCTCCCCTGGACCAGGGCGTCGATGACGGTGTAGGTGACCTGGCCGTTGGTGCCCAGGTCGGGATCGGAGGCCACCACCGTCATCAGGTAGGCTCCAGGAGAGTTGTTCTCCGACTTAAAGACCTCGTAGCGGCTCTTCTCGAAGCTCGGAGGATTGTCGTTCTCGTCCAGCACCTGCACGGTGAAGTGTTTGATGGTGGAGAGGCTGGGGGAGCCGCGGTCCTCGGCGATGACGGTCAGACTGTACTCGGACCTCTTCTCGCGGTCCAGAGACACGTTGGTGAGGATCATGAAGTTCTTCTCGTAGGTCTTCTGCAGTCTGAAGTGTCCGTGTCCGTGCAGCCTGCACACCACCTCGCCGTTCAGCCCCGTGTCGCTGTCGTCAACACGCACCAGGGCGATGAAGGTGTCTACGGGGGCGCCCTCTGAAATGTAGGCCACCTCCTCTTTGCCGGGCGTCATCAGGTTGATGTTTATCTCCGGCTTGTTGTCGTTCACGTCCACCACCTTCACCACGATCTTACACAGTCCAGGGATGGAGTTGGGACCTAAATCCTGAGCCTGCACATCCAACTCGAAGGAGGCGGCGCTCTCATAATCCACTTTTTTGACCAGCGTGATGTGACCGTTTTCTGGGTTAATCTTAAAGGTTTCCAGGATCTTTGGAGGGACGTGGCTGCTGAAGGAGTACACTATTTTCCCATTCGTGCCCTCGTCTGGATCCGTGGCGTTTAAATCGATGATCAGGGTCCCGAGGGGGGAGTTCTCCAGCAGATCGATGATATAAGCCTGCTCGTCAAACGCTGGGCTGTTGTCGTTTGAATCAGAGATGCTGATCTTAATCAGAGTGGAGCCAGACTTCGGGGGGACGCCGTTATCCGAGGCTGTGAGCTGCAGCTGGTAGCTGGACTGGACCTCCCGATCCAGCTCCCTCATCACCACCAGCTCCGCGTACTTGGCCCCGTCCGTGCGCGTCCTCACCTCGATCTTAAAGTAGTTATTGGGGGTCAGAGAGTACGTGTGCAGGGAGTTCTCCCCGACGTCTGAATCCACGGCGCCGTCCAGCGGCACGCGCGTCCCCACGGAGGCGCTCTCGGAGATCTCGACGGGGACGATGGCGCGCGAGAAGTGCGGAGAGTTGTCGTTAATATCCAGCACCTCCACCTCCACATGGAACAGCTGCAGATACTCCGTCGGGAGAGTAACCACCTCGAATTCAATCGAGCAGTTCAAGTTTTTCTCACAGAGCTTCTCGCGGTCGATCTTAGTGCCGATACTGATCTCCCCGTCCTCCTCCCGGACCGTCAGGAACGGAGTGCTCCCCCGCTGCATGGCGTGGAACCGAAAGGTTAGAGAGGTCGGTAGTTTGGATAAAACCCCGGAAACATCCTCTTTAAGCCGAGCAATAACCGTGCCCACTTTCTGCTCCTCGTAAACTTTATATTTCAGAGTCTTACCGGAGGCTCCGTGCACGAGCGCGACCAGGAGCACGAGCTTGAGTAGTCCCGAACAAAAAAGATTTCCTTTGGTTTGGATCATTTTGGCCCCCATCTCCTGCGCGCTCACTGTGGTCGATGACTTCCACAGAGGGGAAAAAACCGGGGGGAGAATGTCCGTCCTCTAGATGTGAGTCATGATAAATCCTGCTGCTCTGCGTCCGCACAGAAAAACTCCCCCAAAGACCAGAAATAAATAAAGCAAGAGGAATAGATGAAAGTCTGCTGGTTTCTTTAAAGCTTGGCACACATCCACAAAGCGCGGCGCTCTTTTCCTGCGGTCAGATCTGCGGCGTGAATCGACATATGCCCGTCGCCTGGTGTGTGCGCGCCGTGAATGAGTGAGAGTGAGTGTCTGCGCGGAGAAAAGGCGCAGCTTCCCCCCGCTGTGTGAGAGAGTGAGAGAGCGACACAGACAGACAGGGAGAGAGAGAGAGAGAGGAGGAGGGAGTCCCCTCTCTCTGCCCGCCCCGCACCCAAACTGCCCCCCCACCCCCCAAAATCCCCAGAATGGCCTCCTTCAAGCAGCACAGGAGGGACTATTGATGGATGCCCCCTCCCCCGTATTAAAAGTGTGCCACAACAATCGGCCGGAGGAGGACTGATTGTGGGCTCAGAGACATGCGCGCGCACTGACCCTCGGCAGACTTACATTGTTGTGCTTTGAATCACAGCGTGTGCCAGCTCGGCTCTTTTGTCCTGAGAAGAAATCATCAAGAAGGAGACAGGAGGAGGGGACGAGCAGCGCGTGCACACGAGAAATCATCTTCCATAGTCTGTTATAATAAACACTTGAGGTGTTTGTGTGGCTGGTAGCACACAGCTTGAACCTGCAGCTCTGACACTCCTGTCCTGTGAACACAAACTTTACTTCTGGATCATGACAGGAAGTAGTTTATGAGAGAATCAAAGTCTGACTCTCTCTCTCTCAGGGTTAAAGTCACACACACACACACACACACACACACACACTGTCCTCCTGTTGATCAGGTTGTATTGAAGCCTACCTCTCCATGTGTCAGAGAGCGAGCAGGCGGGCACGCTGAGCTTCATGAGGAACACGAGGCCATCTGGCCAAAGACAACCCGAACCTGTAATTACCATCTATAGAGCCGCCGCCGCCCCCGGGACACACAGCGAGAGAGAACGAGCCCGTCACAGATACAAATCTAATCTCGTCAGGCTGGAGACCTGCGAGGAGGACCGAGCGGCGTGCATTAGACGGTCTTTGTGTGGACGTCAGAGAGGCCGCAGCCTGTCAGAGGACGAAGATCCAACAGGCTGATGCGTCTTTTCATGTCATGTGTTAATCCATGTATTAAAGGTCACATTTCTACACATGAGCTGACTCTCAATAAGCTGCAGATCCAGGCTGATAACTTTCATCTGGGGACGCCATCTCTGAGAGGACGTGTCTCTGAGAGGACGTGTCTCTGAGAGGACGTGTCTCTGAGAGGACGTGTCCCTGAGAGGACATGTCTCTGAGAGGACTTGTCTCTGAGAGGATGCGTCTCTGAGAGGACATGTCTCTGAGAGGACGT
>NC_136699.1:27142303-27147760 GCF_947650265.1 Symphodus melops
TAGCATTGTTTACATCCTTTTGACCTACACAGAGCTCTGTCTCTCTCTGTGATGTGTGCTACTACAGTTAGCATTGTTTACATCCTTTAGACCTACACAGAGCTCTGTCTCTCTCTGCGATGTGTGCTACTACAGTTAGCATTGTTTACATCCTTTTGACCTACACAGAGCTCTGTCTCTCTCTGCGATGTGTGCTACTACAGTTAGCATTGTTTACATCCTTTTGACCTACACAGAGCTCTGTCTCTCTCTCTGTGATGTGTGCTACTACAGTTAGCATTGTTTACATCCTTTTGACCTACACAGAGCTCTGTCTCTCTCTCTGTGATGTGTGCTACTACAGTTAGCATTGTTTACATCCTTTTGACCTACACAGAGCTCTGTCTCTCTCTGCGATGTGTGCTACTACAGTTAGCATTGTTTACATCCTTTTGACCTACACAGAGCTCTGTCTCTCTCTGTGATGTGTGCTACTACAGTTAGCATTGTTTACATCCTGTTGACCTCGGCAGGTAAAAAGCTGAGTCTTTGAGAAGTGTGGATGCTGAGGAGAGGAAAGTGACTGCAGCAGTAAGTGTTCCTCTTTGATTAGAGAGAATCCGACTGGACGTGATGCCTTCAGGTGCCTACAGAAACAACAACACACACTCCTGCTGTGTGTGTGTGTGTGTGTGTGTGTGTGTGTGTGTGTGTGTGTGTGTGTGTGTGTTGGCTCTAATCAGGAGAAACCCTCAGCATGTTTAGACGCTGGCTGCTGAGATCCTCGTGGGGAGTGGACTCAAAATCATTCAAGGCTCTAAATATAACATCAGGTGTCCCAGCTCTGGTCCCAGGGTCCAGGTCTGGTCCCAGGGTCCGGGTCTGGTCTCAGGTCCAGGTTTGAATGTGTCATGGTGTTCAAAGTGACCAAGATGTTCTTTAATCTGTTGGTGGTCTGATGGTTCAGACTCTGGGTCTGTCCCGTGTCTGTCCCGGGTCTGTCCCGTGTCTGTCCTGGGTCTGTTCCCGTGTCTGTCCTGAGTCTGTCCTCAGCCTGTCCTGGGCTGTCCCGTGTCTGTCCTGCATCTGTCCTGTGTCTCTCCCGTGTCTGTCCTGGGTCTGTCCTCAGCCTGTCCTGGGTCTGTCCTGAGTCTGTCCTGGGTCTATCCTGGGTCTGTCCTCAGCCTGTCCTGGGCTGTCCCGTGTCTGTCCTGGGTCTGTCCTGGGTCTGTCCTCAGCCTGTCCTGGGCTGTCCTGAGTCTGTCCCGGGTCTGTCCTGGGTCTGTCCTCAGCCTGTCCTGGGCTATCCTGAGTCTGTCCCGGGTCTGTCCCAGTTCTCTCTCCCTCTCCTCTGGTCAGCTCTTGTTGTCTTCAGTCCATGAAGCCTCCTGTCATACCTGGGGGGGCAGACTGGTTCAGGGTCCCTCCAGGACCTCCTCGTGTTTGGAGGCTGTGTGTGCACTCGAACCCTTTCACCTTGTTGAGTGTTTGAAAAGCAGCTTCCAGCAGAGCGGTGCTAACAGAGGACGGAGACGCGTGAAGCTTCACACGTTTTAACGTCGGCTTGTGTTCACACATAAAAGATTCATGAGCGTCAGAAAACGGGGAACATTTCCTCCATGCTGTTTTTCAGTGTGGCAGCAAGTTGTCATGGACGGTAAACGAGAGCAGTGCTGACAAACAGTACAAAGGTTTCTGTCGACGACGACTCTGCCGCCTCGTCTGCCACAAAGGCTAATTGACTTCTGGGCTCGCCTGAGAAGACGTGCTGCAGTCTAGCATTTCAGGCAGGAACAGTGCGAGCTTGTTTGGGATGATCACAGCCGCTCCTTCTCTGCATTCATGTCGGCCTCCTCTCTGACGGACACACGCCTGCCGTCTGCTGCACCGACACCTGATCACTTGTTTTTCAAGGTGCACAATAACCTCTGCAGGTCGCCGCCCCGTTTTCATATCTGTGAGCGTCCAGTCACGCTGTGCATGAACCTTTTCTTCCACCTGGATTCATCGCGCCCCGCCCTTCTTCTCCTCTCTTCTTCAAAGGTTGCTGCAAGTTGCCAGGTGCTGAGCAAAGGTCGTCTAGTTAGCACCTCTAGTTAACCAGGCTTTGAGCAGAGGCAGGGTCCCTAAAACGGTAGTTAGCTAACGATGAGAGAGTCAGCTCATTAGGTTCTCTCTCACTCACACACACACACACACACACACACACACACAGGCTGCCATAGTGTGTGAGAGTGGAGGGTGGTGCATGCTAGCAGGACAATAGAGGGACGACAGAGAGTGAACAAAGGCCTCCCGTGTGGCTCCAGCTGAATGTTGACCACGTGCAGGGCCAATGGGTGACATATTTTCAGGAGTGCTCATTCATTAGAGGAAAGATTTACAACCCCCCCTGTTTGTCTTGGCAGATGTGAGCCAGGCGCTGGCCTTTCTTTCCCTCGTTTTCTCCTCTTCTGTGGCGTGGGGGGAGAAGCGCCACGTGTTCTTCATTTTGGGGCCGTTGGTGAGGAACCTCTGGATCAGCTTTCACAGCGGGCCAGGCGCTCCCCCAGAGTTGGGATTTAAAGCAGCCGTTCCTCCAGTTTAACACTGAGTCTGAAATCGCTGCTCGTGCACAGAAGTCCTGAAGTGTTGAGGGCGAGCTGATGTGAGCGCTCCATGAGTGGAGCACGCAGGGTGATAGTATCTCCTGACTGTGAGCAGCAATCCTTCCACTTACACAGAGCTTTGATTTAAGACCACTGTGACATGTTGAGCATCCTGACACTCTCTGCTGGAGCTGCAGGTGTGAACACATCATCTGTTCTTAGAAGTCCGTGCGCACTGTGTGCACAGACTCACAGTCAGTGTGATTTATAACCTGGGGGAACAGGTGTGTCCTCTCACCTGAGCCCTGAGATCACAAAAACAGAGCTTCAGGTAAATTCACAAGCAGTGACCGTGAGGACGAGCGGGTCGGCCATGACTGTGTGCAGCTCCCGCTCTGGTGATGCAGTGAATGTGTTGGTGTTTCATCACGTCGGTGCTGCAGTCAGCTGCTTATTAAACTGTAAATGTAATTAGCTTCATCTCGTTCATTACAGCCAAAAACAATGTGAGGGGGGTCTGAATGCTGTGACACAGAGTGTGGAGCTCTTCATCAGTTATTATTATTAGAGATCACCTTCACACACACACACACACACACACACACACACTCCCAGTATCAGCCCGTGCTCTTTGTTATCAGGGCAGCATCTTGTTTTATGACTTTAATTAAAAGGTCCAGACAGTGAGAGCAGCACTTGTGTTTATCACGGGGTCCTGGGGGGGAGGGGGGGGAGGGGGGCGGTCCTCATAACTCTCAGACCATGTGCTGTATCCAAACACATTCCAGCTGGAGGAGGAAACTGTGAGGGCCCATTCAGCACTTAACAGGCTAATGACCGGTGCGTGGTTTGAGCTGGCCTCCGTGCAGGTCTAAGTCTGATAATCTAAGAAAACCTTCCATCTGAACCTCAATAACAGAGTCTGAGGCGCTGCACACGCAGACAAACTCCACAAAGCCATTTCTTCCCCTCAAACATGACAGAGCGGAGCTTGTAGAAACGACCGCGAGTGTGTGTTTGTTGGAGGCGGCTCTGAAATCCGGCAGTGGTTGTGAGTCTCTGAGAGAAGTAGACGGGGGAGAAGTGCGAGCGAGTCTGTGGAAGTGAAGCAGGGATGAGAAAGCCCCAGAGTGAGGCTGAGGCGCCGTGTAAAAATGTAAACAAGAATCTCTGACAGCTAAAGAGTCTCCTGGCGTCTGCAGCTCGTGTTCTCCAGACAGACCCAGTCTCAGCGATGGGGGGGGGGGGGGAATGTGGGCCAGAGCCCGAGCTACACTGAGGACACGTACCTGTGTGTTGATGAGGAGGGACACATTAAAAGCAGCTTCGCTTTAAAGGCTGCAAACACTTAACAGGATCCTGAATCATTCATAGTGTGTGTGTGTGTGTGTGTGTGTGTGTGTGTGTGTGTGTGTGTGTGTGTGTGTGTGTGTGTGTGTGTGTGTGTGTGTGTGTGTGTGTGTGTGTGTGTGTGTGTGTGTGTGTGTGTGTGTGTGTGTGTGTGTGTGTGTGTGTGCTGGTCGAGGGGGAGGAAGAGGAAGAGGTTTTCATGAGAAGTTAAAGTGTCAGATGACTGAGACGTCTCTTGCTGCGTCTTCTCCATGCTAGCGCCGGTTGAAACCATGCTAGCGCCGGTTGAAACCATGCTAGCGCTGGTTGAAACCATGCTAGCGCTGGTTGAAACCATGCTAGCGCTGGTTGAAACCATGCTAGCGCTGGTTGAAACCATGCTAGCGCTGGTTGAAACCATGCTCGCGCTGGTTGAAACCATGCCTGCGCTGGTTGAAACCATGCCTGCGCTGGTTGAAACCATGCTAGCGCTGGTTGTGGCGTGCATGCTAACAGTCGGGCTAATTGACTATTAATTAGAATGAGAGTCTGAGGCAGATAAAAATAGCTGTGAGGAAACACCCTAATGATGTGCTCTTCTCCTTCGTCTTCCTCCTCATTCATCCCAGCGGGTTTGTTAATGAAAACTTAAGGCTCAAACAAATCCCGGCGTCCCTGGAGAGCTGCGGCGGTGGGTTAGCGTGGAGAAGTAGAGCGGCGTGCAGCAGAAGCATCACTGGCTGCCTGGCTGTGTTTAAGCTAATGAAAGAGCTCCCTAATTACTTTGCCAGCGTTGATTTCCATGAGAAAGCTCCAGTCATCAGTCACAACACCTTATTCATTAGTCTTGCCTAAAGGACGGCCCCTCCATGGCAGTCTCCCCCCCCCCCCCCCCCCCCCCCCCCCCCCCACACACACACACACACACACTTTAATTTCTGATCTACTCTTCCTCACCGCCTCTTATAATAAGCCGTAGTGTTTTCAGAGCGCGGGGGGGGGGGGGGGCTCAACTTCAATCAGACCACAGACTTGATTTGAAGCAGCTTGAAGGAGACGGAGGGTCCAAACCCCCCATGTGGACTACCTTAAGATAGAACTGTTTATGTGGAGTGAAGGGGGGTAGCATGTTCCCATCATACAGGTCTTCATCACAGCTGGGTCTCCTGTCTTTGTTTCCATGAACATCTCTTGAAGAACTCTCCCACTTCCACTCATGATCTGCAGTCTCTGCTGGACCCGGTCCCTGGGCCCTGCACTCTGGACCCTGGTCCCTGTTCCCTGGACCCTGCTCCCTGGACACTGCTCCCTGCTCCCTGGACCCTGCTCCCTGGACCCTGCTCCCTGGACCCCGGTCCCTGGACCCTGCACTCTGGACCCTGTTCCCTGGACACTGCTCCCTGGACCCTGCTCCCTGGACCCTGCTCCTGGACCCTGCTCCATGGACCCGGTCCCTGGACCCTGCACTCTGGACCCTGTTCCCTGGACCCTGTTCCCTGGACACTGCTCCCTGCTCCCTGGACCCTGCTCCCTGGACCCTGCTCCCTGGACCCTGCTCCCT
>NC_136699.1:27152960-27175460 GCF_947650265.1 Symphodus melops
AGAGGAGGGAGAGAGGAGAGAAGGAAGCTAAGGGAGGAGGAGAGGAGGGAGAGAGGAGAGAAGGAAGCTAAGGGAGGAGGAGAGGAGGAGGGAGAGAGGAGAGAAGGAAGCTAAGGGAGGAGGAGAGGAGGGAGAGAGGAGAGAAGGAAGCTAAGGGAGGAGGAGAGGAGGGAGAGAGGAGAGAAGGAAGCTAAGGGAGGAGGAGAGGAGGGAGAGAGGAGAGAAGGAAGCTAAGGGAGGAGGAGAGGAGGAGGGAGAGAGGAGAGAAGGAAGCTATGGGAGGAGGAGAGGAGGGAGAGAGGAGAGAAGGAAGCTATGGGAGGAGGAGAGGAGGAGGGAGAGAGGAGAGAAGGAAGCTAAGGGAGGAGGAGAGGAGGAGAAAATAGGTCACAGCTGTTCTCTATCTCTCATCAGCCCCCCCAAACCCACCCACTGCAAGCACTGCATCCAGCTGTACACACACACACACACACACACAGACACACAGACACACAGACACAGACACACACACACACACACACACACACACACACACACACACACACACACACACACACACACAGTCCATGGGGCCCCAGACTTCACGTTTCACATGTTTATTTTTTCGCTGCAGAGAGAAAGAGGAGAAAAGAAATCTCACATTCCAAAAGAAACATTATCTGCAGGCAGAGGAGGAGGAGGAGCAGGAGGAGGAGGAGCAGTGATAGGAGGAGGAAGTAGAGGAGGAGGAGAAGGAAGTAGAGGAGAAGTAATAGGAGAAAGAAGCAGAGGAGGTGGAGCAGGAGGAGGAGGGGAAGTAATAGGAGGAGGAGGTGGAGGAGCAGGAGGAGGAGCAGTAATAGGAGAAGGAAGTAGAGGAGGAGGATGAGGAGCAGGAGGAGAAGGAAGTAGAGGAGGAGGAGCAGGAAGTATAGGAGCAGGAGCAGGGGGGGGGGGGGGGTTATGAAAGCTGGGAGAGAGAGAGGGAGAGAGAGATCAGAGATCCTGGTGCCAGTTCCCCCGGTAGTCTAGGCCTATAGCAGCAGAACTATGAGCTGGTCCTAAGCCAGCCCTAACTATAAGATTTATCACAAAGAAAAGTTTGAAGTCTATTCTTAAAAGTACCCAGTGTGTCTGCCTCCCGGACCCCGACTGGTAGACGATTCCAAAGGAGCCTGATAACTAAAGGCTCTACCTCCCATAGTACTTTTAGAGACTATAGGCACCACGAGCAGGCCTGCATTCTGGGAACGTAATGTTCTTGATGGATAGTACGGTACAATTAACTCTTTAAGATACGATGGTGCCTGACCGTTTAGAGCTTTGTAGGTGAGCAGAAGGATTTTAAATTCTATTCTAGATTTTATAGGGAGCCAATGGAGAGAAGCCAATACAGGAGTCATGTGGTCCCTTTTCCTCGTTCTAGTAAGAACACGAGCTGCAGCGTTTTGGACGAGTTGGAGGGTCTTTAGAGATTTACCACAGCACCCTGCTAAAATAGAATTACAGTAATCCAACCTGGAGGTAACAAATGCATGAACTAATTTTTCAGCATCATTTTGTGACAGGATCTGTCTGATCTTAGAGATATTACCAAGGTGAAAATAAGCTGTCCTTGAAATGTGTTTAATGTAGGAATCAAAGGACATATCCTGATCCAACAGAACTCCTAGGTTCCTAACAGTGGTACTAGAGGCTACGCTAATACTACTAAGGGCCGTCATATCATCAGAGAAAGTCTCTCTAAGGTTCTTAGGACCAATCACTATAACTTCAGTCTTGTCTGAGTTGAGCAGTAAGAAGTTTCTGGTCATCCAGGTCCTGATGTCCTTGACGCAGGCTTCTAGTTTACGAAGCTGGTTGGTGTCTTCTGGCTTCATTGCTATGTAGAGCTGAGTATCGTCTGCATAGCAATGAAAGTTCATGGAGTGTTTTCTCATAATACTACCTAGAGGAAGCATCTATAATGTAAAGAGAATCAGACCAAGCACTGATCCTTGAGGCACTCCATGGCTAACTTTGGTGTACAAAGAGGACTCATCATGAACACACTGAGACCTGTCTGATAAATAGGATCTAAACCAACTTAAAGCAGTCCCTGTAACTCCAAGTCATTGTTCTAGTCCCTGTAACTCCAAGTCATTGTTCTAGTCCCTGTAACTCCAAGTCATTGTTCTAGTCCCTGTAACTCCAAGTCATTGTTCTAGTCTCTGTAACTTCAAGTCATTGTTCTAGTCTCTGTAACTTCAAGTCATTGTTCTAGTCCCTGTAACTCCAAGTCATTGTTCTAGTCCCTGTAACTCCAAGTCATTGTTCTAGTCCCTGTAACTCCAAGTCATTGTTCTAGTCCCTGTAACTCCAAGTCATTGTTCTAGTCTCTGTAACTCCAAGTCACATTTACCAGGAGAGATTTAGATGCTAGGGATCTCATGTTTAGTAAGCCGCATTTAATTGTTAGATTTTTTTTGCCAAATCGTATTTGTAGTTTTGATTTTGACTAAATGTTGATGATTTACGCCTCTTTTATTGAGGCTGCCTATGACAGGTCTGGGGCGGAGAACAGACACAGTATCTATAGTATAAGTAGGGTTACAGCTATAAGAAGATCTAACTGAGTTACAGGTAGATTTACAGTCACAGCTATAGTGGCAGGTAAACAGATCTAAAGGAAGCGCAGAGAAGTGTGTAAGACTGCAGCTCTGCATCCTGGAGGTTTTGCTGATTCATTGAAACACGTTAACGTGTGTGAGGGGAACAAAAACGATCTTTACTCTTTACTCTTTTATTGAGCCCGTGTCTCCTGCTAACTGCAGCCTGTTGTGTTTAACCCTGAACTCCTGGATCAGCACCTTCCTTTCAAACATGTTAAATTCAGACACCGTCACAATCACAGCAGTTTTTACCTGACTTGATGAATCACACTGTGGACTAATTTAACTTCTTTACATTTTCTCCTCCCAGTATTTTACACTCTGACGCCTCATATTACATATTCATTAATACAAACATACTAAATGAACAACACGAGTTGTTTTACTCATATAAAGACTCGTTCCTCTCTGCACGCTGTTAGTACATCAGATAACATGCTGTTAGATGCTGGTGTCACGTTTATACACGTTTAGTGCATCAGGCCCTCAGACTGTGAACAGATCCTCTAAGGCTGAACAGGTTCATTCAGTCCAGCAAAACCATGTCCTCATCTCACCTGTCCTTACCTGTGCTGTCCTCTCCTGTGCTGTCCTCTCCTGTGTTGTTCTCACCTGTGTTGTTCTCTCCTGTGCTGTCCTCACCTGTGCTGTTCTCACCTGTGCTGTTCTCACCTGTGCTGTTCTCACCTGTGCTGTTCTCACCTGTGCTGTCCTCTCCTGTGCTGTTCTCACCTGTGCTGTTCTCACCTGTGCTGTTCTCACCTGTGCTGTCCTCTCCTGTGCTGTCCTCACCTGTGCTGTCCTCTCCTGTGTTGTTCTCTCCTGTGCTGTTCTCACCTGTGCTGTTCTCACCTGTGCTGTCCTCTCATGTGCTGTCCTCTCATGTGTTGTTCTCTCCTGTGCTGTTCTCACCTGTGTTGTCCTCTCCTGTGCTGTCCTCACCTGTGCTGTCCTCTCCTGTGCTGTTCTCACCTGTGCTGTCCTCACCTGTGTTGTTCTCACCTGTGTTGTTCTCACCTGTGTTGTTCTCTCCTGTGCTGTCCTCACCTGTGCTGTTCTCTCCTGTGCTGTCCTCACCTGTGCTGTCCTCTCATGTGCTGTCCTCACCTGTGCTGTCCTCTCCTGTGTTGTCCTCACCTGTGCTGTCCTCTCATGTGCTGTCCTCACCTGTGCTGTCCTCACCTGTGTTGTCCTCTCCTGTCCTTTAATATCAAATGGAGCATGTTGTAAAAACTTTAATCAACATTGTGTCATATCTGAACACATCCTCCGTCCTGACCTGCTTCTTCCTCGCTGCCTGTCTCATGTAATTTAACCAAATCTGATGCAGAGTGGAACTTGGTCAAAGCCTCTCTATCTCCCTGCTGCCATCACTCAGCAAACCCCGTCTGAAAGGCGTACCAAAGCTCTTTGAAGGCTCTCAAATTCATACTTAAATCTCTGAGATGCATTGAAGGCTCAGGACGAGGACTTTTTAATCTCCAGCCACCCGCAGGCCAGATCTCACCCTGCTAGAACAAACACATCTGTGTGTGTGTGACGCTCAATCCCTCAGATTATCTTTTCTTGTTCGCTTTCTCTTCATCATTATTCAAATGTTCATTGTTTTCAGCTGGTTCTGAAGGAGAGACTCCAGATCAACAGACTCAGAGGAGTCTCCTTCAGCTTTAAAGAGAGCAAGATTAACTCCTCCATTCACACACTGATGGTAGAGGCTGCTGCAGAGTAAAGAGTCCATCAGTATGAACTCATCCATTCACACACATTCACACACTGATGGTAGAGGCTGCTGCAGAGTAAAGAGTCCATCAGTATGAACTCATCCATTCAGACACATTCACACACTGATGGTAGAGGCTGCAGCAGTGTAAAGAGTCCATCAGTATGAACTCATCCATTCATACACATTCACACACTGATGGTAGAGGCTGCTGCAGAGTAAAGAGTCCATCAGTATGAACTCATCCATTCATACACATTCACACACTGATGGTAGAGGCTGCTGCAGAGTAAAGAGTCCATCAGTATACAAAGCAGTGTGATCAACTTGGGGTTAGGTGTCTTTCCCAAGAACACGTTGGACATGTGGCTGCAGGAGCTGGGGATCGAACCCTTGACTTTCTTGTCGAGAGACGACCGACTCGACCACTGAACGACAGCCAGCCAGTGTTAAAGAAGAAAGCAGGCATTTCTGATGTTGAATGTTTTCTAAAGATGGTGGATTGTGTGTGTGAGCTGACACTGCAGGGCGGGTTATATGCACAGCTCAATGCCACATTTAGTTGTGCACATGGATATTAGGAGCATGTTTGCTGCTGCTTGTTTCTACATCAGCTATAAAAAGACGCCTTCTCCACTTCCCAGGGCCGCTGGCAAGTTGAGTCGCTTGAAAAGGATCAAGGATGAGAAAGAGGCGAGGAGTTTGCATCATTCCTTTAATCTGAGATTTAGGAGGGGGCTGCAGAGAGGGCGAGAGAGAGAATGAGCCAACAACAAAGAGAGAGAGAAAAGATGAGGAGAAATGAAACAAGAGAAGAACAAAGGGAGGAGGAGAAAGAAGTTCACAGAGCATCGTCTGAAGACAGGACACACACCAAGCACACACACACACACACACACACACACACACACACACCAAGCACACCAACACAC
The DNA here is from genome assembly GCF_947650265.1 of Symphodus melops. NCBI lineage: Eukaryota > Metazoa > Chordata > Actinopteri > Labriformes > Labridae > Symphodus > Symphodus melops. Next base: position 27,158,243 of record NC_136699.1, read on the forward strand.
ACACACACACACACACACACACACACCAAGCACACCAACACACACACACACACACACCAAGGCACTACACACACACCAAGCACACCAACACACACACACACACACACACACACACACACACACACACACACACACACACACACACACACCAAGCATATAAACACACACACACACACACACACACACACACACACACCAAGCATATAAACACACACACACACACACACACACACACACACACACCAAGCACACACCAAGCATATAAACACACACACACACACACCAAGCATATAAACACACACACACACACACACCAAGCATATAAACACACACACACACACACACACACACACACACACACACACACACACCAAGCATATAAACACACACACACACACACCAAGCATATAAACACACACACACACACACACCAAGCATATAAACACACACACACACACACACACACACACACACACACCAAGCACACACCTAGCATATAAACACACACACACACACACACACACACACACACACCAAGCATATAAACACACACACACACACACACACACACCAAGCATATAAACAGACACACACACACACACCAAGCATTTAAACACACACACACACACCAAGCATATAAACACACACACACACACACCAAGACAATACGCACACACCAAGCATATAAACACACACACACACACACACACCAAGACAATACACACACACCAAGCATAAAAACACACACACACACACCAAGCATATAAACACACACACACACACCAAGACACTACACACACACCAAGCATATAAACAAACACACACACACACACACACACACACACACACACACACCAAGCATATAAACACACACACACCGAGAATATAAACACACACACCAAGAATATAAACACACACACACCGAGAAAATAAACACACACACACCAAGAATATAAACACACACACACCAAGAATATAAACACACACAGCGAGAATACAAACACACACACACCAAGAATATAAACACACACACACCAAGAATATAAACACACACACACCAAGAATATAAACACACACACACCGAGAACATAAACACACACACACCAAGAATATAAACACACACACACACACACACACATACACACCAAGACAATACACACACCAAGCATATAAACACACACACACACCAAGAATATATACACACACACACACCGAGAATATAAACACACACACACACACCGAGAATATAAACACACACACACCAAGAATATAAACACACACACCGAGAATATAAACACACACACACCAAGAATATAAACACACACACACCAAGAATATAAACACACACACCAAGAATATAAACACACACACACCAAGAATATAAACACACACACCAAGAATATAAACACACACACCGAGAATATAAACACACACACACCAAGAATATACACACACACACCGAGAAAATAAACACACACACACCAAGAATTTAAACACACACACACCAAGAATATAAACACACACACCGAGAATATAAACACACACACACCGAGAATATAAACACACACACACCGAGAATATAAACACACACACACCGAGAATATAAACACACACACACCAAGAATATAAACACACACACACCGAGAATATAAACACACACACACCGAGAATATAAACACACACACACCAAGAATATAAACACACACACCAAGAATATATACACACACACACACACACCGAGAATATAAACACACAGACCGAGAATATAAACACACACACACCAAGAATATAAACACACACACCGAGAATATAAACACACACACCAAGAATATAAACACACACACCAAGAATATAAACACACACACCAAGAATATAAACACACACACGCCGAGAATATAAACACATACACACCGAGAATATAAACACACACACCAAGAATATAAACACACACACACACACACCGAGAATATAAACACACAGACCGAGAATATAAACACACACACACCAAGAATATAAACACACACACCAAGAATATAAACACACACACACCAAGAATATAAACACACACACAATGAGAATATAAACACACACACCAAGAATATAAACACACACACACTGAGAATATAAACACAAACACCAAGACACTACACACCACCAAGAATATAAACACACACACACACACACACACACACACACCAAGAATATAAACACACACACCAAGAAGAAAAACACACACACACCCAGACAATACACACACACACACCAAGAATTATAAACACACACACACAGACATACACTAAGACAATTAACACACACACACACAGAGACATACACTAAGACAATAAACACACACACACACATACAATAAGACAATAAACACACACACAGACATACACTAAGACAATAAACACACACACACACAGACATACACTAAGACAATAAACACACACACACTTAGACAATAAACACACACACAGACATACACTAAGACAATAAACACACACACACAGAGACATACACTAAGACAATAAACACACACACACACACACACTAAGACAATAAACACACACACACACACACAGAGACGTACACTAAGACAATAAACACACACACACACAGAGACGTACACTAAGACAATAAACACACACACAGACACACACTAAGACAATAAACACACACAGACACAGACATACACTAAGACAATAAACACACACACAGACACACACTAAGACAATAAACACACACACAGACACACACTAAGACAATAAACACACACACACACACACACACACACACTAAGACAATAAACACACACACACACACACACACACACACACAGAGACGTACACTAAGACAATAAACACACACACACACAGAGACATACACTAAGACAATAAACACACACACACACACACACACACACTAAGACAATAAACACACACACACACACACACACACACACACAGAGACGTACACTAAGACAATAAACACACACACACACAGAGACGTACACTAAGACAATAAACACACACACAGACACACACTAAGACAATAAACACACACAGACACAGAGACGTACACTAAGACAATAAACACACACACAGACACACACTAAGACAATAAACACACACACACACAGAGACGTACACTAAGACAATAAACACACACACAGACACACACTAAGACAATAAACACACACACACACAGAGACGTACACTAAGACAATAAACACACACACAGACACACACTAAGACAATAAACACACACACACACACACTAAGACAATAAACACACACACACACACACAGACACACACTAAGACAATAAACACACACAGACATAAACTAAGACAATAAACAAACACACCTCTGTTTATTTCTTCTTGTTGTCACTGAATGTTAAATTGAGGAACTCGACCTGCCGACTTTCCAAAAGTCCATCACAGGGAACAATGAGTAGTGATGTGATGTTTGAACGAGTAGTGATGTGACGTTTGAACAAATAGTGATTCAACTCAACTCAACTCAACTTTATTTATGAAGCACTTTAAACAGCCGTAGCTGTGACAAAGTGCTGTACATACATGAAGAGCACAAACACAAAACACAAGTAAAACACAAACAGGGTTAAAACAATAAAAACAATAAAAACAATAGAGCAGCAGCGTTCTGGACTAACTGGAGCCGCGTGAGGGAGGACAGGCTGACTCCGAAGTAAAGTGCGTTGCAGTAATCCAGCCGAGATGTAACGAAGGCGTGGATTACTGTTTCAAAGTGCTTGTGTGAAATAAAGGGCTTCACCTTGGCCAGCCGCCTTAGGTGAAAGAAGCTGGACTTAACAGCTGCACTAATTTGCTGATCCAATTTAAAATCACTGTCCATCTTAAAGCCCAGGTTTGAGACTATCGGCTTCATATAGTGTGCCAAAGGGCCCAGGTAAACAGGGGGGGTTTTAACAGAGCCACTCGGACCAAACACCATCACTTCAGTTTTGTTTTCATTAAATTTTAAAAAGTTCAGAGACATCCAGGACTTAATGTCTTGAAGACATGACAGAAGTGGATCCAGACAGAAGGCATCTTTCTTCTTCAGTGACACATAAATCTGACTGTCGTCAGCATAACAGTGAAAAGAGATACCATGCTTTCTCAGGATGGAACCCATGGGAAGCAGATACAGTGAGAAAAGCAGGGGTCCTAGAATTAAAGCCTGTGGGACCCCATATGACAGCGGAGCAGAGCGGGACTCAGAAGCACCAAGGCTTACGCACATTGCTCTTCCTGCAAGATAAGATCTAAACCAGTCCAGGGCACTACCACAAATGCCCACTAGGTGCTGCAACCTAGACACTAAGATCTTGTGGTCCTCAGTATCAAATGCCACAGTTAGGTCCAGCAGGACAAGGATCGCATAGTCTCCAGAATCATTCACCAAGAGGATGTCATTGAACACTTTTAATAAAGCTGACTCCGTGCTATGCCATCCATCCATCCATTTTCTACCACTTATCCGGGGCCAGGTCGCGGGGGCAGCAGTCTAAGCAGAGACACCCAGACTTCCCTCACCCCAGACACCTCCTCCAGCTCTTTCGGTGGGACCCCGAGGCGTTCCCAAGCCAGCCGAGAGACATAGTCTCTCCAGCGTGTCCTGGGTCTACCGATGTGACGTTTGAACGAGTAGTGATGTGACGTTTGAACGAGTAGTGATGTGACGTTTGAACAAGTGGTGATGTGACGTTTGAACAAGTAGTGATGTGACGTTTGAACAACAAGTAGTGATGTGACGTTTGAACGAGTAGTGATGTGACGTTGGAACAAGTAGTGATGTGACGTTTGAACAAGTAGTGATGTGACGTTTGAACAAGTAGTGATGTGACGTTTGAACAACAAGTAGTGATGTGACGTTTGAACAAGTAGTGATGTGACGTTTGAACAAGTAGTGATGTGACGTTTGAACAAGTAGTGATGTGACGTTTGAACAACAAGTAGTGATGTGACGTTTGAACAAGTAGTGATGTGACGTTTGAACAAGTAGTGATGTGACGTTTGAACGAGTAGTGATGTGACGTTTGAACAAGTAGTGATGTGACGTTTGAACGAGTAGTGATGTGACGTTTGAACAAGTAGTGATGTGACGTTTGAACAACAAGTAGTGATGTGACGTTTGAACAAGTAGTGATGTGACGTTTGAACAAGTAGTGATGTGACGTTTGAACAACAAGTAGTGATGTGACGTTTGAACAAGTAGTGATGTGACGTTTGAACAACAAGTAGTGATGTGACGTTTGAACAACGAGTAGTGATGTGACGTTTGAACAAGTAGTGATGTGACGTTTGAACAAGTAGTGATGTGACGTTTGAACGAGTAGTGATGTGACGTTTGAACAAGTAGTGATGTGACGTTTGAACGAGTAGTGATGTGACGTTTGAACAAGTAGTGATGTGACGTTTGAACAACAAGTAGTGATGTGACGTTTGAACAAGTAGTGATGTGACGTTTGAACAAGTAGTGATGTGACGTTTGAACAACAAGTAGTGATGTGACGTTTGAACAACGAGTAGTGATGTGACGTTTGAACAACGAGTAGTGATGTGACGTTTGAACAACAAGTAGTGATGTGACGTTTGAACAACAAGTAGTGATGTGACGTTTGAACAACGAGTAGTGATGTGACGTTTGAACAACGAGTAGTGATGTGACGTTTGAACAACAAGTAGTGATGTGACGTTTGAACAAGTAGTGATGTGACGTTTGGGAATCATACACGTTTGCTACAATACATCAACATTTTCATTTAGTCCTTGGATCCAGAAAAGAGGGTGTTGGATGATCCTGTGGTCCACATGGTCATTAAAGACCCTCAGCCTATCATGGTGTGTGTGTGTGTGTGTGTGTGTGTGTGTGTGCAGATCTTAACTATCTTTAAGGTCAATTATTCACTTCTTCTCTTCTTCAGGCTTTGAAGGCGAAGGAGCAGCACTCTGACCCCGGTTACAGAAGCACGTTTCCACCATGGTGTGTTCACACCTTAACCACTCTCCACGTGATTTAAAACTAAACGCTCTGTTATTGCACTGATGTTTCTGTGTGACAGTGTGCAGTGTGTCTGCTTCATTTGTTATATCATCCTGTATCTGGTGTCTAGGGCTTCTGTTATGGTTGCCATGGTATCAAACATGTTGATGTCATTTGATTTTTTACACGAATGAAATCTGAGTTTTAAATTCCTCATTTCTCCATGCCGTCGCCTCGAGCAGCAGCTTATTGAATCTTCTAAGTTGAGAAGCAGACGGGTTTCAAAGAGCACAGTGACAGGCCTTCACGGCATGAGAGGGACGCAGGCGACAGTCAGCAGCATCCAGTCACAGCTCGAGGTTGGAGGGCAGTGTGTGCTGTCATCAACATCAACAGCCAGCAGCTCGCTCAGCGATGCTCTCTGATGTTTGCTGTAAGTGCAGCAGAAACAGGATCATATCTACGTTAAGCTTCAGGACACAAACAGTCTGACACATACCCTGACAATCTACCAGAGATGGTCACGAGTCACTTCACCAAGTCATTTACAGGAACTCAAGTGTCTCATTGGTTTGATCAATAATAACACATTGAAAATCCCAGGAAGAGACAAACTGCTAACATGCTCGAGATGTGGACCAGTTATTCATTAAGATGATCACAAAGTAACCACCCTCGGTCCAATCATCTTTCTACAACTTCAATGACTTGCTGAGAAATATGTCAATTAATCTACCCTTGCCCTTGTGATTCATCCAGTCAATCAATCAGTCGATCGACTCGTCAGCCTGTTGGGGTTCTGCAGCTTAGTGAGGAGGACCTGATGAGAGCGAGTGCCTGAGGACGAGCAGAGAAACACCACTGTCTCTGTGAAGGACGATCCACAGACTGACCACGGGGCAACACAGCAAGCCGGGTGGGAGTGGGGTGAGGGGTGAGAGCGGGGCGATAGAGGGGAGGTGCTGAGATGAAGTGTGTTGTACCCGAGGAGATGCCACTGTGAGAGCAGCTGGTATCCTGGCAGGATTAGAGACAGAAGAGAAGTCATGCTGACAGAGAAAGATGGAGGGCATCAGACACCCCCCCCCCCACCACCACCTCCTCCTCTCTCAGGGTAACAACCCAATAAAAACAGCACAGTGAAAGCACTGTGGTGACACCCTAGAGCCCTCCAACCATCAGCAGTATGAGCTGACCCACATCATGTTCCCACCATCTTTTAACATCAGCCATGAAAAGATCAAATCAACAAAAGAAACCGTTTCTGTGGATTTGTGTAAAACAGGAGTAAATGACCCACATCGTGATTTTACCCTGAGCTCAATCTGCTGGGAGACAGTAGACTACAGGTCAGACAGAAGCTCGTCCTCTGTGTTGGAGGAGACAGTAGACTAGAGGTCAGTAAGAAGCTCGTCCTCTGAGTTGGAGGAGACAGTAGACTAGAGGTCAGAAAGAAACTCGTCCTCTGAGTCGGAGGAGACAGTAGACTAGAGGTCAGTAAGAAGCTCGTCCTCTGAGTTGGAGGAGACAGTAGACTAGAGGACAGTAAGAAGCTTGTCCTCTGAGTTGGAGGAGACAGTAGACTAGAGGTCAGTAAGAAGCTCGTCCTCTGTGTCGGAGGAGACAGTAGACTACAGGTCAGACAGAAGCTCGTCCTCTGTGTCGGAGGAGACAGTAGACTAGAGGTCAGACAGAAGCTTGTCCTCTGAGTTGGAGGAGACAGTAGACTAGAGGTCAGACAGAAGCTCGTCCTCTGTGTCGGAGGAGACAGTAGACTACAGGTCAGACAGAAGCTCGTCCTCTGTGTTGGAGGAGACAGTAGACTAGAGGACAGTAAGAAGCTTGTCCTCTGAGTTGGAGGAGACAGTAGACTAGAGGTCAGTAAGAAGCTCGTCCTCTGTGTCGGAGGAGACAGTAGACTAGAGGTCAGTAAGAAGCTCGTCCTCTGTGTCGGAGGAGACAGTAGACTAGAGGTCAGTAAGAAGCTCGTCCTCTGAGTCGGAGGAGACAGTAGACTAGAGGTCAGAAAGAAGCTCGTCCTCTGAGTCGGAGGAGACAGTAGACTAGAGGTCAGTAAGAAGCTCGTCCTCTGAGTCGGAGGAGACAGTAGACTAGAGGTCAGTAAGAAGCTCGTCCTCTGAGTCGGAGGAGACAGTAGACTAGAGGACAGTAAGAAGCTCGTCCTCTGAGTCGGAGGAGACAGTAGACTAGAGGTCAGTAAGAAGCTCGTCCTCTGAGTTGGAGGAGACAGTAGACTAGAGGTCAGACAGAAGCTCGTCCTCTGAGTTGGAGGAGACAGTAGACTAGAGGTCAGACAGAAACTCGTCCTCTGAGTTGGAGGAGACAGTAGACTAGAGGTCAGACAGAAGCTCGTCCTCTGTGTCGGAGGAGACAGTAGACTAGGATTGTGCATTACCCCATTCATGCACTTTGCTCTATAAAAGTATCAGACCCATGTGACGAACATCATGTGTTCTCAGATGCAGCTTTTCTGCTTTGGTTGAAATCGTCTCAAACCAATTAAAACAGGCTCACTATGCAGTCCTCCTCATTCGCACAGATCACACGCCACACCAGGAAGTGTGTGCAGGATTCAGAGGTACGATCTGGTAATTAGCTCCAAACCAGCACGTTTCAGATCTATCATGAGATTTCTGCACCATGCCTATCGCAGCCTTATCAACTGATACTGAGCGATGGAACATGAGGAATAGGAAATGGCTGAACGGAGGGCAAAATAAGAGTATCACACAGACACACAGGTGTGGAGGTGATGGTGGATTCTGGATAAAAGTGCCAGCGTGCCCTCGTTCTCCTGACAGTGACAGACGGAGACAGAGATGAAAGAACGGATGGATGTGTGTTGGAATGAAAGGTGGAGGAGGAGATGAAAGCGAGGGGGTCAAGAGACTGAGCGACAGGTTTCATCTTTCTACGGGGGGGGGGGGATTAGCCCTGTTTGGCCCAGTTCGCTCTGCTCATTTGATCTGATGGCTCTTTGTGGCTCACATCCTGTCGACACCATGAGCTGATGAAGGGCGCTAACGGCAGGGATGAAAAGATGCAATCAGCCGACTGACGACCAGTTAACGTCAGGATCCAGTTTGCAAATCTACGGGAGAAGATTTCATCACTCCTCAGGCAGTCAGGGACTGAACACTGACAAGATGGAGGAACGTTCTTCTTTAATAATGTTGGAACCCCAGACTGAGAAACAGCAAACAGGTCACGTTACTGTCAGTGTGTGTGTGTGTGTGTGTGTGTGTGTGTGTGTGTGTGTCTGTGTGTGTGTGTGTGTCTGTGTGTGTGTGTGTGTGTGTGTGTCTGTGTGTGTGTGTCTGTGTGTGTGTGTGTGTGTGTGTGTGTGTGTGTCTGTGTGTGTGTGTGTGTCTGTGTGTCTGTGTGTGTGTGTGTGTCTGTGTGTGTGTCTGTGTGTGTGTGTGTGTGTGTGTGTGTGTGTCTGTGTGTGTGTGTCTGTGTGTGTGTGTGTGTGTCTGTGTGTGTGTGTGTGTGTGTGTCTGTGTGTGTGTCTGTGTGTGTGTGTGTGTGTGTGTGTGTGTGTGTGTGTGTGTGTGTGTCTGTGTGTGTGTCTGTGTGTGTGTGTGTGTGTGTGTGTGTGTGTGTGTGTGTGTGTGTGTGTGTGTGTGTGTGTCTGTGTGTGTGTGTGTGTGTGTGTCTGTGTGTGTGTCTGTGTGTGTGTGTGTGTGTGTGTGTGTGTGTCTGTGTGTGTGTGTCTGTGTGTGTGTGTGTGTGTCTGTGTGTGTGTCTGTGTGTGTGTGTGTGTGTGTGTGTGTGTGTGTGTCTGTGTGTGTGTGTGTGTGTCTGTGTGTGTGTGTGTGTGTGTCTGTGTGTGTGTCTGTGTGTGTGTCTGTGTGTGTGTGTGTGTGTCTGTGTGTGTGTGTGTGTGTGTGTCTGTGTGTGTGTCTGTGTGTGTGTGTGTGTGTGTGTGTGTGTGTGTGTGTGTGTGTGTGTGTGTGTCTGTGTGTGTGTCTGTGTGTGTGTGTGTGTGTGTGTGTGTGTGTGTGTGTGTGTGTGTGTCTGTGTGTGTATTATGTTAGTCACAAAAAGCCTTTGTCAAACTGCTGCCGTCAATAAGTGACTCAGAGTCCCAGGCGTGACACTCCACGACTTTACATCTCAACCTCTGCTCACCTCCTCACCCCGCCTTCCTCGTCTCTGTCCCCTCCTTTACCTTACCCACCTCCCTCGTCTCCGTCCCCTCCTTTACCTTACCCGCCTCCCTCGTCTCTGTCCCCTCCTTTACCTTACCCACCTCCCTCGTCTCTGTCCCCTCCTTTACCTTACCCGCCTCCCTCGTCTCTGTCCCCTCCTTTACCTTACCCGCCTCCCTGGTCTCCGTCCCCTCCTTTACCTTACCCGCCTCCCTCGTCTCTGTCCCCTCCTTTACCTTACCCGCCTCCCTGGTCTCCGTCCCCTCCTTTACCTTACCCGCCTCCCTCGTCTCTGTCCCCTCCTTTACCTTACCCGCCTCCCTCGTCTCTGTCCCCTCCTTTACCTTACCCGCCTCCCTCGTCTCCGTCCCCTCCTTTACCTTACCCGCCTCCCTGGTCTCCGTCCCCTCCTTTACCTTACCCGCCTCCCTCGTCTCTGTCCCCTCCTTTACCTAACCCGCCTCCCTCGTCTCTGTCCCCTCCTTTACCTTACCCGCCTCCCTCGTCTCCGTCCCCTCCTTTACCTTACCCGCCTCCCTCGTCTCCGTCCCCTCCTTTACCTTACCCGCCTCCCTCGTCTCTGTCCCCTCCTTTACCTTACCCGCCTCCCTCGTCTCCGTCCCCTCCTTTACCTTACCCGCCTCCCTCGTCTCCGTCCCCTCCTTTACCTTACCCGCCTCCCTCGTCTCCGTCCCCTCCTTTACCTTACCCGCCTCCCTCGTCTCCGTCCCCTCCTTTACCTTACCCGCCTCCCTCGTCTCCGTCCCCTCCTTTACCTTACCCGCCTCCCTCGTCTCCGTCCCCTCCTTTACCATACCCGCCTCCCTCGTCTCCGTCCCCTCCTTTACCTTACCCGCCTCCCTCGTCTCCGTCCCCTCCTTTACCATACCCGCCTCCCTCGTCTCCGTCCCCTCCTTTACCTTACCCGCCTCCCTCGTCTCCGTCCCCTCCTTTACCTTACCCGCCTCCCTCGTCTCCGTCCCCTCCTTTACCATACCCGCCTCCCTCGTCTCCGTCCCCTCCTTTACCTTACCCGCCTCCCTCGTCTCCGTCCCCTCCTTTACCTTACCCGCCTCCCTCGTCTCCGTCCCCTCCTTTACCATACCCGCCTCCCTCGTCTCCGTCCCCTCCTTTACCTTACCCGCCTCCCTCGTCTCCGTCCCCTCCTTTACCTTACCCGCCTCCCTCGTCTCCGTCCCCTCCTTTACCTTACCCACCTCCCTCGTCTCCGTCCCCTCCTTTACCTTACCCGCCTCCCTCGTCTCCGTCCCCTCCTTTACCTTACCCGCCTCCCTCGTCTCCGTCCCCTCCTTTACCTTACCCGCCTCCCTCGTCTCCGTCCCCTCCTTTACCATACCCGCCTCCCTCGTCTCCGTCCCCTCCTTTACCTTACCCGCCTCCCTCGTCTCCGTCCCCTCCTTTACCTTACCCGCCTCCCTCGTCTCCGTCCCCTCCTTTACCTTACCCACCTCGTTCTTCCTCCCGCTCTTGTCTTTTCTGTGAGCACAGTTGAAGCCTCTGGAGTCAACAGCTTTCATCGCCGGCGTCGCCTGTCACAGCGTTTGTGTTGTTGTACGAGAGCGAGGGATGAGAGGAGAAGACGAGTGTAAGGGGGTGGCTGACATGTCAGCAGAAGATGAAGAACACGAAGAGAAGCACGTTGACACTGAGTTAAAGAATCTCTGATTTGAGGTTACATTTACATTTTACACTGTCGACGTTCAGCTGACGCCTCTTTTCTTCTTCTGGCCTGCGATGAATTCAGCAGAACAACGAGTTTAAACAGAGTCACAGAAGAGACGGCATGTCGCTGTCATCGTTCACGCACGGCCTGCGCCGACCTCCACCTCGGCGGTGAGGAAGTGTGGACTAGGAGAAATCCTTCCTGCATATCATCCCACATCTGTATGAACTGTCACTATATATATATATATATATATATATGCATATATATTAAAGTGTAGTACAGGTCACAGAGAGAAAAGGTGCAGAAGTAAAGGAAGGGGACCTTTAATCTTCATGACAGAGACTCTAAAGGTTAGGGGTTATATATATATAAACCCTATATTAAGATGGACAGCATGTCTCAGGATGAAGCCAGAATATCACTGTGACAATGCTGCATGTTGTAAACTTGGAATCAGAGTCTGTGCAGTGCAGATCAGCATATTGACTCCATGCTACATGTTTAACATATAAACACATCAAACGTAGTCCTCAGCAGAACTGACCACAAGGGCAAACCTCACCATATCATATGAGCTTCATGCTCGGAGCATCAGATAGAGCAGACAGAACTGAACATATGTCAACACTATATATATGAGCAGTTTTAGAGAGATTACAGACTGTGATCATTCTGAGAGAATCATCCCTGCAGGGGTGTTACTGTGAGTGGACTCCAGTTTGAGCTGGGTGTTAAATCAACTGGTTGTTTTTACTGTCAGTGGTAAAGATCTGACCTATATTGAGCTGTCGCATAATTGAACTCATTAAACCAGGATCCAGCAGTATGCAGGCTTTCACAAAGACACCCATTTGTTTCCAAAAGGAGAGACGAGAGGGGTCTTAATGTACGCACAGATTTTTTTCATGATTACTCCAATTACAGCGCGCTGATCACATTACATCCTCAGAGCTTTGTCACAGCTGCCAGACGCTCAGCATATTGGATTATAACAGGTAATCCAGCTCACATTATGCTATTATTGTTTTAAAGTCAGAACCTGAATCCACTGTGGGAGAATGACAAGCCCACGCTGACTAAAGCATGGCTTCAGTGGGAAGAGGCAGTGATTATCTCCCATGAGGGATTTGCTCATTAAATTGATTGCATGGATTTGCATTAAATCCTGAAATGATAAACCTCACACCTCCTCTGAAATGTCTACACACACACCTCACTGAAAATCAGAATTGACATTTTAAACACGACCGGCAGGTGCACGAGTAAGAACTTGTGTTGGAGGGAATTTGAACAAACAGGATAAGCCACCGAGCCTCCAGGGCGGAGAGAGCTCCTGTCCTGGCCCTGTGACCACGTTGACAGGTCGGGTTTATGTGTCTGTGCAATGTGTGGCACTGAGAGAGCATCTCTGCAGCCGCTGTGTCAGCCTGCTGAATCTCTGCTTCCCCATGACTGAGAGAGATGTCAGAGGTGACAGCGAGGCCAACGTCTCCACTCAGATCATCATGGCTTAAAGCTCCCTCTGACAGCCGGGCATTTCAGCATAGCTGTCGCTTTGCCCCAGAATACGACACCTGATGGGAGATTGTTTACAATGTTCACATGACAACATGTCTCAGAGAGGAACCTGATGACAGACCGGCCACATTCTCATAGCTACTCCATAAAAAACACTGGATACCTCTGAAACAGTGACAGTTTACTCTGCTAGGACAAAAACATCCTGAAACATCCCTAACTAAAGCCTGACCAGTCAAACCAGTCACTAAAGCCTGACCAGTCAAACCAGTCACTAAAGCCTGACCAGTCAAACGAGTCACTAAAGCCTGACCAGTCAAACCAGTCACTAAAGCCTGACCAGTCAAACCAGTCACTAAAGCCTGACCAGTCAAACCAGTCACTAAAGCCTGACCAGTCAAACCAGTCACTAAAGCCTGACCAGTCAAACCAGTCACTGAAGCCTGACCAGTCAAACCAGTCACTGAAGTCTGAACAGTCAAACCAGTCACTAAAGCCTGACCAGTCAAACCAGTCACTAAAGCCTGACCAGTCAAACCACTAACTAAAGTCTGACCAGTCAAACCAGTCACAGGAGTCTAGTCCTGGCGCTGTGAGTGACGGCTGCCTCTCCAGCAGCTCTCTCTCTCTTTAGCCTTTTCTTAACGTTTTTAAACTTTTTTGCCTTTTCTTTACTCTTCCCTGCGAAGAGATCGTGTGCTTTATATATCCTATGGATACACTTAAGTTTAATACTCAACCAGGAGCCAGTTTTCTCACATATTCTCGGGAGAAACTTCTGGCTCTAAGAACAACGGGACAAGCTGGGATACGACACCCCATCCCGGAGGAGTTGAGGAGACCCGGGGGCTGCAAGGCCGGAGCTAAGCTAAAAGCCGAGACAGCGGAGAAACGGAGGCGCTACAAGCCATCGATTCCCTCCGTCATCATGGGGAATGTGAACTCGTTGCCGAACAAGATCGACGAGCTGTCCGCACTGAACAACCAGCGGATCTACCGTGAGAGCAGCTTGTTCATCTTCACGGAGACATGGCTAAACCACCTAGTACCGGATGCTAACGTGAACATGTTGGGATTCACTGCCGTGAGAGCCGACAGAGACAAGAAAGCGAGCGGGAAAAGTGAAGGTGGGGGACTCATCATGTATGTAACCCAGGACATATCTCCGTAAAGACAGTCTCATGTTGCCGGGACCTCGAGCTGCTAGCTGTTAGCCTGTGGCCTCACTATCTGCAGAGGGAGTTCAGTCACGTGATCGCCATCTGTGTTTACAATCCTCCGAGTGCGGACGCAGCCACTGCATGTGAGAAAATCCACTCTGTCACTGCGAGGCTGCAGACACGGCACCCTGAGGCACTTATGATCATTTCTGGGGATTTTAATCATGCAACTCTGGACTCAAGTTTGGCTGTTTTTAATCAAGTTGTGGACTGTCCTACACGAAACAGCAGGACAATAGATCTCCTGTATGTTAATGTGAAGGATGCATACAGAGCGACTCCCCTCCCCCCATTAGGGAAGTCTGATCACAACTTGGTTCACCTACAGCCATCTTACACCCCCGGGTCCAAAAGCTGCCGGTTACAACTCGATCCATCAGGAGGTGGTCCCCAGAGATGGAAAGTGCCCTCAGAGACTGTTATAACACCACAGACTGGGAGGTGCTGATGGATCCGCATGGTGAGGATATAGAGGGGATGACACACTGTGTGACGGACTACTTGAATTTCTGCGTCGACGTGGTCGCTCCTGTTAAGACTGTCCGCTGTTTCCCTAATAACAAGCCATGGGTAACGCGGGAAGTTAAGGCTGTCCTTAACAAGAAGAAGGCTGCCTTCAGGAGCAGAGACAGGGAGGCCATGAAGGCAGCACAGCAGGAGGTCTGGGACGGTGTGAGGACCATCACAGGTCACAACACAAAGACCAGGGCCATAGGGGGAACAATGGAGAGGGCAAACAAACTGAATGACTTCTTCAACCGGTTCAGACCCCAGATACAACATGCCAGGACTGCCTGCAGTTCCCGTACCAGCCAGGTGTTGGTGTGGAGGATGCCATCCTGTACCTGCTACATCGAGCTCACTCCCATCTGGATAAGGGAAGCGGCACTGTGAGGATCCTCTTCTTGGACTTCTCCAGTGCTTTCAACACTATCCAGCCCCCCCTGCTCCGGGAAAACTGAGTGGGATGGGAGTGGACCCCCACCTAGTGAACTGGATCTCTGACTACCTCACGGGCAGGCCTCAGTACGTCAGGCTGACATCACGTCTGACACTGTGGTCAGCAGCACTGGAGCCCCCCCAGGGCACAGTGCTGGCCCCTGTTCTCTTCACCCTGTACACCTCGGACTTCTGCTACAACTCCGAGCTGTGTCACATACAGAAGTACGCTGACGACACAGCCATTGTCGGGTGTATCATGGACGGCAGGGAGGAGGAGTACCGGACACTGGTGGGGGACTTTGCTGCATGGTGCCACACGAACCAGCTACAGCTCAACACCTCTAAGACCAAGGAGCTGGTCATTGACTTTGGGAGGTCCAGACGGAGGATGCAACCTCTTCTGCTAGAGGGAGCTGAAGTGGAGGCTGTGGACTCCTACAAATACCTCGGGCTGTGTCTAGACAATAAACTGGACTGGACAACACACACCAACCACCTGTATGGGAAGACACAAAGCAGGATGTACTTCCTAAGGAGACTGCGGTCCTTTAACATCTGCAGGAAGTTGCAGGGGATGTTTTACCAGTCCGTGGTTTCCAGCGTGCTTCTTTACACCGTGGTATGCTGGGGGGGCAGCCTATCCAAACAGCACACATCCAGACTGGACAAACTGATCAGGCGGGCCGGCTCTGTGGTCGGCATGAAGCTGGACTCTCTGGTGACGGTGGCAGAGAAGAGGACACTGGACAAACTGCTGGATATTATGGACAATGCCAGCCACCCTCTGCACACCGTCATCAGCAACCAGAGGAGCCAGTTCAGTGAGAGACTGCTCCTTCCCAAGTGCAGAACCAACAGACTCAAAAACTCCTTTGTCCATCATGCCATCACGCTCTAATGCCAACTCCTCACCTGGGGGGAGGAGGACTAGAGCACACGGGACAGAGGGGTAGGAGTTGGAGCGTCTTTCCTTCTACCTTCATTGTGCAATAATCTCAACCAAATGCATTAATCGCAATAATAATCATTACCTTTTTTAGAGCCTTTTGTTGTATATTTTTTTCTGCTTCTTCCATAAATATTTTTTGTATATTTTTTTCCAACGGAAGAGTGTTCTATTATTTACGCTATATATTATTTATATTGTTACTTTTTGTTACCTGCTACATTTTTATTTTATTGTATTTGCTGCTGGAACATAAATGTCCTTGAGGGAGTCATCCCAAAAGGATCAATGAAGTTCAGTCTAAGTCTCTAAGTCTAAGGAGGTAGAGTCTGCAGTTATCAGACCTGCTGGTACCTACAGTCTCTAAACTACAGGAGGTAGAGTCTGCAGTTATCAGACCTGCTGGTACCTACAGTCTCTAAATGTCCTACAGGAGGTAGAGTCTGCTGTTATCAGACCTGCTGGTACCTACAGTCTCTAAATGTCCTACAGGAGGTAGAGTCTGCAGGTATCAGACCTGCTGGTACCTACAGTCTCTAAATGTCCTACAGGAGGTAGAGTCTGCAGTTATCAGACCTGCTGGTACCTACAGTCTCTAAATGTCCTACAGGAGGTAGAGTCTGCAGTTATCTGACCTGTTCACACCATATCCGTGGAGCTGATACGGCAGGTTTCTATATTTGCCGAATGCCTGAGCATGACGCATCAATTTAGCATAG
>NC_136699.1:27180460-27207960 GCF_947650265.1 Symphodus melops
AGTCCTGCACCTTTAAACGAGTCAAGCAGCTGAGTCCAAGTCCTGCACCTTTAAATGAGTCAAGCAGCTGAGTCCAAGTCCTGCACCTTTAAACGAGTCAAGGAGCTGAGTCCAAGTCCTGCACCTTTAAACGAGTCAAGCAGCTGAGTCCAAGTCCTGCACCTCTAAATGAGTCAAGCAACTGAGTCCAAGTCCTGCACCTTTAAACAGGTCAAGCAACTGAGTCCAAGTCCTGCACCTTTAAACGAGTCAAGCAGCTGAGTCCAAGTCCTGCACCTTTAAACGAGTCAAGCAGCTGAGTCCAAGTCCTGCACCTTTAAACAGGTCAAGCAACTGAGTCCAAGTCCTGCACCTTTAAACGAGTCAAGCAGCTGAGTCCAAGTCCTGCACGTTTAAACGAGTCAAGCAGCTGAGTCCAAGTCCTGCACCTTTAAATGAGTCAAGCAGCTGAGTCCAAGTCCTGCATGTTTAAACGAGTCAAGCAGCTGAGTCCAAGTCCTGCACCTTTAAACGAGTCAAGCAGCTGAGTCCAAGTCCTGCACCTTTAAATGAGTCAAGCAGCTGAGTCCAAGTCCTGCACCTTTAAACGAGTCAAGGAGCTGAGTCCAAGTCCTGCACCTTTAAACGAGTCAAGCAGCTGAGTCCAAGTCCTGCACCTCTAAATGAGTCAAGCAACTGAGTCCAAGTCCTGCACCTTTAAACAGGTCAAGCAACTGAGTCCAAGTCCTGCACCTTTAAACGAGTCAAGCAGCTGAGTCCAAGTCCTGCACCTTTAAACGAGTCAAGCAGCTGAGTCCAAGTCCTGCACCTTTAAACAGGTCAAGCAACTGAGTCCAAGTCCTGCACCTTTAAACGAGTCAAGCAGCTGAGTCCAAGTCCTGCACCTTTAAACGAGTCAAGCAGCTGAGTCCAAGTCCTGCACCTTTAAACGAGTCAAGCAGCTGAGTCCAAGTCCTGCACCCTTAAACGAGTCAAGCAGCTGAGTCCAAGTCCTGCACCTTTAAACGAGTCAAGCAGCTGAGTCCAAGTCCTGCACCTTTAAACAGGTCAAGCAGCTGAGTCCAAGTCCTGCACCTTTAAACGAGTCAAGCAGCTGAGTCCAAGTCCTGCACCTTTAAACGAGTCAAGCAGCTGAGTCCAAGTCCTGCACCCTTAAACGAGTCAAGCAGCTGAGTCCAAGTCCTGCACCTTTAAACGAGTCAAGCAGCTGAGTCCAAGTCCTGCACCCTTAAACGAGTCAAGCAGCTGAGTCCAAGTCCTGCACCTTTAAACAGGTCAAGCAACTGAGTCCAAGTCCTGCACCTTTAAACGAGTCAAGCAGCTGAGTCCAAGTCCTGCACCTTTAAACGAGTCAAGCAGCTGAGTCCAAGTCCTGCACCTTTAAACAGGTCAAGCAACTGAGTCCAAGTCCTGCACCTTTAAATGAGTCAAGCAGCTGAGTCCAAGTCCTGCACCTTTAAACGAGTCAAGCAGCTGAGTCCAAGTCCTGCACCTTTAAACGAGTCAAGCAGCTGAGTCCAAGTCCTGCACCCTTAAACGAGTCAAGCAGCTGAGTCCAAGTCCTGCACCTTTAAACAGGTCAAGCAGCTGAGTCCAAGTCCTGCACCTTTAAACAGGTCAAGCAGCTGAGTCCAAGTCCTGCACCTTTAAACGAGTCAAGCAGCTGAGTCCAAGTCCTGCACCTTTAAACGAGTCAAGCAGCTGAGTCCAAGTCCTGCACCCTTAAACGAGTCAAGCAGCTGAGTCCAAGTCCTGCACCCTTAAACGAGTCAAGCAGCTGAGTCCAAGTCCTGCACCTTTAAACGAGTCAAGCAGCTGAGTCCAAGTCCTGCACCCTTAAACGAGTCAAGCAGCTGAGTCCAAGTCCTGCACCCTTAAACGAGTCAAGCAACTGAGTCCACGTCCTGCACCTTTAAACAGGTCAAGCAGCTGAGTCCAAGTCCTGCACCTTTAAACGAGTCAAGCAGCTGAGTCCAAGTCCTGCACCTTTAAACGAGTCAAGCAGCTGAGTCCAAGTCCTGCACCTTTAAACAGGTCAAGCAACTGAGTCCAAGTCCTGCACCTTTAAACGAGTCAAGCAGCTGAGTCCAAGTCCTGCACCTTTAAACGAGTCAAGCAGCTGAGTCCAAGTCCTGCACCTTTAAACGAGTCAAGCAGCTGAGTCCAAGTCCTGCACCCTTAAACGAGTCAAGCAGCTGAGTCCAAGTCCTGCACCTTTAAACAGGTCAAGCAGCTGAGTCCAAGTCCTGCACCTTTAAACAGGTCAAGCAGCTGAGTCCAAGTCCTGCACCTTTAAACGAGTCAAGCAGCTGAGTCCAAGTCCTGCACCTTTAAACGAGTCAAGCAGCTGAGTCCAAGTCCTGCACCCTTAAACGAGTCAAGCAGCTGAGTCCAAGTCCTGCACCCTTAAACGAGTCAAGCAGCTGAGTCCAAGTCCTGCACCTTTAAACGAGTCAAGCAGCTGAGTCCAAGTCCTGCACCCTTAAACGAGTCAAGCAGCTGAGTCCAAGTCCTGCACCTTTAAACGAGTCAAGCAGCTGAGTCCAAGTCCTGCACCCTTAAACGAGTCAAGCAGCTGAGTCCAAGTCCTGCACCCTTAAACGAGTCAAGCAGCTGAGTCCAAGTCCTGCACCCTTAAACGAGTCAAGCAACTGAGTCCACGTCCTGCACGTCTAATTTAATTTATATTGAAATGGAGCCGAAAGCAGTGATGGATGAAACATCTCTGTATATTTAATGTGTGTTGTGTGTGTGTGTGTGTGTGTGTGTGTGTGTGTGTGTGTGTGTGTGTGTGTGTGTGTCGCTCTTTTATGAATCATTTATCTCAGCATCACGTTAGTAATCTCCC
The DNA here is from genome assembly GCF_947650265.1 of Symphodus melops. Lineage (NCBI taxonomy): Eukaryota > Metazoa > Chordata > Actinopteri > Labriformes > Labridae > Symphodus > Symphodus melops. Next base: position 27,183,309 of record NC_136699.1, read on the forward strand.
TGAAATAAGTCTATTATTGGGTTTTTCGCACAAATGATGTTTCATGTGTCTGCAGGCTGCGAATGCTTAACAAATAAAAATGTGACAAATGACTCGTATTGTTCTCACCATCACCCGCGGGACAAATGTAGCACGCTGTTGTGTGAGACGGCGAGCAGGCGGCTCATCGTGTGACTGTGGAAGCGACAGTCAGAGAGATGTTTGAACAGCTCTGTGCTGCAGCGATCAGCATGTCTGAGGGGAACTGGAGGATGTTGCCCCTTCCTCAAACTTCAGGAAGTTTTCTGTTGTTCATCGAGGTCACGCAGAGAACGTCACGATGTGCAGATCAAACTTATCAAACATGAACTACTTCTTCAGCTGAGCTGTTAATAATTCAAACACCCGAACAGATCAACACAGAGAGAGCGCCTCAGTCCATGATGTGTTCCACATCTACAGACCACGGTGCATCATGATGATGTCACAGAGGCTCATCTGACAGGTGAGACTGACGCCTGCTACAAACCACCACCATGATGATGATGTCACAGAGGTTCATCTTACAGGTGAGACTGACGCCTGCTACAAACCAGCACCATGATGATGATGTCACAGAGGCTCATCTTACAGGTGAGACTGACGCCTGCTACAAACCAGCTCCATGATGATGATGTCACAGAGGCTCATCTTACAGGTGAGACTGACGCCTGCTACAAACCAGCTCCATGATGATGATGTCACAGAGGTTCATCTTACAGGTGAGACTGACGCCTGCTACAAACCAGCTCCATGATGATGATGTCACAGAGGCTCATCTTACAGGTGAGACTGACGCCTGCTACAAACCAGCTCCATGATGATGATGTCACAGAGGCTCATCTTACAGGTGAGACTGACGCCTGCTACAAACCACCATGATGATGTCACAGAGGTTCATCTTACAGGTGAGACTGACGCCTGCTACAAACCACCACCATGATGATGATGTCACAGAGGCTCATCTTACAGGTGAGACTGATGCCTGCTACAAACCACCACCATGATGATGTCACAAAGGGGACATAGTATGTAAAAGCCACTGTTGCAGCGTTTTGAATGTCTACTGATGTGTTAAATATATTTTGTGAGAGAGTAGATTTCTACAGGGTCTCACCTGTGTCTTTAGTCTTACCTGTGTCTTTAGTCTCACCTGTCTTTAATCTTACCTGTGTCTTTAGTCTCACCTGTCTTTAGTCTCACCTGTGTCCTTAGTCTCACCTGTGTCATCAGTCTCACCTGTCTTTAGTCTCACCTGTCTTTAGTCTCACCTGTGTCTTTAGTCTCACCTGTGTCATCAGTCTCACCTGTCTTTAGTCTCACCTGTGTCTTTAGTCTCACCTGTGTCTTTAGTCTCACCTGTGTCATTAGTCTCACCTGTCTTTAGTCTCACCTGTGTCATTAGTCTCACCTGTGTCATCAGTCTCACCTGTGTCATTAGTCTCACCTGTGTCATTAGTCTCACCTGTGTCCTTAGTCTCACCTGTGTCATCAGTCTCACCTGTGTCATTAGTCTCACCTGTGTCCTTAGTCTCACCTGTGTCATCAGTCTCACCTGTCTTTAGTCTCACCTGTCTTTAGTCTCACCTGTGTCTTTAGTCTCACCTGTGTCTTCAGTCTCACCTGTGTCTTTAGTCTCACCTGTCTTTAGTCTCACCTGTGTCTTTAGTCTCACCTGTGTCTTTAGTGTCACCTGTGTCTTTAGTCTCACCTGTGTCATTAAAGTCACCTGTCTTTAGTCTCACCTGTCTTTACTCTCACCTGTGTATTTAGTCTCACCTGTGTCATTAAACTCACCTGTCTTTAGTCTCACCTGTGTCTTTCGTCTCACCTGTGTCATTAAACTCACCTGTCTTTAGTCTCACCTGTCTTTAGTCTCACCTGTTTATTTAGTCTCACCTGTGTTATCAGTCTCACCTGTGTCATCAGTCTCACCTGTCTTTAGTCTCACCTGTGTCTTTAGTCTCACCTGTGTCTTCAGTCTCACCTGTCTTTAGTCTCACCTGTGTCATTAGTCTCACCTGTGTCTTTAGTCTCACCTGTGTCATCAGTCTCACCTGTCTTTAGTCTCATCTGTGTCTTTAGTCTCACCTGTGTCTTCAGTCTCACCTGTCTTTAGTCTCATCTGTGTCTTTAGTCTCACCTGTGTCTTTAGTCTCACCTGTGTCTTTAGTCTCACATGTGTCTTCAGTCTCACCTGTCTTTAGTCTCACCTGCTTATTTAGTCTCACCTGTGTCATCAGTCTCACCTGTGTCATCAGTCTCACCTGTGTCCTTAGTCTCACCTGTGTCATCAGTCTCACCTGTCTTTAGTCTCACCTGTCTTTAGTCTCACCTGTGTCTTTAGTCTCACCTGTGTCATCAGTTTCACCTGTCTTTAGTCTCACCTGTTTATTTAGTCTCACCTGTGTCTTTAGTCTCACCAGTGTCATTAGTCTCACCTGTGTCATCAGTCTCACCTGTGTCATTAGTCTCACCTGTGTCATTAGTCTCACCTATGTCATCAGTCTCACCTGTGTCATTAAACTCACCTGTCTTTAGTCTCACCTGTGTCATCAGTCTCACCTGTATCATTAGTCTCACCTGTGTCTTTAGTCTCACCTGTGTCTTTAGTCTCACCTATGTCATCAGTCTCACCTGTGTCATTAAACTCACCTGTCTTTAGTCTCACCTGTGTCATTAGTCTCACCTGTATCATTAGTCTCACCTGTGTCATCAGTCTCACCTGTGTCTTTAGTCTCACCTGTGTCATTAGTCTCACCTGTGTCTTCAGTCTCACCTGTGTCATTAGTCTCACCTGTGTCTTTAGTCTCACCTGTGTCCTTAGTCTCACCTGTGTCTTTAGTCTCACCTGTGTCATTAGTCTCACCTGTGTCTTCAGTCTCACCTGTGTCATCAGTCTCACCTGTGTCTTCAGTCTCACCTGTGTCATCAGTCTCACCTGTGTCTTTAGTCTCACCTGTGTCCTTATTGATGGATATTAAAAAACAAAAGGGAAGTTTTGAAGATGTGATCAGAGCTGTACTCTCATCAGCTGAGAGGTTTTTTCCAGTCCTAAAAATGATCTTTGTAAATATAAACAGGACACTGTTATTATACAAACCAGGACAAGGATCAGAATATGTCTGTAGAGCTCTTTTTATCTCACTTCCCCCCCTTGCTCTCTCTCTCTCTCTCTCCCCCCCCCCTCTCTCTCTTTCTCCCCCCCCCCCCCCCCCCCTCTCTCCCCCTCTTGCTCTTTCTGTCCGCTCTTTCTCGTATCTCTCCTGGTATTTCTCAATGATTTCCATCTTTGCATCATCTGACATTGTGAGCTCTCCTTAGACACTAGGATCAGGCGGGTCCTCCACTTCACAGGCAGCACTGTGTGTGTGTGTGTGTGTGTGTGTGTGTGTGTGTGTGTGTGTAACTTAGAGCTCATACATACACACACCTCTACACTCCTTTGCAAACAGCAGTCAAACTGCAGATTAAGTCCTCCTGTGATCAAACACGTCCAGCCTTAAAGAGGAGGCGGAGTCTGTTACTGAGCCCCACCCATGGCTTCCTTTTTAAATGTGTGACCAGTAAAAACAACCAGCTGTCACAGTTTACAAAGCTCCCAAGTCCTCTTTCTACAACTCGTGTCCTCTGTTATTCACTTGTCTCCTCGCTCATCTCCTCAGTTATTCACTTGTCTCCTCACTCGTGTCCTCAGTTATTCACTTGTCTCCTCACTCGTGTCCTCAGTTATTCACTTGTCTCCTCACTCATCTCCTCAGTTATTCACTTGTCTCCTCACTCGTGTCCTCAGTTATTCACTTGTCTCCTCACTCGTGTCCTCAGTTATTCACTTGTCTCCTCACTCGTGTCCTCAGTTATTCACTTGTCTCCTCACTCGTGTCCTCAGTTATTCACTTGTCTCCTCACTCGTGTCCTCAGTTATTCACTTGTGTCCTCACTCGTGTCCTCAGTTATTCACTTGTCTCCTCACTCGTGTCCTCAGTTATTCACTTGTCTCCTCACTCATCTCCTCAGTTATTCACTTGTCTCCTCACTCATCTCCTCAGTTATTCACTTGTGTCCTCACTCGTGTCCTCAGTTATTCACTTGTCTCCTCACTCGTGTCATCTGTTATTCACTCGTCTCCTCACTCGTGTCCTCAGTTATTCACTTGTCTCCTCACTCGTGTCCTCAGTGATCCACTCCTGTCCTCCATAGCTCAGACCAGAGGACTTTATATTAATAATCTGCTTCACTTGTCTCCCTGGATTCTGTCCTTCTCTCAGACCGATCCTCCTTCTTCTTCCTGTGTCTCACTGAGCAGCACAATGGGAGTGAGTGCAGGAGTCAGGTGGGGCCCCCTCAGGGAGGTTTCCCTCTATCAATACTGCACTTTCTGGGCTCTGCTGTGAGTTAAAGTTTGTCAGCCCTTTGAGGCCCCCTGCTGGCCTGGAGCTTCCAGCACTTGACCTGCTTGTGTGCAGCTCCTTCTTTCAGAATGAAGAATTCAAATATAATATGTAATGCCTCCAGAGACTGCAGCTCAAACCTTCATTAGTTTCTCTGTCTGTGGATGAGCAGCAGCTGAAACTCTCAGGTGAAGTCGTTCCTGACATGATAAAACGTCCTGATGAAATCTGGGGCAAGATAAGAGCAGCAGCGTCTCGGTCACACGTTCAAAGCTGCACCCAGAGGAGCTGAAATCAAAGGTATACAGGCTGCTGACCAACCAATCAGCACCTCTGCACCGCCTGCTGACCAACCAATCAGCTGCTCTGCACAGCCTGCTGACCAACCAGCCTGTAAACAAACAGATGTTCGGTGGTTTCAAGGCTGCCGATATCTGTAGTATTTTTCCTGTCTGGGTGATAAATATAACGTCCTTGTAAGTACAGTGATGTCATTTTTGCAGGAGGCCACGCCCCCTCAGTCATTCTGTTACATCACTGCCCTGCGTCAGAGAAACGATGAAGAAGTGTTTAAACTAAAAACATGTATTCATGTATCTGTTTCTATAGACCTGATACCTGGACTGATCCTTTGTCTTTCTGTGAGCTGAGCTTGTTGAACATGTTTTAGAGGGTTTCATTTATGCTGGATTACACTAACCCTAACACCTGCATAAATCTTGTATGGGGATTATTGTATACAGAGGGGAGGGGGGACAGCGGCCTCTCTCCTAGTTGTAAGCCAGCTCACCCAGCCTCTCTCCACCTGAGCTGTAAGACGGCCCCCCCAGCCTCTCTCCACCTGAGCTGTAAGACGGCCCCCCCCAGCCTCTCTCCACCTGAGCTGTAAGACGGCTCCCCCAGCCTCTCTCCACCTGAGCTGTAAGACGGCCCCCCCAGCCTCTCTCCACCTGAGCTGTAAGACGGCTCCCCCAGCCTCTCTCCACCTGAGCTGTAAGACGGCCCCCCCCAGCCTCTCTCCACCTGAGCTGTAAGACGGCTCCCCCAGCCTCTCTCCACCTGAGCTGTGAGACGGCCCCCCCCAGCCTCTCTCCACCTGAGCTGTAAGCATTCAGTAGTTGCAGCGCGTTACTTCCTCTGCTCTGACAGTTTTCTGCATATTTGGAACAGACTTGCAAACTTTGAACGCCATGCATCATCATAAAGTTGCCCTGGAGCTAACAGGCTCTGAAGACTTCCCTCTAACATCCATCTTTTGATTGCACTTCAGTGAAAAAAAGCGGATGTCAGAAAAGAAGAATAGTGGCATGAAGAGACGCGGGAGATGATTCTAAAATGTCATCATGACGACTTTTTTATAATGTAAATCAGACGATGTGATGAATCTCTCGTCCTCTTTTTTTTCACAGGTTTCCGTCTCTTTAGCCTTGGGTGTAGAACAGACACCATGATATGTGGTCCTCTTCCTGGTTCGGCCTCATCAACCCTCCCAGTGCCTTGTGGGAATTGGTGTCCAAACAACACTTGTCTCTGTCAGCGTTTTACAGTATCTGTGTGCTCTCTACTGTAAGGCATTGCTGTAAGAAGCTATTATTCAGAATAACAGATGGATGTAATGTACACAGAGTGTTTTATGGAGGCCGTCATTACTCACAAAAGGCAGATTAATGCCACAGTGCAGCTCGTCCTAATGATGAGTGGGTGTAGAGGAGCTCAAATCCTAAAACAACAGGATTCAGCCCGAGGACCTCCGATGAATCAACAAAGGGAGAAAGAGAAGAATGCCAAAGAAGAAGTGGATCAGCTGCGCTCGCTGATTTCCCCCAAAAACATCATAGAACAAACGATGGCCTCTTTCTTTCTCTCAGCCAAAACGTCTGACACATATACGAGACGGGATCAGAGGCAGAGCGTCTCTTTAAGCTCCTGTTTCCAACACTTTCCAAAGCTTTGATTTTTTAACTAATTAAGAGAGCCAAGAGAGGTGGCAGCGCTCTTTGGACACAATTTCCAAATCAATGGATCACATCAAGACGTCATCCATCTTCTCAATACAAAGACCACAGCCAGCGAAAATCCAATCCGCCAATCAATAATGATCGACAGTCTGCCTCCTTTTCCATTTGTTCTACAAACAGCAGCTGAAACACTGAGACTGAAACATCTGCACGGACAACATCTGCACGCTGTTCATCTTAAGGACTGAAACATCTGCACGCTGTTCATCTTAAGGACTGAAACATCTGCACGCTGTTCATCTTAAGGACTGAAACATCTGCACGCTGTTCATCTTAAGGACTGAAACATCTGTAAACTGTTCATCTTAAGGACTGAAACATCTGCATGCTGTTCATCTTAAGGACTGAAACATCTGTAAACTGTTCATCTTAAGGACTGAAACATCTGCACGCTGTTCATCTTAAGGACTGAAACATCTGTAAACTGTTCATCTTAAGGACTGAAACATCTGTAAACTGTTCATCTTAAGGACTGAAACATCTGTAAACTGTTCATCTTAAGGACTGAAACATCTGCACACTGTTCATCTTAAGGACTGAAACATCTGTAAACTGTTCATCTTAAGGACTGAAACATCTGCACGCTGTTCATCTAAAGGACTGAAACATCTGTAAACTGTTCATCTTAAGGACTGAAACATCTGTAAACTGTTCATCTTAAGGACTGAAACATCTGCACACTGTTCATCTTAAGGACTGAAACATCTGTAAACTGTTCATCTTAAGGACTGAAACATCTGTAAACTGTTCATCTTAAGGACTGAAACATCTGCACACTGTTCATCTTAAGGGCTGAAACATCTGTAAACTGTTCATCTTAAGGACTGAAACATCTGTAAACTGTTCATCTTAAAGACTGAAACATCTGTAAACTGTTCATCTTAAGGACTGAAACATCTGTAAACTGTTCATCTTAAGGACTGAAACATCTGTAAACTGTTCATCTTAAGGACTGAAACATCTGCACGCTGTTCATCTTAAGGGCTGAAACATCTGTAAACTGTTCATCTTAAGGGCTGAAACATCTGTAAACTGTTCATCTTAAGGACTGAAACATCTGTAAACTGTTCATCTTAAGGGCTGAAACATCTGTAAACTGTTCATCTTAAGGACTGAAACATCTGTAAACTGTTCATCTTAAGGACTGAAACATCTGTAAACTGTTCATCTTAAGGACTGAAACATCTGCACGCTGTTCATCTTAAGGGCTGAAACATCTGTAAACTGTTCATCTTAAGGACTGAAACATCTGTAAACTGTTCATCTTAAGGACTGAAACATCTGTAAACTGTTCATCTTAAGGACTGAAACATCTGCACGCTGTTCATCTTAAGGGCTGAAACATCTGCATGCTGTTCATCTTAAGGACTGAAACATCTGCATGCTGTTCATCTTAAGGACTGAAACATCTGCATGCTGTTCATCTTAAGGACTGAAACATCTGCATGCTGTTCATCTTAAGGACTGAAACATCTGTAAACTGTTCATCTTAAGGGCTGAAACATCTGTAAACTGTTCATCTTAAGGACTGAAACATCTGTAAACTGTTCATCTTAAGGGCTGAAACATCTGCACGCTGTTCATCTTAAGGACTGAAACATCTGCACACTGTTCATCTTAAGGACTGAAACATCTGTAAACTGTTCATCTTAAGGACTGAAACATCTGTAAACTGTTCATCTTAAGGACTGAAACATCTGCACACTGTTCATCTTAAGGACTGAAACATCTGTAATCTGTTCATCTTAAGGACTGAAACATCTGTAAACTGTTCATCTTAAGGGCTGAAACATCTGCACGCTGTTCATCTTAAGGACTGAAACATCTGCACACTGTTCATCTTAAGGACTGAAACATCTGTAAACTGTTCATCTTAAGGACTGAAACATCTGTAATCTGTTCATCTTAAGGACTGAAACATCTGTAAACTGTTCATCTAAAGGACTGAAACATCTGTAAACTGTTCATCTTAAAGACTGAAACATCTGTAAACTGTTCATCTTAAGGACTGAAACATCTGTAATCTGTTCATCTTAAGGACTGAAACATCTGTAAACTGTTCATCTAAAGGACTGAAACATCTGCACGCTGTTCATCTTAAGGGCTGAAACATCTGTAAACTGTTCATCTTAAGGGCTGAAACATCTGCACGCTGTTCATCTTAAGGGCTGAAACATCTGCACGCTGTTCGTCTTAAGGACTGAAACATCTGTAAACTGTTCATCTTAAGGACTGAAACATCTGCACGCTGTTCATCTTAAGGACTGAAACATCTGTAAACTGTTCATCTTAAGGACTGAAACATCTGTAAACTGTTCATCTTAAGGACTGAAACATCTGTAAACTGTTCATCTTAAGGACTGAAACATCTGTAAACTGTTCATCTTAAGGACTGAAACATCTGTAAACTGTTCATCTTAAGGACTGAAACATCTGTAAACTGTTCATCTTAAGGGCTGAAACATCTGTAAACTGTTCATCTTAAGGACTGAAACATCTGTAAACTGTTCATCTTAAGGACTGAAACATCTGTAAACTGTTCATCTTAAGGACTGAAACATCTGTAAACTGTTCATCTTAAGGACTGAAACATCTGTAAACTGTTCATCTTAAGGACTGAAACATCTGTAAACTGTTCATCTTAAGGACTGAAACATCTGTAAACTGTTCATCTTAAGGACTGAAACATCTGTAAACTGTTCATCTTAAGGACTGAAACATCTGTAAACTGTTCATCTTAAGGACTGAAACATCTGTAAACTGTTCATCTTAAGGACTGAAACATCTGTAAACTGTTCATCTTAAGGACTGAAACATCTGTAAACTGTTCATCTTAAGGACTGAAACATCTGCACACTGTTCATCTTAAGGACTGAAACATCTGTAAACTGTTCATCTTAAGGACTGAAACATCTGCACACTGTTCATTGTGTTCACAGTATGCTGATAGCAGAGCAGGCTGTACACCCATCCCCTCTCTCTCAATTTTCCACCTGTGATTTCCACCTGCGGTTGCCATGGTGACACAGATTTATACTAATATTAGATTTGATGGGCTTGCCTCTAAAGCTTCCGGATGATGCAGTCTGTGTTCAGCTGTTTGATTCAAATGTAAAGTGTTTCATCGGCAGTACATCGTATCTTCACATCCTTCTCCAACTTTAGCTAAAGCCTCATTAACCCTGTGAGGACACAGACAGAGGCAGGTGTGTGTGTGTGTGTGTGTGTGTGTGTGTGTGTGTGTGTGTGTGTGTGTGTGTGTAGCAGTGATAAAGTTGTCTCTGTGTAGCTGTGCTCAATTTGAAGTAGTCGCTCTGTCTCTTCAGTCGTCCACTGTGTGCACGATTACTCACTAACCTGAGTCACTCACACTCACAGGGCTCAGTGTGTGTGTGTGTGTGTGTGTGTAGGTGTGTGTGTGTGTGTGTGTGTGTGTCAGCCTGTACTTCCTCACATTTACATGAAACAAAGAGCAACATTCTTCATTCATCTCTGCTCAGGAGGAACACACACACTCATGTCACATCCATTTGGGCCATGAGTAACCCTGTGGGTCCACCTCTCTTACCTGAGGGGGTCTGCTGCTTCCTGTTAATGGGGACGACCCTCGAACCTCAAGGTCCGTCACACACATGCACACACGCACACTGATACAAACACACGCATGAACACACACGCCCATTAGTCACACTTTGCCAGAGGAATAACCCCCCTCCTCTGAGTCACAGCCACAGTTAAACCTCAAACACACACACACACGTCTTCATAGTGTGACCTCCTCACTGACCTTTGTGTCAGAGTTCATCTTTGACTCCGCCCACAAACAAAGCCCAAACCAAGACAGACATTGATTAAAGATGGTTTATTATTATATGCATGGCACATTTTGAAATGATGAGCAAGTATAGATTATGGGATGATTGAGGGTAGAGGGATGAAGGCGGGTCCAGCGCCACAGCGCTCAGTTAGAGTACTATCATTGTCCTATCAAACTCCACACTTCAATAGAAATGTGATCAACTACCATTGCACTGTGCAGTCTACAGGTTGCATGTATGTAACATGAAAACTATCAGCATAAGGCAGCATGGCACTGCCCATGGTTTCATAATGGAGCGGATGAGAGATGGAAGATGTTGATATAAAACATGTTTATTTTTGTATTCTGGCATCGGTCAAGAGGGAGGGAGAGAGAAGGGGAAATATTCCCACGCGAGCATGGTTCCTTCTTTTGGACCCTGATGCTGTTGGTGATTATTTTGTTGATTTTAGCACTCATATTATTTCACACTTTTCTGACAGAAGTCGTAGAATTATTGGATGTTCTGGTCAAAAGTACCCTCATGCACTAAGACGACACACGGACTATTCACCGCTCTACCAGGTCACTTTCTCTCCAACGTATGCTCACTGTGCAACAAACTGGACCAACTTCACTGACTGATTCTTCTCACGAGTTTGCTTCATTCATTCTGGTTGGTGTTTACATCCCTCCGTGTGTGGAGCGGACAAACCCAGACTCCTCTGTGATTTTAACACAGGTGATCTCAGACATGGGCTTCCTAAGTGTAGACAGTTTATTAAATGTTTGACCAGAGAGGGAAATGTTTGGGATCACTGTTACACCACAGTCAGTAACACTTATTACACCATCCCCTGCTGCACTGGGCCACTCTGACCACGTCATGGTCCATCAGTTTGAAGCAGAAGTAAGGACATCAAAGAAGTGGAGCAGTGAAGCTGAAGGCGGGCTTCGACTGTACTGATGGGATGTTTTCAGGTCTGTCACAGTCTGGATGAGTCCAGACTGTGACCTCATACGTTGACCTCTGCCAGGACTTATGTGTAACATCACGCACTATGGTGAGTTAGAACAACTGTTGGCGACGCTGTCCACCTGGCCCTCCACTCCATCCTCAAGCATCTGGACTCAGCAGGAACCTGCATCAGGATCCTGTTTGTGGACTTCAGCCCTGCTCCAGGACCAGCTCTCTCAGCTGAACGTGCAGGTGGATCACAGACTTCCTGTCTGACAGGAGGCAGCAGGTGAAGCTGGGACAGCAGGACCATCAGCACTGACTCCCCTCAAGGCTGCATGTTTCTCCTCTGCTCTTCTCTCTGTACACTAACAGCTGCACCTCCAGTCACCAGTCTGTCTCCTCAAGTTCACACATGACACCACCCTATTGGACTCATCTCTGGGGGGGAGGGGTCTGTCTACAGGTGGCAGGCTGATGATATAGGGACCTGGTGATCTAGAACCTAGAGCTTATCGGATGGATGGATGAAGGAATGAAAGGATGGATGGAGGAATAGATGGATGGATGAATGGATGGATGGATGGATGGGTGGAGGAATGGATGGATGGATGGATGAATGGATAGATGAATGAATTGATGGATGGGTGGAGGAATAGATGGATAGATGGATGGATGGATGGATGGATGGATGGATGGATGGATGGATGGATGGAGGAATGAAAGGATGGATGGGTGGAGGAATGGATGGATGGATGGATGGATGGATGGATGGATGGGTGGAGGAATGGATGGATGGATGGATGGATGGGTGGAGGAATAGATGGATAGATGGATGGATAGATGGATGGATGGATGGATGGATGAATGGATAGATGGATGGATGGATGGAAACGCTCGGGTAAAGGCCGTTTATTTGCAGGCAGGGTTCGGTACACGGTAGTCAATCAGTCCAGGCAGAAGTAAAAAACAGCAGGCAGAAAATCGAGGTCAAAAACAGACTGGGTCAGATCAGAAGGCTGCTACAAAGAGACAAGACGAACTGGCACAGAGTGAAGGGAAGGCAGACATGAAAAACTGAACAGGGGGTGGAGCTAACAAAGCACAGGTGAGACACATCAGGTAATCAGCAGGCTGAGACACACTGGGGGAAGGGCATGCAGCCAACACACCTGAAACAAGACACAGGGTGAGTAACAAAATAAAACACAAGCACACGACATGATACATGAAGGAAACATAAACTGAACACATAACCCGGGCAGGTTCTAAAAACACTAAATGTTCATAACAATATAGTAATAAATACAAAGTGAATAATTACTGAAAATATTCAAAGTAAGAATAACAACAAATATCCTGGATTTCACTTTACATTCCGACTCGTCTAAAATGTGAAAAATTCAATAACTTGTGTCAGTCATGTCTAACTTTAATGTAGATATAGATATAGAGAGCTGTCCAGAGCTGTATAATCAGTGTTATGTATATTAAAGTGCAGGAGTGTTGACTATAATGATGAATAGACGAGCCAGCAGCTGTTTGCCCCATATCCTCACCTCTGTGTTAAACTGATGATGATTTTGTATTGATGTAATAAGTCAGCCCTAAAGTATAAAGTATATAAACCTCAGGTCCTCAGGTGGTGTTGTATCTCTGCTCTGCTTATTTTTTACGATGAACACGAAGACAGTGCACTTCTGATTCATGTTAGATTGTCATGCTAAAGTCTTTTCTCAGAGTACATCAATGAGCGTCCTAAAGGTGATAAGCCTCACCTGATGTTGGTCTCAGAGGCCACACAGACAACACCTACCTCCAGAGGGTTCATCAGTCCACACACAGTCTGCCTGGGCTACACTAAGGGACTTTCAAGGTACACACACACACACACCTAAAACATTGTCCAACTGCTGAAATGTGACCAAGACTATCAGACAAGGCCATGTGATTATATAACTGCTGATTTATCTTTTTGTAGCTTGTTGCTGTCTGTGATGCTTTACAAGAAAAAAACTGATCAAGCAACAACCTCTACAGGACAGAAAGTCTCTATGGTGGCATTCCTCAAGTTCAGAAAAAAAAGCCAGACCCAACATACAGTAAGTTAGTAATTCTTTTATCTTAAATACATTTTAAAAATACCTATTTCAACATACCTTCAACGTCTTTGTAAATGTTAAACAGATGAGTGTGAAAAATGTTCTGAAATAGATTTCATTTTCTTGAATGACTTTTATTAAAAATCTTGTGGGGACTTGAATCCTGAATCATGACAACATGAGGAGGTGTTTCTACACATGATCCAACAAACCTGATTACCAGCTGGGCTTTAGTAGTAGAACTCACAAACAGTCTATGAAGACCTGGATAGTTACAACTTTCAACCACAGCAAGGGGACGATTCACACAGCAGGAAAATGTGAGTGGCTTCAATAAACAACGTACTCATGTAAAGACACGTGAAGACTGGATGTTTAACATGGAGCAGATTTGACAAATAAAGCCGACCTTACCTTAGACACTAATTATCACATTTTGTGATGAACTATGTTGTTCGCTCCAGTCAGTGGAAGTGAAAGAGGCTAATGTATTTTTCAACAGCACAAACACAACGTGTTTGTGCTGTTGACTATGACTCTACTCTACAGATTATTCTACACAAAGGCAGTATCACTTTAAGCTCATTCATGCCATGTACTAGTTTCCATACGTTGCCTTAAAGTTGAACACTTGAAGAAATCTCAGTGTTTAATGTAGAGCTCAGAAACGAACAGAACACTGCTGTCACACTGAGCTACAGACTGGCTGCACTGCTTTCTAATTACACAACAGATACTTGTTGTATAAATCATGCAGAATATTATTGTGACTCTGACTTTACACAGCTGTACATCCAGTCATTTATCAAGTATTATAAACACAGATCATGCACATGGTCACTGGGTCTCTTCATCACAGACAGACGTTAGCTTACTTATTCAGTTAGCACGACTAATAACAAAAGAAGAAGTGTCTGCTGTGGTTATAGACAGACAGCTTTCCCCCTAAATCAGAGACAATGACTCCTGATATTAATTATGTCTGCTTACCTGTAAATGTACACAGAGAACTCCTACATGTCACAACACATGGAGCTACAGGGATGACCAAAGCAGCATGCGCCATCTTGTGGTGAAAATAGGCAACAACACCTGAATGACCTACAAAGTGCTTTCTCTGTTTATCTTTATATTCAACCTTAAAAGTAAATAAAAGTATATTTATCTTAAACCTAAAAAGTAAATAAACAAAAGTATATTTATCTTAAACCTTAAAAGTAAATAAACAAAAGTATATTTATCTTAAACCTAAAAAGTAAATAAACAAAAGTATATTTATCTTAAACCTTAAAAGTAAATAAACACAAGTATATTTATCTTAAACATTAAAAGTAAATAAACAAAAGTACCAAACAGACGACCAATCAGAGAGAAACAACAAACCACAAATCAGACAACAAGTTTGTCATAACATGATTCTTTATCTTTTATAACAAACAGAATCATCAGACAATCCTAATATTTTCCATCAGTACTGTGTGTGTGTGTGTGTGTACTGTGTGTGTGTGTGTGTACTGTGTGTGTGTGTACTGTGTGTGTGTGTGTCTGTACTGTGTGTGTGTGTGTGTGTGTGTGTGTGTGTGTACTGTGTGTGTGTGTACTGTGTGTGTGTGTGTGTACTGTGTGTGTGTGTACTGTGTGTGTGTGTGTCTGTACTGTGTGTGTGTGTGTGTGTGTGTGTGTGTGTGTGTGTACTGTGTGTGTACTGTGTGTTTGTGTGTGTGTGTGTGTGTGTGTGTCTGTACTGTGTGTGTGTGTGTGTGTGTGTGTGTGTCTGTACTGTGTGTGTGTGTGTACTGTGTGTGTACTGTGTGTTGTGTGTGTGTGTGTGTGTGTGTGTGTGTGTGTGTGTGTGTGTGTGTCTGTACTGTGTGTGTGTGTGTGTGTGTGTGTGTGTGTGTGTGTGTACTGTGTGTGTGTGTGTGTGTTATTGTTCAGCAGGGACGACCTCCAGGAGGATCTGCAGCGTTCTGTTGAAGGAGTCTGAGGACACACAGAATAACCAGGTCAGCACGAGTCCTTTAACACATACAAGTCAGCACGAGTCCTTTAACATATACAAGTCAGCACGAGTCCTTTAACATATACAAGTCAGCACGAGTCCTTTAACACATACAAGTCAGCACGAGTCCTTTAACATATACAAGTCAGCACGAGTCCTTTAAGACATACAAGTCAGCACGAGTCCTTTAACACATACAAGTCAGCACGAGTCCTTTAACACATACAAGTCAGCACGAGTCCTTTAACACATACAAGTCAGCACGAGTCCTTTAACACATACAAGTCAGCACGAGTCCTTTAACACATACAAGTCAGCACGAGTCCTTTAACACATACAAGTCAGCACGAGTCCTTTAACACATGCAAGTCAGCACGAGTCCTTTAACACATACAAGTCAGCACGAGTCCTTTAAGACATACAAGTCAGCACGAGTCCTTTAACACATACAAGTCAGCACGAGTCCTTTAACACATAGAAGTCAGCACGAGTCCTTTAACACATACAAGTCAGCACGAGTCCTTTAACATATACAAGTCAGCACGAGTCCTTTAACATATACAAGTCAGCACGAGTCCTTTAACACATACAAGTCAGCACGAGTCCTTTAACATATACAAGTCAGTACAAGTCCTTTAACACATACAAGTCAGCACGAGTCCTTTAACACATACAAGTCAGCACGAGTCCTTTAAGACATACAAGTCAGCACGAGTCCTTTAACATATGCAAGTCAGCACGAGTCCTTTAACACAAAGACCAGTCTGTACCTCTGCCCCCTAGTGTTTAAAATGTGTACTGCAGTCTAAACTCCTCTCAGACAGCTCTGCATGTGGTGGACACTGTAGCTTCAGTGTTTAGCCAGCTCTGCATGTGGTGGACACTGTAGCTTCAGTGTTTAGCCAGCTCTGCATGTGGTGGACACTGTAGCTTCAGTGTTTAGCCAGCTCTGCATGTGGTGGACACTGTAGCTTCAGTGTTTAGCCAGCTCTGCATGTGGTGGACACTGTAGCTTCAGTGTTTAGCCAGCTCTGCATGTGGTGGACACTGTAGCTTCAGTGTTTAGCCAGCTCTGCATGTGGTGGACACTGTAGCTTCAGTGTTTAGCCAGCTCTGCATGTGGTGGACACTGTAGCTTCAGTGTTTAGCCAGCTCTGCATGTGGTGGACACTGTAGCTTCAGTGTTTAGCCAGCTCTGCATGTGGTGGACACTGTAGCTTCAGTGTTTAGCCAGCTCTGCATGGGTCTGTAAAGCTTTCTGCGTTCTAACCTCTCTCCATGTTTCATCTCCAACATTGATCCTAGTTTGAGCAGCTTTCTGCTGCTGGAGCTTATTAGAAACATGCAGAGGCTTTTTAGCTCGGGTACAATCACTTCTATCTGAAGCAGTTCCACTGCCCGCTTCTATCGCTGCAACACCTGTTCATCTGATAACTGCTCTCATATCTGGCAAACCCAGGGGCGTCCAAAACGGCCTTCAAAGCCCCGCCTACCTTCTCTGGTCCAATCAGATCCAGAGCATTCAGGAGCAGAATCTAAAGTTAGAAGGAGGACATACTGGCTGCTGCATTGTTGAAGAGAAGCTTCAACACAGCAGGTTTCCTTCATGACCACACAGGAAGAGAGCAGCTCTCTGATTGGTACTTCAAACAGTTCAAAGGTCAAGGTTGTTTTTGTCTGAGCTCTTTATAAAAGTTAAAGATCAAATAAAGTCAAGAACTTCTTGTTTTTCCCTGAACATGAACTCATAGGGAAGGTTTGTAGTTTCCTAATTTGTACAAACTTTATTTGAATGGATTAAAATGTGACAAGCCCAGAATACATCAGCACTTTACAGATTCTAACATCAGGAATGTTTCTCTTTCAGAGGAAACAGTAAACAGGTCTGTGTGGTCAGTAAATCAGGAGAATCATAATTTGATTAACATCTCTTTATTTTCTGTTTGTTAGGTTTGTGTTTGTCTTTCACAGAGGAAGTCTCCAGCGCTGCTGATGACCCTGAAGAGCTGGACGCTGTTCTCAGAGGGTAGATAGATAATATTTTGAATTTTTAAAACAAGCTGAGATAAAACTGAGCATTTATAAAGCATTAGCAGTTACTTTATTAAATTAATCAGTCGATTAATGTAATTTTTTCCTGATCATTATCTGTTGTAATGTGAACTGCTGAATGTCAGAGTGATAATAAAGTTTTTACAATATAACATACTTAATATAAATTACATTAAATAACTTACCTAGCGCCCCCTGCAGCCACGCCGGGCGCTCTTTGAAGTGAATGAAGATGTAGTAGGCGGGGATCCCAGTGAGAGAAATGGCGAATCCTATCCCGGTGTTTACGGGGTCGGAGTACAGCGACAGGAAGACCATGAAGAAACAGGTGAGGCAGAAAATAATGGGGATGATGAGAGGGACCTGTGAATGAGTCCACACGAGTCGTTGCATGAACATTTACGAGTCAGCACAAGTTGTTACGTGAACATATACAAGTCAGCACGAGTTGTTACATTTATGTATATGAGTCAGCACAAGTTGTTACGTGAACATATACAAGTCAGCACGAGTCATTACGTTTACACATACGAGTCAGCAGTGGTCATTTACATGTTTAAAACAAGGGCGGGGCATAAAGGGACGGGGTAGGATATAACAGGGGTGGGGCACGTACCTTAAAGGGACGGGGTAGGGTGTGTTTATAACAGGTGCAGGGCACGTACCTTAAAGGGACGGGGTAGGGTGTGTTTATAACAGGTGCGGGGCACGTACCTTAAAGGGACGGGGTAGGGTGTGTTTATAACAGGGGTGGGGCACGTACCTTAAAGGGACGGGGTAGGGTGTGTTTATAACAGGTGCAGGGCACGTACCTTAAAGGGACGGGGTAGGGTGTGTTTATAACAGGTGCGGGGCATGTACCTTAAAGGGACGGGGTAGGGTGTGTTTATAACAGGGGCAGGGCACGTACCTTAAAGGGACGGGGTAGGGTGTGTTTATAACAGGGGCAGGGCACGTACCTTAAAGGGACGGGGTAGGGTGTGTTTATAACAGGTGCAGGGCACGTACCTTAAAGGGACGGGGTAGGTCCGGTTTGGTGTATCGGAGATAGATTAGACCCAGAACTACCACCCCAATGAAGAGCCAGCGCAGGAAGCTCATGAAGTTCAGTAGGCTGTAGAGGTCACCGACAAACAACTGTAGCATGGTCATAGGGTACTGTAAATACACACACACAATCATATCATTATAAATTGTATTTTTGTGTCATGGTTTGTGTTTAAGGTAAGGGTTCAGAGCTTTAAGAGTAATTACCTAAATTTATTCGACAAGTCAAACGACTTGGAGTCATGTGACAATATTTAAAGAGCCTGAAGTTCAAACTCCAGGAGCTGCAGCTGATTTGTCTGTGAGGGTCGAGGAATATTACTCTCTTCTATCTACTTGTTATTATAGTCGCCTACCACACAACATTGCCTCACTGCTATCTTTCCTCCTTCGATGCCTGTTGATGAAGCCAAGGCCTTCAACCCTGGCCAAAGCAAGTCTGCCTGTCCTCTGACCCGTCATTGTGGACATCATCAACTCCTCGCTGTAATGTGGCACATTTCATCCATACTTCAACATGGCCTAAATTAACCCAATCTTCTAAAGCCAGGGTTGGACCCAGATGACCTCAACAATTTCTGGTCGGTCTCCAACCTTCCTTTCCTTTGTAAAATGTTCAACAAAACACTAAACTCCATCTACACCATGTCTAACCACTAGCTCTATGACTCCTTATATGTGGATTCTGAAAACACCACTGCACCAACACAAACCTCTTCAAAATGACCAACGTCCTCCTCCATACTGAAGATTCCGGTCACATCAGTTTACTCATTGTCCTTGATCATTTTTCCATTTTTGATAATCTCTCCTGCCGTCCTCTTCAATTGCCAAACTTCCCACGAGGCATCGCCGCACTAGCTCTCTCTCCTCTTTATTAGCCTACCTCACAAACAGCAAACAGTCTTTAAGTCCTTTAGGTTCACCCCTCAGTACCTCCTACACCCACGTCCCTAAACCTCATGTTTTCAGACACTGGCCTGCTGTCCATAGCACATACCACACTCAGCATCTGTGGTAACAGGGTCTGTTCTCCACACATGACAAGCTCCCTGAACCCCACCTCTCCATCAGCCTCTGTGCTTTGTGCTTTGTCACCAGTCTCAGTGTAGTTTTTGTTCTTTGTCTGGTTCCTCCACCATCTCAAGCAGTAAATGCATCTCTTCCCTCTATTCATACAAGTGGAAAGTAGAAATGGACTTTGATGTGAATTAAAGATTATTGACAAGCGTCATTCAGCTGGTGTGATGTAAGTAGCTTTTGTCTTCTTTCATCAACCTCCATAAAGGAATCCATGAATGGATCATGGTTCATAATCGAACCACACAACCAATCAGGGACAGCTTGCTCATAACAATCCAATCTCAAATCCTCTGTGAGAATGTCGGGGCTGCTGGGCAACATTCATGATGCGCACTGTCACTTTAAACATACAGGTAACCATAGCAACCATACAGGTAACCATAGCAACCATATTCACCTTTTTGTAACATTATTGTTGTTGCTGCTGTGAACTGACCAGTATGAGGACGGCAGCCAGTGGAGTGTGTCTCTGGATATGGACCATCGACAAGACCTCAGGGAGCTGTCCTTCACGAGACGCCACGTAGAACATCCTGTGAACACACACACACACACACACACACACACACACACACACACACACACACACACACAGGGACAGATGTTGGAGGCAATGACACCCTGTATATTCTGAGATGATGTTGAGTGACAGATATGAGGAATCATTCGTTCATTCATGCTCTGTCCCCTCCCCCTCGTGCTCCCTGATCAGACCAGCTTATTTAAAGCACCTGGGTGCTCTGGCGTTTCTTTGGTGTGGTTCCTGATAAGTACAGATTTCATTTCAGGTTGAACTGGCTTGTTTTAAGAATGAATAAATTACTTTTGTGATGCAGTGGGCAATAGTTGGCTGGTGGTTCCCTGCTCCCCAGATCGCCCAACTAGTTCCTTGTGGTGGTGAGTAGCTCAGTCTTAACTTGACAGTTGAACCATTGTGTTTTTAATTGATGGCTTGTTTCTATTTTAGGTGGTTTTAACTGCTGTTGATTTCCCCTTTTCTTTTTGCCTTATTTTGTACTGGTTTCCTTTTATAGCCTTGGTTAGCTTTGTTTTGCCACCAATTGGAATCTGCCTGTGATTGATTGTTTTCTTTCAGCCACTGTGTTTAGAGGCTAGTTACCCAGGGTGATAGGGTTAGGGTTACAGGCTGATCCTGTATTAGAATAAATGCATATTTTTAATTCCCTTATATTAGCATTTTCTATTTCTTTTGTTTAACCAGTTTTCCTTCCCCTCTGCTCAGTTCACCATACTTTCCCTTTTTGATTTCATTAAAATAAAATCTTTACATTGTTATAAACCACGTCTCTGCCTGTTCAGTTTTCAAACCTGTGTCCTCATTTCCTTTTTAGAATAACAGGTTGTGTATTTCCTGGAGTGCAAGAACCCCAGATGGCGCTCTCTGTGGTTTTTTTTCCACCGAAACCAAAATCTCCCTCTCCTGCTTTGGCACAATTGTTCTTTATACTCTGGGATTGACACTGAACTGTCACATCTCACCACAGTGCTCTTCTGAAGGTTTATTCACAGACTGTAAAAGCATGTTTACCTGGATAAGGCAAAGAGGCAGCCGTTCATAGAGCCATAGCAGGACAAGGCCACGAACACGGGCACGAAGATGGAGAACTTCCCATACAGCTTCTCTGCAAACGTCTGTGAGAAGAACCGCAGAGTAACGTGAGCTTATAGGAGACTTCAGAGAGGCACAACGTTCACCACATCTTTGTCGTGTACATCTGTGGTCCGTTTAAAGGCTGACCACAAAACTCCACAACTGTTACAGCCATGGTTTCTCATGGAGCGCGAAACATCGGTCTCTAAGTCCTTCAAGGGGTGTGCGTGCCGCCCCCTCCAAACTCCACATGAAACTTTTATTACTAAATCTAAACAGACTGAACTGCCTACTTCTCTGGGTTGATGAGTAGTTATAACCCCAACCTTAGGTTTGTTCCCCCCCCCCCCCCCCACTCCTGTTACTCTTCTGAGGATCCTGAACAGTTTCTTGCCTTTTTTTTTCTTTTAAAGCCAAGATCGATAGTCTAAGGTCCAAATTTACCCTGACTGTCACCCCCCCCCCCCCCCCCATCCATTTTGCTGCCCTGCTCAACTGTCTAAGTTTGACCCCATATCTCTCCAGACCCTCTCCAGCACATACGCATGTGCCAGTCCTCTTTGAAGCGCTTCCTTCAAAAATCTTGAAATCTGTCCTTCCTGTGGTAGGCTCCACTCTGTCATCATCAATATCTCACTTATATCTGGCTCTGTAATTTAAAATTGTTAGTTGTTAGTATTCACCCACTTCTAAAGAAACCTTCTCTCCATTCTGCACTTATAGAAAAGTACAGACTAATCAAACTTCCTTTCGTCTCCAACTTCCTGGAAAAACTAGTTTTTGTCCAACTCCTAAATCAGTCCCTCCAGGAAGTCGCGATGTTGCGATTCCAACAATTCACGCAAATTCAACCAATCCCCACGATTTCTGTGCGACCTCGCAATTTACACCAATCAGAGCAGTCCCCCGCCAAAACAACGAGCTGAACGTCGCCAGAGTTTAGTGACCACGGACCAAACTCACTTCGCTGTTTATGCACTCAGAGTGAGCATGAAGCGTTTGTGCACTGAAAAGAAAAGCACCGCAGACACATCTCGTCTCCATGACAACAGTTTGTTGACAAAGTGCTGCTGTGTAGCTGACACTGCTCAATCACTTTTTACTGCATGTTTAACATTTGAGATGGTTTGTTAACCCAGCAGACACGGAGCATAGACGATCTGGGTACAAGATATGATCTGTAGGAAGATAGAAAATACAGGGACTATCTGACATTTTGAAAAGAGCACTCGTGAAGTCAACAGCATTTTTCGGAGAAGCGGAATAAAGAGGAAAAATGACTGTGCATGTCTCGAGATAACGCCTGTTATGAATTGACGCTATATAAATAAAGATTGATTGATTGATGCGTATGTTAGAGGGAGATGTCACTGAGGCAGAGGAATGTGCTTCACAAAGTAAACCGATGTTGAAGGCCATTGCATCTTGGACAAATTCCAATCCGGGTTATGAAATAAACACATGTTAATACATTTGATTTCAATTGATGGTAATATCATACATATTAATATACATATTAAGGGAGAATTAAAGAAGCACCATAAATCTTTATACATCACACCCACTGAAACAGGATCATTTATATCTACATGTAAAGAAAACACAGAGCAGTGCGTGTGCAGTACAGATTCGGTTTGTGAAGGCATGACGTCGTTAAATGACCTGAACATAAATAAAGAGTCCTCCAGAGTCCTTTCCTCAGGCTCCTCTCTGCAGGGATCCTGTCTGTGAGGAAGTCGCACACCTAGAATAATCATCTCTAATCTTTCAAAATGGCCGCTGACTTTCTCTCTGTTATCAATGTTTCACTTCTCTATTAGGAATCAAAGTATTAACATCAATGTAAATATCAGAAGCAGCTATGTGTTGAATATAAAGTACATAAATAGTTCAAGTTTTTCTTTCCTGTTTCTTACCACAGCGACAGCATCTGAGGCCAGCAGCTCGTCTGCCGACATCACGGCGTAGTACGCCACATTGGTCAACACATAGCAAGAAGTCACTATTGCCATTGAGATACAGATAGCCAATGGAACAGTCCTGAAGACAGAAATGAGACAGTGAGCAGAGCTGCTCTTTAAACCGTCACAGAGTAAATTTAGTTCATCATTATTTACAGTGTGCAGCACAGACAGTGAGCAGAGCTGCTCTTTAAACCGTCACAGAGTAAATTTAGTTCATCATTATTTACAGTGTGCAGCACAGACAGTGAGCAGAGCTGCTCTTTAAACCGTCACAGAGTAAATTTAGTTCATCATTATTTACAGTGTGCAGCACAGACAGTGAGCAGAGCTGCTCTTTAAACCGTCACAGAGTAAATTTAGTTCATCATTATTTACAGTGTGCAGCACAGACAGTGAGCAGAGCTGCTCTTTAAACCGTCACAGAGTAAATTTAGTTCATCATTATTTACAGTGTGCAGCACAGACAGTGAGCAGAGCTGCTCTTTAAACCGTCACAGAGTAAATTTAGTTCATCATTATTTACAGTGTGCAGCACAGACAGTGAGCAGAGCTGCTCTTTAAACCGTCACAGAGTAAATTTAGTTCATCATTATTTACAGTGTGCAGCACAGACAGTGAGCAGAGCTGCTCTTTAAACCGTCACAGAGTAAATTTAGTTCATCATTATTTACAGTGTGCAGCACTGACTGCTCTTTAATAGTAATAGTATGATCATAGTAAACATGCTGGAAGAGTAGAACAGTTTGTACTTCAGGTTTTCAAGTTAATGAAAAATAAAATGATCTTTATTAAGTAAACAAACATTAAACTCACCGCTCCGGTTTCTCCACCTCTTCAGTCACAAAGTTTAAATAAAACCTGAAGAGACACACACAAGTCATTTTCAGGCAATACCAAGTCAGTGTGTGTGTGTGTGTGTGTGTGTGTGTGTGTGTGTGTGTGTGTGTGTAGGTGTGTGTATGTGTGTGTGTGTGTGTGTGTGTGTAGGTGTGTGTATGTGTGTGTGTGAGACCATACCTACCACCCAGCATATGCATACATCCCTGAGTAGAAGGCCAGAGGCATCCCAGACAGGTTGATATCGTTCAACTCAAAGGCATTCTCAAAGTTCCTGGTCTCCCCTAAAAGAACACACACACACATATACACACACACACACACACAATCACACACACACACACACACACACACAGACAATCAAACACACACATATACACACACACACACAATCACACACACACACACACACTCACACACACACACACAGACAATCACACACACACACACACACACATAAACACACAGACAATCACAAACACACACACACACACACACACAGACACACACACACACACACACACACACACAGGCGTGTGAGGGAGAGCAGCTGTGTGTCACTGCCTGTTTTCAGGCTTTAAGTTCATGTTTAAAGTTCATGATGTTCAAAAAGCTCTCTACGTGAAGTCACTGAATTTTCTACATCAGTACACACTGAAAGAAGCTATAAGAGGTTACCATGGCGATGCTGAAGACGTAGGTGACTCACCTTTGAACAGCTGGAACACTCCAGGCACGATGATGATGGCGATGGCCAGGAGCTTGCTGC
>NC_136699.1:27212960-27302960 GCF_947650265.1 Symphodus melops
CCTGAACGAGAGATTCACTTTGTTTGACGGTCTGTGAGTTTTCTCTGTGTTTGTATCTTCTCTGTGAGCCTGTGTTTCACTGGCAGCTGCATGCTGAACACAGTGAACCCAAACAGAGAAGCTGTTGAGCTTCAAGACTAAATACAAAACTGAAAAACCTTGGCAGAACTGAGGGAGACTGCATAGCACTGTTTGGAGTGATCACTTTAAGGATTTAACATACAAATGAATGCAGCCTTAGATGGTTGAAGTTCTGTTGTGCAAACCTGAGAAGAGGATTCAGATGTACCTGATGGCGATGAGATCCACCCAAAGTCGAATGAAAGCCATTTGAGGTCCAAAAGCTTCCATGATGTACGTATAGTGGCCACCTGACTTTTTGATGCAGGTCCCCAGCTCGGCATAGCACAGCGCTCCTGGAGGGACAGAGGTGGCAGCGTCTGAGGGCTCATGACTGTAAAAGTGTTTGAGCTTTGTCTATAAAGCTGTGTCCCTCTTTGGGCCCCTTCATGGCTCAGATATATCAGTGTGGGAGACTCTCAGTGCCAAGCTGAAGACAGGAAGATTTAGGGGGATGGACTTTAATTACAATTTTAGGGAATAGAACTTTAAGGCAAAGGAAAGGGGTTAAGGAAGGGAACTGGAGGATGATGTGCTTGGACTTTTCATTATATCGCAAATACGGAGGGATTGAAGGATTCTACAACTATCTATGCAACAATATACAGATGTGCAGAGAAATACTTCTCTTTGGAGAAGCAGTATGTCTACTCTCAGTAAAAAGTTGAGTTTCTAAAAAGCTGTTCTCATTATCACAATGTGGTGACAAACCTACAGCCTGGTTCTCAGAGAACATTTGGTAAAGAGAGTATGACAGTCAAACAGTTGAAGTTCACTCTGTTTCTGCACAGAGATGCATCATAAAGTTTTAACTTTCCCATATAACGTCAGTGTTGAATAAAAGAGCTCTGCCTGAAGTGTGAATGTCAATTATAGTGTCTGCATATATCTTATAACCTGACACACTGTCATTTAAAGCACCATAACACTCAAAAGCATTCCAAAGACTGACAGTTTGATTATGTGATTCAGATCGCTCCTTTCTACTTCCGTCGTGTGTTCTTCACTTTAATAGTGAACAGAAATCCATTAGTAGAGTTAAAGGAAGCTTCTGTTTAACAATCACTCGCTGATAACAGACCGGTTTTTGGTTCTTTTTCTGAGACTCAATAAAACATCGACTCACCGAAGAGCGACAGCAGCCCACAGGCGATCCACACCAGCAGGGACATTCCTATGCTGCCCGAGTGCTTCAGG
This sequence comes from Symphodus melops, assembly GCF_947650265.1. NCBI lineage: Eukaryota > Metazoa > Chordata > Actinopteri > Labriformes > Labridae > Symphodus > Symphodus melops. The sequence continues at coordinate 27,214,278 of NC_136699.1, forward strand.
ATGCCTTTGGGAGAGATGAAGATGCCTGCTCCGATGATGGTACCGATGATGATGGAGATCCCTCGCAGCAGGGTCACTTTCTTCCCCAGTCCCACCTTGCTCTGGTCCTGGTCCTGGTCCTGGTCCTGCAGAGACCCATTTTGGGAGACTTTGTGTGCACTGGATGCAAATCTTTTAGTCATTTCTGTAAACTCAGTCTCAGTCTCTTCAGTGTGTGTCCCTCTGCTCCGGTCTGGACTCACTCAGCCTGCTGTAAAGTCACAAAATGAGAGTTGGAGTAAATTCCTGGGAGGACAGACCTCCTCACCCCCCCACACACACACCCCCACCGCTCATTCATGCCCCTCTCTCTAATCCGTCCTGCCCTGAGGCCTGCTCTTCACCTCACAAACTTCACCAAACTTTAGTCCCTGCTCCTCTCTCTCCTCATGGTGTGTTTGGTTTCTGTCGCCCCTCCCTCCACGTTCCCGTCTTTTATTGACTCGTCTGAAAGCAGTTGTGACTCATGTGGGAGAGGAGTGGTGCTGCTTCGAGTGCACTAATCATGACACAGCAAAGAAGGGCAGATACCTGTTCTCACCTCTCTCTTTAGGATCAGCATCCGGCTCCTACAGACTAACCCTAACTAACTTCATGAGCTCGGATGGTTTGAGAAACAGAAACCTGGAAAGTTGAGGAAAGTCCTCCACACATGAACAAAAGAGCCTTTCAGTTAGAGATGTAAAACTGGTAATGAGCTCCTGGCTAGCTCATTAGCAATTGTATTTGAATTGATTTCATGGTAACATCATTTCACCTGATGGTGAACTCCATGTGATCAGAGATGTGAAATGTTAACTGAACCCTTAACTGTTAATGTTCCCTGAGAGAATGAGAACAAATAAACCGTTAAAACAAAAATGACATATGTTAGGCCATGTGTCCTATTTCTTTTTCCTGTTGTTTTCAGCAGATAGCAGAAAGCGGCCACCTGGATGAAAGAGAAACAGTAAACTGCAGCAGAGTTGGAACAGGTGAAAACAGGAAGTACGGTCAACCAACCCATGTCAGAAACTGGATGTGACTCATGAATGTGTGTGTAACTGTAGAGTTTCCCTCACACTGTTTCAGACACAATAGAGGTCTGTGCAGGAGAATGATGAAACACTGGACAGATTGAAAGGGAAGCTACATGTGACTAATACTGTGACTGTCAGATTAGCTGTTTGTGTCTGAAAATTAAGTCTGACAGGCAGCAGGTAAACAGGCTGTAACGTCTGCAGCAGGTAAACAGGCTGTAACGTCTGCAGCAGGTAAACAGGCTGTAACGTCTGCAGCAGGTAAACAGATTGTAACGTCTGCAGCAGGTAAACAGACTGTAACGTCTGCTGAAGGTAAACAGGCTGTAACGTCTGCAGCAGGTAAACAGACTGTAACGTCTGCAGCAGGTAAACAGACTGTAACGTCTGCAGCAGGTAAACAGACTGTAACGTCTGCAGCAGGTAAACAGAGTGTAACGTCTGCAGCAGGTAAACAGGCTGTAACGTCTGCAGCAGGTAAACAGACTGTAACGTCTGCAGCAGGTAAACAGACTGTAACGTCTGCAGCAGGTAAACAGGCTGTAACGTCTGCAGCAGGTAAACAGGCTGTAACGTCTGCAGCAGGTAAACAGGCTGTAACGTCTGCAGCAGGTCAACAGACTGTAACGTCTGCAGGTAAACAGACTGTAACGTCTGCAGCAGGTAAACAGGCTGTAACGCCTGCAGCAGGTAAACAGACTGTAACGTCTGCATCAGGTAAACAGACTGTAACGTCTGCAGCAGGTAAACAGACTGTAACGTCTGCAGCAGGTAAACAGACTGTAACGTCTGCAGCAGGTAAACAGGCTGTAACGTCTGCAGCAGGTAAACAGGCTGTAACGTCTGCAGCAGGTAAACAGACTGTAACGTCTGCAGCAGGTAAACAGGCTGTAGCGTCTGCAGCAGGTAAACAGACTGTAACGTCTGCAGCAGGTAAACAGACTGTAACGTCTGCAGCAGGTAAACAGGCTGTAACGTCTGCAGCAGGTAAACAGACTGTAACGTCTGCAGCAGGTAAACAGACTGTAACGTCTGCAGCAGGTAAACAGGCTGTAGCGTCTGCAGCAGGTAAACAGGCTGTAACGTCTGCAGCAGGTAAACAGACTGTAACGTCTGCAGCAGGTAAACAGGCTGTAACGTCTGCAGCAGGTAAACAGACTGTAACGTCTGCAGCAGGTAAACAGACTGTAACGTCTGCAGCAGGTAAACAGACTGTAACGTCTGCAGCAGGTAAACAGACTGTAGCGTCTGCAGCAGGTAAACAGACTGTAGCGTCTGCAGCAGGTAAACAGACTGTAACGTCTGCAGCAGGTAAACAGGCTGTAACGTCTGCAGCAGGTAAACAGACTGTAACACCTGCAGCAGGTAAACAGACTGTAACGTCTGCAGCAGGTAAACAGGCTGTAACGTCTGCAGCAGGTAAACAGGCTGTAACACCTGCAGCAGGTAAACAGACTGTAACGTATGCAGCAGGTAAACAGACTGTAACGTCTGCAGCAGGTAAACAGGCTGTAACGCCTGCAGCAGGTAAACAGGCTGTAACATCTGCAGCAGGTAAACAGGCTGTAACGTCTGCAGCAGGTAAACAGACTGTAACGTCTGCAGGTAAACAGACTGTAACGTCTGCAACAGGTAAACAGACTGTAGCGTCTGCAGCAGGTAAACAGACTGTAACGTCTGCAGCAGGTAAACAGACTGTAACGTCTGCAGGTAAACAGACTGTAACGTCTGCAGCAGGTAAACAGGCTGTAACGTCTGCAGCAGGTAAACAGACTGTAACGTCTGCAACAGGTAAACAGACTGTAACGTCTGCAACAGGTAAACAGACTGTAGCGTCTGCAGCAGGTAAACAGACTGTAACGTCTGCAGCAGGTAAACAGACTGTAACGTCTGCAGGTAAACAGACTGTAACGTCTGCAGCAGGTAAACAGGCTGTAACGTCTGCAGCAGGTAAACAGGCTGTAACGTCTGCAGGTAAACAGGCTGTAACGTCTGCAGGTAAACAGACTGTAACGTCTGCAGCAGGTAAACAGGCTGTAACGTCTGCAGCAGGTAAACAGACTGTAACGTCTGCAGGTAAACAGGCTGTAACGTCTGCAGCAGGTAAACAGGCTGTAACGTCTGCAGCAGGTAAACAGGCTGTAACGTCTGCAGCAGGTAAACAGACTGTAACGTCTGCAGGTAAACAGACTGTAACGTCTGCAGCAGGTAAACAGGCTGTAACGTCTGCAGCAGGTAAACAGACTGTAACGTCTGCAGCGGGTAAACAGGCTGTAACGTCTGCAGCAGGTAAACAGGCTGTAACGTCTGCAGCAGGTAAACAGACTGTAACACCTGCAGCAGGTAAACAGACTGTAACGTCTGCAGCAGGTAAACAGACTGTAACGTCTGCAGCAGGTAAACAGGCTGTAACGTCTGCAGCAGGTAAACAGACTGTAACGTCTGCAGCAGGTAAACAGGCTGTAACGTCTGCAGCAGGTAAACAGACTGTAACGTCTGCAGCAGGTAAACAGACTGTAACGTCTGCAGCAGGTAAACAGGCTGTAACGTCTGCAGCAGGTAAACAGACTGTAACGTCTGCAGCAGGTAAACAGACTGTAACGTCTGCAGCAAGTAAACAGGCTGTAACGTCTGCAGCAGGTAAACAGGCTATAACGTTTGCAACCAACGAGTGAGCCAACTCATCTGTGCAGTTAAGGGGGGGATCTCAAACTACGGTTCATCAGTTTACTATTTGAAAGTATTCTGAGTTAATTGTGAGGAGAGATCACATTGTTGGGTTTACAAAGAGCTCACACATCACTTAATCTTCATGGTTACTTTGTGAAAGCCCAGAAGGGGCAAGATGTTCTGTTTTTCCATCAAAAACTCAAAGACATTAATCTGAAGGTTGCCTATTCTCTGCCAGACTCCCAATAAGCACAAGTGTTGTACTAACTGTGCATCATTATCATTATCCAACCAATGAAAACACTGGGACCGAGCCTTTCCTTTCTCACAGATGGAGCCCTTTAGTTAGTGTAAAACGTCTCTGCAGCCTTTATGTCTGCACGTGTGTGTGTGTGTGTGTGTGTGTGTGTGTGTGGGCCTGCATGTGTGTTTTAACGTCATTGGCTCAGAGAGCAGGAAAAAAGACTGAGATAAAAGGCAGTCTTTTGTTGTAATTGTGTGGGATGAAAAATCTCTTTGCAGATTTGATACGCTCCCCCTCCAGCTAAACACTCTTGTCAGGACAAGAGTTTAAAGGCAGGAGAGAGAGGAACAAAAGGAGAGAAAGGAGAGGCTGTACCACAGAAAGACTCAGATCTCTCCTTGCTGTGAACGAGTTGAAGACACAGAGTCACCTCTTGCTGAGTCTTTGTGTACGTCTCTGTATCACACCTTCAGCCTCCACTCGCCAGGAAGTCCCTGAGAGTTTCTACACACAGCTGGACTACATGCATGCACCGACTCAGTGTGGCTTTCATCACTGGGAAACAGTTGTACGTTTATAAACTCAGAACAATAAACTTGAAAAACTATTTGCAACTTTTTTTTTTTATGTAAATAAATCTTGAAGGAAAATGTTAAACCCGTCCCCTGCTCGTAAATGGACAGACTCAATAAACATCATTGACATTTTATTTACAGCCAGAATTGGACATAATGTTCTCAGTGCTTCTTTTATTACAACCGAATTCTGAGCAGGACATTAAGGGCCTGATCTACTGCGATCCCAGTAAAGGAGTACTAAAATGCGTGTTCAATCCAAAAGATCAAACGTTTGGTTTGTGGGAGTTTTGCGGATGATTTGTGAAGACGATTTGTGAATGATATCAGGTCAAACCTTGTGGAGGCGGTAGTATTTAAGTCAGGCTTTAATGTGTTCTACTGGTTTACATCACAAAGAGTTTGGACGGAAAACAGGACGACTGCAAGCGCGAAATGGGTATTAGTGAGAGACGAATGAACGAACAGTATTTGTCAGAGTCAAAAAACAAGCATGGTCAGGATCAGAATTCAGATTTTATAAGTGCTGGTTACGCTGCTAAACTAACAAGACGAACTGGCACAGAGTGAGGGGAAGACAGACATTAAATACTGAACAGGGGGTGGAGTTAACAAGACACAGGTGAGACACATCAGGTAATCAGGCTGAGATACACTGGGGGAAGGGCATGCAGCCTACAGACCTGGAACGAGAGACAAGGGTAAGTGACAGAGTAAAACACAAGCACTGGACAAGATACATGAAGGAAACAGAAATAAAAAGACAACTTAACCCAGGGATGTGACCAGACAGCGCTGTGTCTGATTGGACATAAATTACCTGAAAACAAATATCGAAGACATGGGTACAAGCAGTGGTGAGGTCTCTGATAGTACGAATTTCTGTGAATACGTTCAGTTTGGTTTCACTTTGTAGAGGTGACTTTGCTGTTAGCAGACTACGATCTATTCGGAGAAGCTATGACCATATTTGAAGAGAAGCATGTCATGAGGTATTCTAAAAGTGTAAATGTTCGGCCTCAGTTGACAGTGGAATGAGGAATTGTTCTTCAAATAGAGGTTTGACATTGTAAGGGTAAAGGTGATGTGATTCTCTAGACCATGTATAGAAATGTCCAAAGTGGGAAGGAATTTATGACACCTGTTGTGCTGTATATAATGGCTCCACACTGAACATTACATTGTCTATCTTTCAGCCTGCACAGAGTCTCAGTGTTGTCTGTTAGATCAGAACCACGGCCGTGATATGCTGCGTTAATATTATCCAGTCTGTTGATAGATTCAGTTTTAGGGACATTTATATTATTCAACCCATCAGTCTCCCAATCCAAGTGTCCTGCAGCGTAGCAGCACAGGGCTGTAGAGCAAGGAGACGAGCGAGGAGCCTGTCTTCCACCAAAAAACGACTTCACTGGTCGTTTGTGCAAGCGTCAAATTACGTCCCATATTTACATTTTAGAGTCAAGCACCCTCTAGTGAACGTATAAATAACCTTGATCCGGTGAATGTGTGTTCGTCATCGAATGACATTTGACCCCTAACCCTAACCCAGGTCCAAGCTAGCTAACTGATTTCCCAAAAGAATAGTTAATGACCACTTACCTTGGTAAGTGCATCAAGCAGTGCAGGGTGACGATTTACTGGCGTTTCTCCGTTCTCCGGTAGGAGCGCTAATTTAGGAAACGCTCCTATGTGTCGTATTACGTGACAGACGACCTCTACGGTCGGATAGGTTGGAGGACTTGTTGCGAGCGAGAGATCGAGAGGAGCGCACCGGAGAGAAAACCTGGGCAGAGAGGGGCAACTAGAGAAAAAATGAAAAGTCTAGTTAAAAATGTAATGTTGGTGTGGACGCTGGTGATGCAGTGGCGCTGTGCGCGTCCCCATGTTTTGAGGCTCAGTCCTCGCTTGGGCGGCCTGGGTTCGCATCCGGCCTGTGGCGGTCTTTCCCACATGTCTCTCCCCATACTCTCTCCCCACTTTCCTACCCTATCCACTGTCCTCCACTATAATAAAGGCTATAAAACGCCCAAAAATAAAAGTAAATAATGTTGGTGAAAAGAGGGAAATAGGAAGACATAAATGTTAAAATTCTTTAGAAAGCAGAGGCTGTGAATGTTCAGTTATATTAGTTAATATGGTGTTTCTCTGTAACTATTATTAAAAAGAAATCAAAAATAAATTCATGCCATTTGGAACATGTTTACAGGTTAGGGTTAGTATCACCTGAGTTTTTAACAGGCTTGGTAAATCACAATGTGTGTACTTACTTCACTTCTTTACATTTTTACTCCCAGTATTTTGCACACTGAGGCAGAAACGCCTCATATTACATATTCATTAAGACAAACGTACTAAATGAACAATACGTGTTGTTTTCCTCTCTTCACGCTGTTAGTACATCAGATAACATGTTTTTTTGCTGGTGGTATCAAATTTGCACACGTTTTAAGACACACAAACCTTTAGTAAATCAGACCCTTACAGTTTCTAATGATAGGGACCTGTCCATATAAGTCCCGCCCCTACTCCTCTTCTGTTCCAGGTCTCTGACTCTAAATGAACCATAATTCACTAAATGAACATTATGCTGTGATGAAGAAGACTTAAAACAAAAGAAACTATCAACTCCTCAGGACAATGTTGGGAATAAATACTCCTTCTGGTATCAACATTTGGACTACAACTAACAACCAGGAGGAGTCGCCCTCTTGTGGCTGTTACAGAGAATGCATTGCACACATTTTTACACCATAGTTACACATATCTTACCTAATAACTGATACTAAGAACTAGTAACATGACACTTCTGCAGTGTTTACCTAATCTCTTCACAGAAAAGTACCTGCAGAGTGTCACACACTTCGATAACAACAGTGTGGAGTATAACATGCATCAACAAGAATAGAGCTGAACACACGATCACACATGTTCTTCAGAGCCCTGCTAACTGCTGCTGACTGACTGTTTACATAGCGTTCATTCATGCAGAGATCTGCTGTCAGAAGGAGAGCAGAGCTATTCAAACATTGAGCTTGATGATTGTGGTCTCTGCACATTCTAATACACATGACAAGAACACAAAAACATTTACACTGCAGTGATCGTACTTATGTTGACACGTGTGACATGGAAAAACATCAGCAATCTGTGCTGCAGGTCTTATTTCATGTCAATTAATGAAAATGTGTCTGTTACGATTCAGAATGTACTGGGAACCAAACGCACATCTCAGAGACAGGATGAACAAAAACAATAAATTATTATACAAAGGGTGACACGGTGAACTACAATACAATCTGAAATATGAGTGACACTAATGTGAAGCATAAATCTAAAGTGACTCAAATGTGTACATGTAATTACGTGACTCTCAACTATGTGAACAAGAAATATAACGTGACTAGAACTATGTGACAAGAAATATAAAGTGACTAGAACTATGTGACAAGAAATATAATGTGACTCGAAAAACACGCGTGATGAAGCCAGACGAAGACGAACGAACGACGAGAAGCACAGGATACAGGACGGGCAGGACTGGGAACACGGATGAACAACAATAGTCTGGCGCCGGCAGTGTGGAGGGAGCCGGCTTAAATACAGAGTTGATTGCATGATCAACACCTGTGCACTAACCTGCAAGCAATGAGTAATCAGGGAGGAGCAGGGAGCACACAGAGGGAGTGACAGACAGGGGAAAACCAAAACAAACACACACGTGGAGACACAAACCAAAACATAACAGTGTCATTAATTTAAATTGTATTTCCTGTGAAGATCATAGTGTAATAAACTGTGGTCATAGTGTAATAAACTGTGGTCATAGTGTAATAAACTGTGGTCATAGTGTAATAAACTGTGGTCATAGTGTAATAAACTGTGGTGATAGTTTAATAAACTGTGGTCATAATGTAATAAACTGTGGTCATAGTGTAATAAACTGTGGTCATAGTTTAATAAACTGTGGTCATAGTGTAATAAACTGTGGTCATAGTGTAATAAACTGTGGTGATAGTTTAATAAACTGTGGTCATAATGTAATAAACTGTGGTCATAGTGTAATAAACTGTGGTCATAGTGTAATAAACTGTGGTGATAGTTTAATAAACTGTGGTCATAATGTAATAAACTGTGGTCATAGTGTAATAAACTGTGGTCATAGTTTAATAAACTGTGGTCATAGTGTAATAAACTGTGGTCATAGTGTAATAAACTGTGGTGATAGTTTAATAAACTGTGGTCATAATGTAATAAACTGTGGTCATAGTGTAATAAACTGTGGTCATAGTGTAATAAACTGTGGTCATAGTGTAATAAACTGTGGTCATAGTTTAATAAACTGTGGTCATAATGTAATAAACTGTGGTCATAGTGTAATAAACTGTGGTCATAGTTTAATAAACTGTGGTCATAATGTAATAAACTGTGGTCATAGTGTAATAAACTGTGGTCATAGTTTAATAAACTGTGGTCATAATGTAATAAACTGTGGTCATAGTGTAATAAACTGTGGTCATAGTTTAATAAACTGTGATCATAGTGTAATAAACTGGTCATAGTGTAATAAACTGTGGTCATAGTGTAATAAACTGTGGTCATAGTTTAATAAACTGTGGTCATAGTGTAATAAACTGTGGTCATAGTGTAATAAACTGTGGTCATAGTTTAATAAACTGTGGTCATAGTGTAATAAACTGGTCATAGTTTAATAAACTGTGGTCATAGTTTAATAAACTGTGGTCATAGTGTAATAAACTGTGGTCATAGTTTAATAAACTGTGGTCATAGTGTAATAAACTGTGGTCATAGTTTAATAAACTGTGGTCATAGTGTAATAAACTGTGGTCATAGTGTAATAAACTGTGGTCATAGTTTAATAAACTGTGGTCATAGTGTAATAAACTGTGGTCATAGTGTAATAAACTGTGGTCATAGTGTAATAAACTGTGGTCATAGTGTAATAAACTGGTCATAGTTTAATAAACTGTGGTCATAGTTTAATAAACTGTGGTCATAGTGTAATAAACTGTGGTCATAGTTTAATAAACTGTGGTCATAGTTTAATAAACTGTGGTCATAGTGTAATAAACTGTGGTCATAGTGTAATAAACTGTGGTCATAGTGTAATAAACTGTGGTCATAGTGTAATAAACTGTGGTCATAGTGTAATAAACTGTGGTCATACTGTAATAAACTGTGGTCATAGTTTAATAAACTGTGGTCATAGTGTAATAAACTGTGGTCATAGTGTAATAAACTGGTCATACTGTAATAAACTGGTCATAGTGTAATAAACTGGTCATACTGTAATAAACTGGTCATACTGTAATAAACTGGTCATAGTGTAATAAACTGTGGTCATAGTTTAATAAACTGTGGTCATAGTGTAATAAACTGTGGTCATAGTGTAATAAACTGTGGTCATAGTGTAATAAACTGTGGTCATAGTGTAATAAACTGTGGTCATAGTTTAATAAACTGTGGTCATAGTGTAATAAACTGTGGTCATAGTTTAATAAACTGTGGTCATAGTGTAATAAACTGTGGTCATAGTTTAATAAACTGTGGTCATAGTGTAATAAACTGTAATCATACTGTAATAAACTGTGGTCATAGTGTAATAAACTGTGGTCATAGTTTAATAAACTGTGGTCATAGTGTAATAAACTGTGGTCATAGTGTAATAAACTGTGGTCATAGTGTAATAAACTGGTCATAGTGTAATAAACTGTGGTCATAGTTTAATAAACTGTGGTCATAGTGTAATAAACTGTGGTCATAGTTTAATAAACTGTGGTCATAGTGTAATAAACTGTGGTCATAGTGTAATAAACTGGTCATAGTGTAATAAACTGTGGTCATAGTGTAATAAACTGGTCATAGTGTAATAAACTGTGGTCATAGTTTAATAAACTGTGGTCATAGTTTAATAAACCGTGGTCATAGTTTAATAAACTGTGATCATAGTTTAATAAACTGTTGTCATAGTGTAATAAACTGTGGTCATAGTGTAATAAACTGTGGTCATAGTTTAATAAACTGTGGTCATAGTTTAATAAACTGTGGTCATAGTTTAATAAACTGTGGTCATAGTGTAATAAACTGTGGTCATAGTTTAATAAACTGTGGTCATAGTTTAATAAACTGTGGTCATAGTGTAATAAACTGGTCATAGTGTAATAAACTGTGGTCATAGTTTAATAAACTGTGGTCATAGTTTAATAAACTGTGGTCATAGTGTAATAAACTGTGGTCATAGTTTAATAAACTGTGGTCATAGTTTAATAAACTGTGGTCATAGTGTAATAAACTGGTCATAGTGTAATAAACTGTGGTCATAGTTTAATAAACTGTGGTCATAGTTTAATAAACTGTGGTCATAGTGTAATAAACTGTGATCATAGTGTAATAAACTGTGGTCATAGTTTAATAAACTGTGGTGATAGTTTAATAAACTGTGGTCATAGTTTAATAAACTGTGGTCATAGTTTAATAAACTGTGGTGATAGTTTAATAAACTGTGGTCATAATGTAATAAACTGTGGTCATAGTGTAATAAACTGTGGTCATAGTTTAATAAACTGTGGTCATAATGTAATAAACTGTGGTCATAGTGTAATAAACTGTGGTCATAGTTTAATAAACTGTGGTCATAGTGTAATAAACTGTGATCATAGTGTAATAAACTGGTCATAGTGTAATAAACTGTGGTCATAGTGTAATAAACTGTGGTCATAGTTTAATAAACTGTGGTCATAGTGTAATAAACTGTGGTCATAGTGTAATAAACTGTGGTCATAGTTTAGTAAACTGTGGTCATAGTGTAATAAACTGTGGTCATAGTTTAATAAACTGTGGTCATAGTGTAATAAACTGTGGTCATAGTGTAATAAACTGTGGTCATAGTGTAATAAACTGTGGTCATAGTTTAATAAACTGTGGTCATAATGTAATAAACTGTGGTCATAGTTTAATAAACTGTGGTCATAGTTTAATAAACTGTGGTCATAGTGTAATAAACTGTGGTCATAGTGTAATAAACTGTGGTCATAGTGTAATAAACTGTGGTCATAGTTTAATAAACTGTGGTCATAGTGTAATAAACTGTGGTCATAGTGTAATAAACTGTGGTCATAGTGTAATAAACTGTGGTCATAGTTTAATAAACTGTGGTCATAGTGTAATAAACTGGTCATACTGTAATAAACTGGTCATAGTGTAATAAACTGGTCATACTGTAATAAACTGGTCATACTGTAATAAACTGGTCATAGTTTAATAAACTGTGGTCATAGTTTAATAAACTGTGGTCATAGTGTAATAAACTGTGGTCATAGTGTAATAAACTGTGGTCATAGTGTAATAAACTGTGGTCATAGTGTAATAAACTGTGGTCATAGTTTAATAAACTGTGGTCATAGTGTAATAAACTGTGGTCATACTGTAATAAACTGTGGTCATAGTGTAATAAACTGTGGTCATAGTGTAATAAACTGTGGTCATAGTTTAATAAACTGTGGTCATAGTGTAATAAACTGTGATCATAGTGTAATAAACTGTGGTCATAGTGTAATAAACTGTGGTCATAGTTTAATAAACTGTGGTCATAGTGTAATAAACTGTGGTCATAGTTTAATAAACTGTGGTCATAGTGTAATAAACTGTGGTCATAGTGTAATAAACTGTGGTCATAGTGTAATAAACTGTGGTCATAGTGTAATAAACTGTGGTCATAGTTTAATAAACTGTGGTCATAGTGTAATAAACTGTGGTCATAGTTTAATAAACTGTGGTCATAGTTTAATAAACTGTGGTCATAGTGTAATAAACTGTGGTCATAGTGTAATAAACTGTGGTCATAGTTTAATAAACTGTGGTCATAGTGTAATAAACTGTGATCATAGTGTAATAAACTGGTCATAGTGTAATAAACTGTGGTCATAGTGTAATAAACTGTGGTCATAGTTTAATAAACTGTGGTCATAGTGTAATAAACTGTGGTCATAGTGTAATAAACTGTGGTCATAGTGTAATAAACTGTGGTCATAGTTTAATAAACTGTGGTCATAGTGTAATAAACTGTGGTCATAGTTTAATAAACTGTGGTCATAGTGTAATAAACTGTGGTCATAGTGTAATAAACTGTGGTCATAGTTTAATAAACTGTGGTCATAGTGTAATAAACTGTGGTCATAGTTTAATAAACTGTGGTCATAGTGTAATAAACTGTGGTCATAGTGTAATAAACTGTGGTCATAGTGTAATAAACTGTGGTCATAGTTTAATAAACTGTGGTCATAGTGTAATAAACTGTGGTCATAGTGTAATAAACTGTGGTCATAGTTTAATAAACTGTGGTCATAGTGTAATAAACTGTGGTCATAGTGTAATAAACTGTGGTCATAGTGTAATAAACTGTGGTCATAGTGTAATAAACTGTGGTCATAGTGTAATAAACTGGTCATAGTGTAATAAACTGGTCATACTGTAATAAACTGGTCATACTGTAATAAACTGGTCATACTGTAATAAACTGGTCATAGTGTAATAAACTGGTCATAGTTTAATAAACTGTGGTCATAGTTTAATAAACTGTGGTCATAGTGTAATAAACTGTGGTCATAGTGTAATAAACTGTGGTCATAGTGTAATAAACTGTGGTCATAGTGTAATAAAGTGTGGTCATAGTGTAATAAACTGTGGTCATAGTTTAATAAACTGTGGTCATAGTGTAATAAACTGTGGTCATAGTGTAATAAACTGTGGTCATAGTGTAATAAACTGTGGTCATAGTTTAATAAACTGTGGTCATAGTGTAATAAACTGTGATCATAGTGTAATAAACTGTGGTCATAGTGTAATAAACTGTGGTCATAGTGTAATAAACTGTGGTCATAGTGTAATAAACTGTGGTCATAGTGTAATAAACTGTGGTCATAGTTTAATAAACTGTGGTCATAGTTTAATAAACTGTGGTCATAGTTTAATAAACTGTGGTCATAGTTTAATAAACTGTGGTCATAGTGTAATAAACTGTGGTCATAGTGTAATAAACTGTGGTCATAGTTTAATAAACTGTGGTCATAGTGTAATAAACTGTGGTCATAGTGTAATAAACTGTGGTCATAGTGTAATAAACTGTGGTCATAGTGTAATAAACTGTGGTCATAGTGTAATAAACTGTGGTCATAGTGTAATAAACTGTGGTCATAGTTTAATAAACTGTGGTCATAGTGTAATAAACTGTGGTCATAGTTTAATAAACTGTGGTCATAGTTTAATAAACTGTGGTCATAGTGTAATAAACTGTGGTCATAGTTTAATAAACTGTGGTCATAGTGTAATAAACTGGTCATACTGTAATAAACTGGTCATAGTGTAATAAACTGGTCATACTGTAATAAACTGGTCATACTGTAATAAACTGGTCATAGTGTAATAAACTGGTCATAGTTTAATAAACTGTGGTCATAGTGTAATAAACTGTGGTCATAGTGTAATAAACTGTGGTCATAGTGTAATAAACTGTGGTCATAGTGTAATAAACTGTGGTCATAGTGTAATAAACTGTGGTCATAGTTTAATAAACTGTGGTCATAGTGTAATAAACTGTGGTCATAGTTTAATAAACTGTGGTCATAGTTTAATAAACTGTGGTCATAGTGTAATAAACTGTGGTCATAGTGTAATAAACTGTGGTCATAGTTTAATAAACTGTGGTCATAGTGTAATAAACTGGTCATACTGTAATAAACTGGTCATAGTGTAATAAACTGGTCATACTGTAATAAACTGGTCATACTGTAATAAACTGGTCATAGTGTAATAAACTGGTCATAGTTTAATAAACTGTGATCATAGTGTAATAAACTGTGGTCATAGTTTAATAAACTGTGATCATAGTTTAATAAACTGTGATCATAGTTTAATAAACTGTGGTCATAGTTTAATAAACTGTGATCATAGTTTAATAAACTGTGATCATAGTGTAATAAACTGTAATCATAGTGTAATAAACTGTGGTCATAGTTTAATAAACTGTGATCATAGTTTAATAAACTGTGGTCATAGTTTAATAAACTGTGATCATAGTTTAATAAACTGTGGTCATAGTGTAATAAACTGTGGTCATAGTTTAATAAACTGTGATCATAGTGTAATAAACTGTGGTCATAGTTTAATAAACTGTGGTCATAGTTTAATAAACTGTGGTCATAGTGTAATAAACTGGTCATAGTTTAATAAACTGTGGTCATAGTGTAATAAACTGTGGTCATAGTATAATAAACTGTGGTCATAGTGTAATAAACTGGTCATAGTGTAATAAACTGGTCATACTGTAATAAACTGGTCATACTGTAATAAACTGGTCATACTGTAATAAACTGGTCATAGTATAATAAACTGTGGTCATAGTTTAATAAACTGTGGTCATAGTATAATAAACTGTGGTCATAGTATAATAAACTGTGGTCATAGTTTAATAAACTGTGGTCATAGTGTAATAAACTGTGGTCATAGTGTAATAAACTGTGATCATAGTGTAATAAACTGTGGTCATAGTGTAATAAACTGTGGTCATAGTGTAATAAACTGGTCATAGTTTAATAAACTGTGGTCATAGTGTAATAAACTGTGGTCATAGTTTAATAAACTGTGGTCATAGTGTAATAAACTGTGGTCATAGTGTAATAAACTGGTCATACTGTAATACACTGGTCATAGTGTAATAAACTGGTCATAGTGTAATAAACTGGTCATAGTTTAATAAACTGTGGTCATAGTTTAATAAACTGTGGTCATAGTGTAATAAACTGTGGTCATAGTGTAATAAACTGTGGTCATAGTGTAATAAACTGTGGTCATAGTGTAATAAAGTGTGGTCATAGTGTAATACACTGTGGTCATAGTTTAATAAACTGTGGTCATAGTGTAATAAACTGTGGTCATAGTGTAATAAACTGTGGTCATAGTGTAATAAACTGTGGTCATAGTTTAATAAACTGTGGTCATAGTGTAATAAACTGTGATCATAGTGTAATAAACTGTGGTCATAGTGTAATAAACTGTGGTCATAGTGTAATAAACTGTGGTCATAGTGTAATAAACTGTGGTCATAGTGTAATAAACTGTGGTCATAGTTTAATAAACTGTGGTCATAGTTTAATAAACTGTGGTCATAGTGTAATAAACTGTGGTCATAGTGTAATAAACTGTGGTCATAGTTTAATAAACTGTGGTCATAGTGTAATAAACTGTGGTCATAGTGTAATAAACTGTGGTCATAGTGTAATAAACTGTGGTCATAGTGTAATAAACTGTGGTCATAGTTTAATAAACTGTGGTCATAGTGTAATAAACTGTGGTCATAGTTTAATAAACTGTGGTCATAGTTTAATAAACTGTGGTCATAGTGTAATAAACTGTGGTCATAGTTTAATAAACTGTGGTCATAGTGTAATAAACTGGTCATACTGTAATAAACTGGTCATAGTGTAATAAACTGGTCATACTGTAATAAACTGGTCATACTGTAATAAACTGGTCATAGTGTAATAAACTGGTCATAGTTTAATAAACTGTGGTCATAGTGTAATAAACTGTGGTCATAGTTTAATAAACTGTGATCATAGTTTAATAAACTGTGGTCATAGTTTAATAAACTGTGATCATAGTTTAATAAACTGTGATCATAGTGTAATAAACTGTAATCATAGTGTAATAAACTGTGGTCATAGTTTAATAAACTGTGATCATAGTGTAATAAACTGTGGTCATAGTTTAATAAACTGTGGTCATAGTTTAATAAACTGTGGTCATAGTTTAATAAACTGTGGTCATAGTTTAATAAACTGTGGTCATAGTGTAATAAACTGTGGTCATAGTGTAATAAAGTGTGGTCATAGTGTAATACACTGTGGTCATAGTTTAATAAACTGTGGTCATAGTGTAATAAACTGTGGTCATAGTGTAATAAACTGTGGTCATAGTGTAATAAACTGTGGTCATAGTTTAATAAACTGTGGTCATAGTGTAATAAACTGTGATCATAGTGTAATAAACTGTGGTCATAGTGTAATAAACTGTGGTCATAGTGTAATAAACTGTGGTCATAGTGTAATAAACTGTGGTCATAGTGTAATAAACTGTGGTCATAGTTTAATAAACTGTGGTCATAGTTTAATAAACTGTGGTCATAGTGTAATAAACTGTGGTCATAGTGTAATAAACTGTGGTCATAGTTTAATAAACTGTGGTCATAGTGTAATAAACTGTGGTCATAGTGTAATAAACTGTGGTCATAGTGTAATAAACTGTGGTCATAGTGTAATAAACTGTGGTCATAGTGTAATAAACTGTGGTCATAGTGTAATAAACTGTGGTCATAGTTTAATAAACTGTGGTCATAGTGTAATAAACTGTGGTCATAGTTTAATAAACTGTGGTCATAGTTTAATAAACTGTGGTCATAGTGTAATAAACTGTGGTCATAGTTTAATAAACTGTGGTCATAGTGTAATAAACTGGTCATACTGTAATAAACTGGTCATAGTGTAATAAACTGGTCATACTGTAATAAACTGGTCATACTGTAATAAACTGGTCATAGTGTAATAAACTGGTCATAGTTTAATAAACTGTGGTCATAGTGTAATAAACTGTGGTCATAGTTTAATAAACTGTGATCATAGTTTAATAAACTGTGGTCATAGTTTAATAAACTGTGATCATAGTTTAATAAACTGTGATCATAGTGTAATAAACTGTAATCATAGTGTAATAAACTGTGGTCATAGTTTAATAAACTGTGATCATAGTTTAATAAACTGTGGTCATAGTTTAATAAACTGTGATCATAGTGTAATAAACTGTGGTCATAGTTTAATAAACTGTGGTCATAGTTTAATAAACTGTGGTCATAGTGTAATAAACTGTGGTCATAGTGTAATAAACTGTGGTCATAGTTTAATAAACTGTGGTCATAGTGTAATAAACTGTGGTCATAGTTTAATAAACTGTGATCATAGTGTAATAAACTGTGGTCATAGTTTAATAAACTGTGGTCATAGTTTAATAAACTGTGATCATAGTTTAATAAACTGTGATCATAGTGTAATAAACTGTAATCATAGTGTAATAAACTGTGGTCATAGTTTAATAAACTGTGGTCATAGTGTAATAAACTGTGGTCATAGTGTAATAAACTGTGATCATAATGTAATAAACTGTGGTCATAGTGTAATAAACTGTGGTCATAGTTTAATAAACTGTGATCATAGTGTAATAAACTGTGGTCATAGTTTAATAAACTGTGGTCATAGTTTAATAAACTGTGGTCATAGTGTAATAAACTGTGGTCATAGTATAATAAACTGTGGTCATAGTGTAATAAACTGTGGTCATACTGTAATAAACTGGTCATAGTGTAATAAACTGGTCATACTGTAATAAACTGGTCATACTGTAATAAACTGGTCATAGTGTAATAAACTGGTCATAGTATAATAAACTGTGGTCATAGTTTAATAAACTGTGGTCATAGTATAATAAACTGTGGTCATAGTATAATAAACTGTGGTCATAGTTTAATAAACTGTGGTCATAGTGTAATAAACTGTGGTCATAGTGTAATAAACTGTGATCATAGTGTAATAAACTGTGGTCATAGTGTAATAAACTGTGGTCATAGTGTAATAAACTGGTCATAGTTTAATAAACTGTGGTCATAGTTTAATAAACTGTGGTCATAGTTTAATAAACTGTGGTCATAGTTTAATAAACTGTGGTCATAGTTTAATAAACTGTGGTCATAGTGTAATAAACTGTGGTCATAGTGTAATAAACTGTGGTCATAGTTTAATAAACTGTGGTCATAGTGTAATAAACTGTGGTCATAGTTTAATAAACTGTGGTCATAGTGTAATAAACTGTGGTCATAGTGTAATAAACTGTGGTCATAGTGTAATAAACTGTGGTCATAGTGTAATAAACTGGTCATACTGTAATAAACTGGTCATAGTGTAATAAACTGGTCATACTGTAATAAACTGGTCATACTGTAATAAACTGGTCATAGTGTAATAAACTGGTCATAGTTTAATAAACTGTGGTCATAGTGTAATAAACTGTGGTCATAGTGTAATAAACTGTGGTCATAGTGTAATAAACTGTGGTCATAGTGTAATAAACTGTGGTCATAGTGTAATAAACTGTGGTCATAGTTTAATAAACTGTGGTCATAGTTTAATAAACTGTGGTCATAGTGTAATAAACTGTGGTCATAGTGTAATAAACTGGTCATAGTTTAATAAACTGTGGTCATAGTGTAATAAACTGTGGTCATAGTATAATAAACTGTGGTCATAGTGTAATAAACTGGTCATAGTGTAATAAACTGTGGTCATAGTTTAATAAACTGTGGTCATAGTGTAATAAACTGTGGTCATAGTATAATAAACTGTGGTCATAGTTTAATAAACTGTGGTCATAGTGTAATAAACTGTGGTCATAGTGTAATAAACTGTGGTCATAGTTTAATAAACTGTGGTCATAGTGTAATAAACTGTGATCATAGTGTAATAAACTGTGGTCATAGTGTAATAAACTGTGGTCATAGTGTAATAAACTGGTCATAGTTTAATAAACTGTGATCATAGTGTAATAAACTGTGGTCATAGTATAATAAACTGTGGTCATAGTTTAATAAACTGTGGTCATAGTTTAATAAACTGTGGTCATAGTGTAATAAACTGTGGTCATAGTTTAATAAACTGTGATCATAGTGTAATAAACTGTGATCATAGTGTAATAAACTGTGGTCATAGTATAATAAACTGTGATCATAGTGTAATAAACTGTGGTCATAGTATAATAAACTGTGGTCATAGTTTAATAAACTGTGGTCATAGTTTAATAAACTGTGGTCATAGTGTAATAAACTGTGGTCATAGTTTAATAAACTGTGGTCATAGTGTAATAAACTGTGGTCATAGTGTAATAAACTGTGGTCATAGTGTAATAAACTGGTCATAGTTTAATAAACTGTGGTCATAGTGTAATAAACTGTGGTCATAGTGTAATAAACTGGTCATAGTTTAATAAACTGTGGTCATAGTGTAATAAACTGTGATCATAGTGTAATAAACTGTGGTCATAGTGTAATAAACTGTGGTCATAGTGTAATAAACTGGTCATAGTTTAATAAACTGTGGTCATAGTGTAATAAACTGTGATCATAGTGTAATAAACTGTGGTCATAGTGTAATAAACTGTGGTCATAGTGTAATAAACTGGTCATAGTTTAATAAACTGTGGTCATAGTGTAATAAACTGTGGTCATAGTGTAATAAACTGGTCATAGTTTAATAAACTGTGGTCATAGTGTAATAAACTGTGGTCATAGTTTAATAAACTGTGGTCATAGTGTAATAAACTGTGGTCATAGTGTAATAAACTGTGGTCATAGTGTAATAAACTGTGATCATAGTTTAATAAACTGTGGTCATAGTGTAATAAACTGTGATCATAGTGTAATAAACTGTGGTCATAGTGTAATAAACTGTGATCATAGTGTAATAAACTGTGGTCATAGTGTAATAAACTGTGGTCATAGTATAATAAACTGTGGTCATAGTTTAATAAACTGTGGTCATAGTGTAATAAACTGTGGTCATAGTGTAATAAACTGTGGTCAAAGAGCTATTATGGTAGCAGGAGAGATGCCAGTCCACTTCCTGGACACGACTTTACTAGTCCTTTGAACCCCCCCAAAAGTCCAACATGTTATTTAATCTGAGAATCTCAGTTCCAAACATATTACAAGGAAGCTTATATCGTTCTTTTATCATCTCCATACTAATCTTGTTTTTTCTCACAGAGAGCTGCAAAGAGAAAGAGAGTGATACAAATCAGTTGTGTCTCCATTTGATGATTCAGACAATTTTGAGGGTCACTCACTGTCTTCAGGGTCGTAGATGAAGTCTGGTTCTCCTGCGAAACCAAGACACCTGGCCTGCTTCATGGCATGTACCAGTTCATGGTGTTTGATGTGACTTTCTTTAGCTGGAGACAGAAATATAAAATAGATTAAAATGAAGACATGTTTCAACTTCCAAAGGACTTATTTTTGTTTGTCTTCATCCTACCCATCAGGTAAAACGCTCGATAGCTTTCCACCTCTGCGATGGTTTTTGGCTCATCAATGTTCATGATGTGAATTAAATTATTGTTGGTCCTGCTGTCCACGGTGTAGAGCAGACATCCCTCACAGGTGGGCAGGGAATGGTACGTGCAGGTGAAGTTAGATTCTGACAAACACAAGCATTTCCATGTGAAGCAGACATTGTTCCATTGACTCAAATGAAGGCGGATAGGTTTACTTGAACAGCAGAAGATGAGTGTTTACGGTAGTTTTAGAGCATGCAAGCAGCTATGTTGGCCCAGTGTTTTGATCTACATCCTATGATCAGTATGGTAATGTCCTCAAAGGTACAATGCTAACAGGCTAGTGTTACCATGGAATATTGTTCTTCACGCTCACAGTCGAAGTTCAGAGTGTTAGCATGCTAACAACATTATCAATCAATAAGAAATTCAATCAACAAAGCCAATTCATAACGAATGTTATATAAAGACACTCTATAAAAAGAGTGTTCAATTATGTCCTAAGATCCAACATTAATCCAGCATGAGCACAGCACTAAACTTATTTGATTTAGGAAAGTTAAAGGGGAGAAAGCAGCAGATCTTACAGTCCTTAAAAGAACCATTTTCTCAGAGATGGGCACAAACACTTTCAGTCCTGTCACCATTTCATGCTGCAAAGAGGAAGTGTGTTTTTGTGAATCCTCACTCAGAAAAACATGTTTCTTTTAAAGGGATCAACATAGTGAATAGCTTGCATACAGAAGTTAAAATGATTCAGTATGAGGGTCATTGGAAAGTCACACTGACAAAAACTCCACTTTGTGTCTCAAAATCTTTCAGAACTGACATGTTAAAGATCCTGAAATGATCTCACTTTGGCACCTAAACCATCTTGTTCATTTCTTTGTGAAACTCCAGTTTGCCTCTTATCTCTAAGGTAAATATTGGATGAAAGAGGCCTTTCCATAATGGATCAGTTGTGACGTTTGTTTGGATAAACTCTATTTCACTGATTAACAGAACTAACATTGTCAAGCTCCATTATCAAAAGACCTCTTGTGACTTACTGTCAGTTACAGCACTGTTGGAGTGAACAGTTACAGGGTGGGATCCATACTTGCAATATGTAGTACTGGAGAAAAAGACAGTAGAAAAGACATGTTCAGACATGCATTCTGGAACAGTCTAAAATAAGTGTTACACAGGATGAGTCTGTCCTCAACCAACAAATATCAAAAATCTATCTTTCAACAACTGTGTTCTTATCTTAATGATGTTGTTCTTGTGACCAGTTAGCTTATGCCTCAGTCTTCTAGCATAAGAGCATCCATGAGGCCATCGAGTCAACACTTGTTTTCTTTTAATACTTCATCATTTCAAAAACAATAATCGTACCATGTTGTTCTTCGTGTTTAGTTCTGGTTGATCTCTAGGACATTCTGTTTCTTCAAAGATTTGATCTATGAGGCCACTGGTCTTATTTGAACTGATGTTTAAAGGAACAACTCTGAAGTTAATGGAGCATCCATGTCATGCTTGGATGGAAATCTCCGTGTGAGTAGTTACTGACCCAGAATAGAAAAAGGTCACTTGATGTGCATTACGGATGCATCTCAGAGTCATATGCATAACACTTGATCTGCTTGTAATGATTATAAATGAAGCATGGAGAAGTATATAAGTATATATAATGATATATATTATATATAATGAATCAAGCATTGAGTAGTATAGACACAAACATGTGACCAAGGTTTTTTAATGAGTTTTAGGGGGATTCTTTCCTCTGTGTTTTTTCACTTAAATCAATAGATGTGATATATTAGCACTGCTCATACTCACTGCCTGATTCCTATATCCTGAACAAATTCTTTGTGGTCTGGTGATGTCTGAATGAAGTCTATCCACTGGCTCTGGGTTGTCTTAAACAACTGTCTGTGTGGATCACTAGTAATCCAACCCATGATGAAGATCCACCTCCCATAACTCTGCAAAGAAACAGAAAGTCAATAAGTTAAACAAGGTACCAACCTTTATCAGACAGAACACTGTGGATCAAATGTTGTATTGTTCCATTTCAGTTCATCATCACAATCCTATATCCATCTTTTATATCAACTAGGCTTTAGAAGGCCATACCTCTTCTGAAGGGTTTCAGAACATCATTATATTGAGATTCCTCCATGTTGGTTATTTTACTGAGCATGTAGTTTGCAGTTATTCAAACTTGGGTAATGTTCAGGAAATTAAAAACACATCCATCCCTAACCACAAGAACGTTCTGAAAAAAACCCTTTATGTGAAACCTTGAAATAAATGCTTACTAATCAATTAGCACATGTTTAGCATAGCTTAACACATAGACTGGGGAGAGATATACAGTTTGACATTTGAATCTATTACTAAGTCTTATTCAGTAGTTGAAAATCACAGCTTCACACTTAGGCCGTACTGCAGACAAAGGATAGACATCTGAGCCCCATGTATTTAATATACATTAATATACTTATACATCAGCATTATGAAAACCTGAAAAGGTATCAAAAGAGCTACTTTAAATCTTTCATGCTGGTAAAGACCATAAAGACCCAGGAAAGACGCAGAGGAGGCTTACTGGTTCAAAAGTTGGAAGAGGTGTGACCAGAGGTCTGCATTCTTCAACAGTCTGAGCCGAGCTGCTCAGGAACAAGCCAGCCACCAGGACAAGACCGCTGAACCACAGATTCATGATGATACAGATGGTCAGCTTGACAGGAAGAAAACACCAAGGAAGCTTTTCTCCTACAAAGCTGAATGACCGATCCTCACAGAGCCACTCAGCCTTTATAGAAGCTG
The DNA here is from genome assembly GCF_947650265.1 of Symphodus melops. Taxonomy (NCBI): domain Eukaryota; kingdom Metazoa; phylum Chordata; class Actinopteri; order Labriformes; family Labridae; genus Symphodus; species Symphodus melops. The sequence goes on from NC_136699.1 coordinate 27,237,809, forward strand.
CTCATGGTGGAGTTCCACGTGACCTGGCTTTTTGGACTCCTTATGTTGTAAGAACTTTTAGCAGACCTTGTTTTCCCTTCCTTTAACAGGAGATTCTAGATGTGCAAACTGAAGTGTCCTCAGAAATCCTATAAACAAAGAACACTCCAGTTTGCACATCAAACATTACAGATGTGTTGACTTGTCCTGAGCTGCCCCAAAACATGAATACACAGAGAATATGTACTGTAAACATGAACAAAACCATCAGCTTGAATTCTGTCGTGGTCAGGTTAAAAAAAGTAAACTCACTCACTTTTTCATTTAGCAATAATAGCTTAGCGTGACAATGGACAGATCAGTCCAATATTAGAGACTGAAATAATGAAACAGGGAGGAATATGTCAATTATCAATGTTGATGTTGCTATAGGTGTAAGGCTGATATTAAGCCTTATAGCAATAGGAGTCGCAGAGGTTCCATGTTTTATATGATGCAGAGCCCGGTGGAGCAGAAGAAGGCCATAAGTGCATTTGCTGATGATTGTGAACTTCCTGCAGCTCAGAAACTGACAGCAACTCAATGGGGACTTCTGGAGAAGGTGATCACCCTACTGCAGGGGTGCTCAATACGTCGATCGCGATCTACCAGTCGATCGCGAAGGCAGTGTGGGTAGATCGCAAAGCATTATAAAGTAGACGTCAGCCCATCGTCCGTCCTCACTATGAAAAAAAACAAAAAAAAAACGGCTCAATGCTCCGCGCCTCCGTATTTTCCCCTTAAGTTTAGTTTCATTAAAACCGAAAGTAAAGACGGTCTCGATGTGACTGTATTTGCTGAATGAATATTAAAATATGTAACGTAGTGTTAAAAGGCTGCGTCAGTCAAGTTATCATTTGTTGCAGCAAAAAAGGCAGAGGATCATCAGACAAAGAGGAGGAAAGGTGAGAACTGTAATAAGCTAAGAGAATGAGAAACAGTGAAGGAGCCTACAGATGAAACATAAAAAAATAGATATGTAAATGTAGCTGGAAAATCTCTCTCTCTCTCTCTCTGTCTCTCTCTCTCTCCACAACCTATACCAAACACTTAATATACAGGTATAGAGCTAAATTCCAAATAAATAAATGTTTTGCACGTTTATATTAGGTAGATCATTTTGACTTGGTCATTTTATAAGTAGCTCCCATGCCGAAAAAGTGTGAGCACCCCTGCCCTACTGCAACCTTTTGAGCAGCTAATCAAGGACATCAGCTCTGCAGAGGCCACTGCTGCAGATGTTATCCCTGCTATGGTGTCCCTGACATGGCTGCTTACCAAGGAAGATGAATCTGACAAAGGTGTGAAAACAGCCAAACGTGCTCTACTGAAAGCTGTCTGTGATCGCTTTAATTGTGTGCAATCTGAACCTCTTTATGCCATTGCAACCATGGTTGATGCTCATTACAATGATCGTTTCTTTGACATGGATAATAAAGAGGGTGCACGCAGTATGCTTCTGAAAGAGGTGAATGAAATGACCCGCAGCAGCAATGGAGATGCTGCTGGTGGAAGTGCAGATGACCCAGTCCAGGAGGTCCAAGACTGCCCACCTAAGAAGGCCCGAACTGGAAGCATGAGCCTGCGGGACATGTACCAAGAAATCCTTGCAGAGAATGAGCACCTACAAACGAGATAGCGCAGGTGAGTAATTAATAAACTTAATTATCAAACTAAATTTAATCTGCTGAGTGCTTTATATTAAAATATACATTACATACAATGAATACAATAACCATGTGGCTGTCAGTGCTTCAAAGAAAAGTAAATAATAGAAATTCTATTAAAGAAAAGGAAGAATTCTATTGTATAATTATTCCTTTTCTCTCTTTTTTATTCTTTCTTTAAGTGCATACCTAGACGAAGCCATCCTCCAGAAAGGCTGCCCTTTGGACTACTGGAAACTCAACCAGGGGGGAGCAGGGAGGGAGTTGAGTCTCCTGACTGCCTGGTGGAATAAACTGTTCTTGAGCCTACTGGTTCGAGCACGGAGACTCTGCAGTCTCCTCCCAGAAGGCAGCAGCCTGAAGAGGCTGTAGGACGGGTTGGTGGGGTCACCTGCAATCCTGGTGGCTTTGCGGGTGAGACGTGAGTTGTAAATGTCCAGAAGGGGGGGAAGAGAGACACCAATGATCTTCTCAGCTACTCTCACGATGCGCTGCAGAGACTTACGGCAGGACACGGTGCAGGCGCCGTACCACACAGTGATGCAGCTGGACAGGATGCTCTCAATGGTGCCTCTGTAGAACGTGTGCATGATGGAGGATGGGGCTCTTGCTCTCCTCAGTTTGCTTGGTCTCCAGGTGGATGGATGGATGGATGGATGGATGGATGGATGGATAGATAGATGATACTTTATTGATCCCGAGGGAAATTCAAGGTGGGCTGGGGCTGAGTGGAGGGCAGTGGAGATGGCGTCGTCGGTCGATCGGTTAGGCCAATATGCAAACTGGTAGGGGTCCAGGGTGGAGGGGAGGGCAGACTTGATGTGCTGCATGACTAGCCGCTCGAAGCACTTAATGAGGATGGGGGTTAGTGCGACCGGGCGGTAGTCATTGTGGCAGGATGGAGACGACTTCTTGGGGACCGGGATGATGGTGGTGGCTTTGAGGCATGTGGGGACAACAGCTTGGCTCAGTGAAGTGTTGAAGATGTCGGTGAGGACATCTGTGAGCTCCTCAGCACAGTCTCTCAGGATACGACCTGGGATTTTGTCAGGACCTGGCGCTTTCCGTGCATTTGTTCTCTTGAGGGATCGCTTCATGCTATCCCGGGAAAGCGTCAGCACCTGGTCGCCAGGAGAAGGTGGCGTCTTCTGTGCTGGGGTGCTGTTGTCTGCTTCAAAACGAGCAAAGAAGTTGTTGAGGTTGTTTAGCAGAGAGGTGGAGCTGTCACAGGTCTGCGGAGGGGGCTTGTAGTCGTAGTAGTGATGGTCTGGACCCCCCGCCACAGGTTCCTGGTGTCTCTGCTGTCGGTGAAACGGTCTGCGATCCTCCTGGAGTATTGCCTCTTGGCCAATCTAATGCCTCGTGACAGGTTGGCCCTGGCAGTCCTTAGGCCCACCGCGTCCCCAGCTCTGAAGGCAGAGTTCCTGGCCCTCAGGAGCCTGTGGACTTCACCTGTCAGCCATGACTTCTGATTGGCCCGAATGGTGATGGTCTTGGTGACCGTGACATCGTCCATGCACTTTTCCATGTAGGACGTGACGGTCTCAGTGTACTCCTGGAGGTCGGTGATGTTGTTGTTGGTGGCTGCTTGTTTAAACATGCTCCAGTCAGTGGTGGAGAAGCAGTCCTGGAGGGCTTCTGTGGACCCCTCAGGCCACACCCGTACCTGCTTTGTAACTGGTTTGGTGACTTTAACCAGTGGCCTGTATGCTGGCATTAGCATAACAGTGGTATGGTCTGAGGCCCCGAGGTGGGGGAGGGGGAGGCTTTGTAGGCCCCTTTGTTTACAGTGTAAACATTGTCCAGAATATTGTTACCTCTAGTGGGAAACTTGATGTGGCCATGAAGTTGTGGAAGCACACTTTTGGGGTTTGCGTGGTTGAAATCCCCAGCCAGGATGAGAAAGGCATCAGGGTGTGCTGTCTGCTGCTCACTGATGTGCTTATGGAGTTCATACAGAGCCCCACTCCTGCTGTTGGTGGAGCCAGGGGGATGTATATTGCTACCAGCAATATGGCACTAAATTCCCTCGGCAGGTAGAATGGCCGGCATTTAATAACCATAAACTCCACAAGTGGTGAGCAGTGCTTACACACTACAACAGCGTCACGGCACCAGGCATCACTGATCAATCAATCAATCAATCAATCTTTATTTATATAACGTCAATTCATAACAGGCGTTATCTCGAGACACTTTACAAAAGCAGGTAAAGGACCTTACTGTTTGTCTGTTAATATTAACAAAAGAGCAGGTAACAAGACCATGCTCATTGTTATGTTTACAAAAAGCAGGTAAAGGACCTTACTGATGTAAACACACAGTCCCCCGCCGCGGGTCTTCCCTTCCTCGACGAGCTCTGTCTACCCGGTAGCACGTTAGCCCGGCTAGCTGAATGGCATGGTCCGGGACATGTGCCATGAAGCCATGTCTCCACAAAAACAAAGACACAACACTCACTCACAGTCCTGGAAGTTGTGCGGATTAAGCAAATATAGTCCAGTTTGTTGTCCAGCGAGCGTACGTTGGCCAGAATGATGGTCGGTATAGCCGGCCGGTGAGGGCTAGCCGCTAGCCTAGCCCGGATACCTCCACGCTTCCCCCGTCGAAGACGGACAAATGCACAAAGATACACAACACAAAAAACATAAAAACGCAGGTTTGCAGGGAGAGAGAGGAGCCGCTGTGTGCACCCGCGCCACCATCTTTACTAAAGAAAAGTCTCACCTGCGTCTTGTTAACTCCACCACCTGTTCCGTATTTAGTGTCTGCTTCCCCTTCACTCTGTGCCAGTTCGTCTTGTTCCTTGTGTCAGCGTTCCAGCATTCTTTCTGTCTTGACTTTTGATCTGAACCTGTTAGTTTTTTGATCACGTCTTTTGCATGCCAACGTTGTTCCTTTTTGGATTTTTGGATTTTGTGTACCGACCTGTGGACCGGATAAACAGATTTGAAACTGCCTGCCGATTCATCGTTGTGCTCTTGGGTTCTCTTGTCCAGCCGTGACAGTTTTCATACAGAAAAATCTCCCTCTCACACATAAGGACATGGGGAAAAAGAAATAGGCCAGTTATCTGGAGGGGTCAGCATCAGTCTTCTTGGAGCTTAGTTTGTTGCAATTTAAAGGAGGGCTATGTTTTAATTTTGTGAGCATTTCTTTCTTGTTTTTATTTGCACTATTTTGTTACTCTTAAAAGAGATTGAGACCAGTTTTATTATATTATTTGACAAGTTATGGCCAGTTATTCATTCATTGAACTTGGAATAAAATAGGACTATGGATATGCACCTTGCTTCTTTTTATATTGTCTATGGTGTTGTTTGTTTCTCTCTAACAATAAATAAATATGGCACTTTTTCCATAATTTAAGTTGTTCTCTTATTTTGCGGTGTGCACATTTGGAAAGCCATGTTGCATTCACATATGCATCCAGTGGGGCATCACAGTAAAATTAGGCATAATGTGTTAATTCCACAGTAGGAGATATTTTATGTTGTTGTTACCCAACAGTTTTGATAGGGTTAGCATAAATCGGTATCGGTGATATTGGTATCGGAATTTAAGAGTTGGATAATATCGGATATCGGTAGAAAAGCCAGTCTGGAGCATCCCTATGGATAACTGAAGGCCACATCACCGTCTAGAGGGAAAATACAGCCTTTGTCATGTCTTCGGTTAAAGACATTTATAATTTCATACGGGTTAAGTTAGTTAAAAAGAAATTTCATAAGTGTTCAAAAGATATTTGGGAAAATTATCAGAGTGATACATCTTCTCCAGTGAGGATTGTTTTTGGTTACTCCAGAGTGAGCGCTCTTTTCGTGCAGAGACAATCTGTGGTGTTTTTTCTCGCGGTAGACGCAAGTTAGCCTGCACGCGCAGAAACAGTGTGAAAAGGTCTCATAAACACGCTGTGTTGTTCTAAACGTTTGAGCCTTGGGACATGTTCGTCTTTGTAAGTATCTACATGTCCAAAGCACTTACCTACAAGTCACAAGTGGTTGTTAAATGTTACTTTATTATGTTTGCCACTTGATGTTGCAGTCACTGTTTAATGTGCATTGACCGGCTAATTGTGTTAGCATGTTACATGTAAGAATAGATGGTGATTGTCCTTTTTTCTCTATGTTACAGTTACCACACACACACTCACTCACTCGCACGCACACACTCTTTCATGTACTTTCACACACATGTAAGAGATTACAAGAAAGCTTCACCGAAGCAAGAAAAGCAGGCCTTGTCTCTGGAGTTTTTCTTTTCGCTGGCTGTCTAGCAGTACACAGACACGTATTGTGAGGACAGCACAGACTTATTAGCTCTTTAAGACTCTGATCTGTAAGATCTTCAAAAGAACAAATAATCTAAATTCTGTTCTGGATTGTAAAAACCTCTTAGAGATCCAAACTCAGTGATTGGCCTTCACCTTGGCTTTTTTGTTATTGTGCGTCATTGTGTGTAATGTACACAACAGCTGTGCTGAAATAATACATATACTATATATCAACAGAAAGCTTTTTCCACTGTTTTTCTATAGTTTAAAATTCAACCACAATCTCACCATCTATTAACTCAGCAAGAAACACACAAGTTGCAGTATGAATCTCTGATGATAATATCTTGATAGAAACGCTGCTGCTTTATCAGCTAGGGTCCACATTAATCAAATCCATTTTCAGCTGTACACTGTAGAGTGTAATGCTGCCCTCACATGCTGTTGCCCAATGGTGACAGCTACTGGATCAGAGTCGACCACCTTTCCTTTGAGCGAAGCACTTGACAGTCTGTAGAGACTTCTTTGTCAGTATTTACTTTTCGAGATATTTCAGCACTTGAAAGTCCATTTCTAATTGATGATCGTGTTTGTATGAACAAGTCGAGAGCTGCGTCAAGTTTGATCCGGCTTCAGCGACATGTATTCAAAGACATGTTCCGGAACTGTAAGTCAGATTTAATTCGGGTGTCAATCGAGGTACATTCGAATACCAAGTATCGCTTGTTAGATAAAACATATTACCTATATATTACCTATAGTTAATTAAATATTTAATTAATTCCAGACTTCATAATGTGATTATGGCAAATCCTCATAATAGGAGTGTTGCAAGTATTTATGCAGCCCTAGTATGACTTCAATTTGTTGAAACGTTGAAATGACACGGGATATGTGTTGAATAGAACCCAGGCACTGAAAATGGACTATTAGCCTGTCCATGCTAAAAAACTGTTATTTTTCTCTCTTTTTGTTTCTTTTTCCTTATTTCTCTTCTTCTTTTCTTTTTCTGTCTTTCTTCTTTTTTTTTCCTTTCTCACTCTTCTCTCTTCTTTTCTTTTTTTCTCTCTTCTCTTTTTTCTTTCTTTGTTGTGAAATATTGTGCTCTTATTTGGATACCTGTCAAGGCCCCGTCGGCACGGATTGACATAGCCACGGTTTCTATAGCCAAAATAAATAGCATTGGAGAAAGAAGACAATCCTGGCGTGTGGATCTTTCCAATACAATTGGTTTAGAGAGAGAGCTGTTAGAAACAATACTGGCAGTAGGATTTGTACATAAGATCTTTAACCATATGAGAAAGAAATTTCCAAATCCTAACCGAGGTAGGACATCAAATAAAAATGGCCATTCAATTCTGTCAAAAGCCCGATGAGCATCCAGTGACATTAATGCCATATCCTTTGATTCTGCCTTTTCGTTCATTATATTCAAAACTCTTCTAAAGTTGTGAAACCCTTGACGGTTTTTCACAAATCCACTTCCATCATTGTGTATTAAACTGGGTATATAATGATCTAATCACAAAGGAAGCGCCTTACACAGTAATTTCATGTTACAACCCATGTCATCACTGTTTTGTTGCACATGTTCACCATAATATGCTTACATTTGGTGTTTATATTATTCTTATATATATACACCAGGATTTAACACATATACATATATATATATATATATCTATATATATATGTATATATATATATATATATATATATATATATATATATATATATATATATATAGATACAGTGCCTTGCGAAAGTATTCGGCCCCCTTGAACTTTTTTTTTGCCACATTTCAGGCTTCAAACATAAAGATTTAAAACTGTAATATTTTGTGAAGAATCAACAACAAGTGGGACACAATCATGAAGTGAAATGAAACTTATTGGATATTTCAAACATTTTTAACAAATAAAAAACTGAAAAATTGGGCGTGCAAAATTATTCAGCCCCCTTAAGTTAAGACTTTGTAGCGCCACCTTTTGCTGCGATTACTGCTGTAAGTCTCTTGGGGTTTGTCTCTATCAGTTTTGCACATTGAGAGAATATTTGCCCATTCCTCCTCGCTAACAGCTGGAGCTCAGTGACGTTGGATGGACAGCGTTTGTGAACAGCAGTTTTCAGTTGTTGCCACAGATTCTGGATAGGATTCAGGTCTGGACTTTGACTTGGCCATTCTAACACCTGGATATGTTTATTTGTGAACCACTCCATTGTAGATTTAGCTTTATGTTTTGGATCATTGTCTTGTTGGAAGACAAATCTCCGTCCCAGTCTCAGGTCTTTTGCAGACTCCATCAGGTTTTCTTCCAGAATGGTCCTGTATTTGGCTCCATCCAGCTTCCCTGACCCTGCTGAAGACAAGCAGGCCCAAACCATGATGCTGCCACCACCATGTTTGACAGTGGGGATGGTGTGTTCATGGTGATGAGCTGTGTTGTGTTTGGTTGTGGTTTCGTCTGAGCAGAGCACCTTCTTCCACATGTTTGGTGTGTGTCCCAGGTGGCTTGTGGCAAACTTTAAACAGCACTTTTTATGGATATGTTTAAGAAATGGCTTCTTCTTGCCACTCTTCCATAAAGGCCAGAGTTGTGCAGTATACGACTGATTGTTGTCCTGTGGACAGAGTCTCCCACCGCAGCTGTACATTTCTGCAGTTCATCCAGAGTGATCATGGGCCTCTTGGCAGCATCTCTGATCAGTTTGTATGAGCTGAAAGTTTAGAGGGACGGCCGGGTCTTTGTAGATTTGCAGTGGAGTGATACTCCTTCCATTTCAATATTATCTCTTGCACAGCGCTCCTTGGGATGTTTAAAGCTTGGGAAATCTTTTTGTATCCAAATCCAGCTTTAAACTTCTCCACAACAGTATCTGGGACCTGCCTGGTCCTTGTTCTTCATGATGCTCTCTGTGCTTTAAACTGACCTCTGAGACGATCACAGAGCAGGTGCATTTATACGGAGACTTGATTACACACAGGTGGATTCTATTTATCATCATTAGTGCTTTAGGTCAACGTTGGATCAATCAGAGATCCTCACTGAACTTTTGGAGAGAGTTTGCTGCACTGACACTAAAGGGGCTGAATCATTTTGCACGCCCAATTTTCAGTTCTTTATTTGTTAATACAGTTTGAAACATCCAGTAAATTTCGTTCCACTTCATGATTGTGTCCCACTTGTTGTTGATTCTTCACAAAAAATTACAGTTTTATATCTTTATGTTTTGTTTTTTTTTTAAAGGATTATTTTTGGCCTTTTTGCCTTTATTGATAGGACAGATAGAGTCGGAAAGGGGGAGAGAGTGGGGAGAGACATGCGGGAGGGTGGCCACAGGCCGGACGCGAACCCGGGCCGCCCGCGCGAGGAGCAAGGCCTCGCAACATGGTATGCGCGCAGTCGCTGCCGCTGAGCTATCGGCGCCCCTTATATCTTTATGTTTGATGCCTGAAATGTGGCAAAAGGTCGAAAAGTTCAAGGGGGCCGAATACTTTCGCAAGGCACTGTATATATATATATATATATATATATATATATACACATATATACACACATATATATATCCCCAGCAGGGATCCCTAGGGGGTGTGAGCGCACTCTACCAGGGGTACGGCAGCTTACTGGGCATACAGCTACTTGGTCCCGAGATAACATTTATGGTTTTATTGGTGCTAAACAAATAGTGATTGATTGATTGAACGATTGTTTGATTGAATGACTACGTAAGCTGATCAGAACGCTAAAAAATAGTTGTGTATGTTGTACCTCTGGTCACTTCCTTTCAGCACCCGTGTGTCTAATCAGACTTAAAGCTGTTTGTTTGCACTTCTTGATATATGCTCTATATGCTTGTGTTGTTCTTTCTTGCTTTGGACAAAACTGTATTCTATGAGATACTTTCATTAACCTGCATTAAACATACTCATAATTACTGAATGCACAACGTAAGGGCAGTTAATCCATGGCCAGTTGGATATCACATGCAGGAGTCAGGGCGGGCGTGTCCTGTGTTGAACTGTATTCTGTGTATTGTGAAATGTGGTCAACCAAGGACAAACCAACAAGTCTTTCAATGTAAATGTTTGATGCACAAATGGAACAGTGTCCTTGGAAACCCTGCAAACACTGGCTAACCTGGAATCTCCTTCCAACCCACAGTGACATATTGTTTACCCAACCCAAAAATCAATTCAATCCATTTACAAAACAAACTTGTATTAAAGATCCCAAGAAGAGTATGAACATATGTAAGCGTATGTTCTTCTATTCTGCACAGCACTCAGTGACGGTGGTTTATAAATCAACTACACTGTTCAGAAAAATAAAGGGAACACTGAAACAACACAATGTAATTCCAAGTCAATCACACTTCTGTGAAATCAAATCTGTCAACTTAGGAAGCAACACTGATTGATAAGATCAGAGACCATTTACAGCATAACACCATGCAATGTAATATAGTCACTATTTCTGTGAGCTGGCTGAGCCATGACAAAGGGACTCATTTTGAATTAGAAGTTTATCATTTAAAGTTGTGAATAGAGCAAATAAAAGGGGTGGAGGAGTTGCACTGTTTGTGGACAACAGGTTAAAGTATAAGATTGTAGAGAGTATGATGACTGTTATTGCTGATGTCTGTATGTATTACTGTTCAAATGAATAATGTTTTTGTTAGCTGTGTCTATAGAGCACCAACTCCAGCATTGAAAGCTTTAAAGGCCATGGTTTTGAACGCCGAGCAGAAGATTGATTTTTTATGCAATAGAGGAATTTATAGATAAAATGTACACGGGCCGATATAAGATAATCCTTCATTCATCTCACAAGTGGAGACATTTACAGTGTTACAGCAGCAAAGCAGGATAGCAGAAGAAAATCACACAGTGCAAAAAAAAAAATAGATGAAAATATAATTGTAATAATAATAATAATAATGAATTTTATTTATAAAGCACTTTACATTTTTAAAATCTCCAAGTGCTACAGAAAAAGGACAAAAGGGTATTGTAGAAAAAATAATGCATCAAAACAATATCGAAATATAACCAAAACAAGCAGAATTACCTCAGCCACAGTAATAGATAATGTTCTAATAGCTTGAGCAATAATTTAAAAAGTGGATTATTAATAAATGATTTCACTGACCATCTGCCAGTATTTGTATTCCATGAATGCAAACGCAATAATTTAGACATCACCAAAATAAATATGCAGAGGAGATTAAGAAAGGATGACACCTTAAATAAGTTTAGAAATGATGTTAGTTCAAGATTGGAGGATGAAATGGGGGATGAACCTTTTTGACTTTATACCATAAGAATTGTCCCATTCAGCAACCAAAGAAAACTTAAAAGCGCCCAGATAAACCCTGGTTTATGAGGGGTCTGTTGCCTGCAAAAAAAAAATAAAATTATATAAAGATTTTATTAAGCACAGAACTGAGGAGAAAGAAATCAAATATAGTTCAATCAGGAGACACAAGTGATCTTAAGAATGAATTTATTACAGTGAAAGAGTGATGGACAGAATGAGATTTGACAGAATGAGATTTGACAGAATGAGATTTGACAGAATGAGATTTGACAGAATGTTTTGGCGCTTGGACTCTACGGGGTGGAAGATGCGATTTAGTGATGAAGTCCTGCTCGTCATTAGGATAGATCCCCCCATGGAGTCCAGACCCTGGTGGTGGAGGACTGATGATTTGATGGGACCGAGTTGGAGAAGAATTGATGGGAGTCGACTCTGCTTCTGAAGATGGCGGTGATGGGGGAGGGGCGCACGAAGCCAGCTTGAAAGAACGAGGGAAGAAAAAGGATCATATTTAAAATAAGAGCTGAACGATGATAGGCCGAAAACAAAGGAGGAACGCTGCACCATTGGTTAGATGAGGTCAACTGACAGAACAGCTGATTAACCTGCGGACGGCCCAGACTGACAGCTCGAGACAAGGTTTGCTCTAAATAAATTATCTCTTAATATAAAGAAAACCAAAGTCATGATTTTTGGGAAACGCAGAATTCCAGAAGAAGAAGTTTGCAGGAAATCATGGGAGTAATCTCTCTCTATTGTGGGCAGCAGGGCAAGTCAACACAACTGTAAATGTTTGATGCGCAAACTCTACAGAAATTCCGGAAACACATGACTCCCTGGAATCTCCTGTTGGACTGCAGTGAGACAAGGGTCGAGTCAAATACTGTATCATTCGCCCAACTTTGGAGAAAAAAAAGTCACTAAAAAATTCTTATCATGTGAAGAGTCAAAAAAGCCAGGTCACGTGGACCTCCACCATGAGCAGCTTCTATAAAGGCTGAGTGGCTCTGTGAGGATCGGTCATTCAGCTTTGTAGGAGAAAAGCTTCCTTGGTGTTTTCTTCCTGTCAAGCTGACCATCTGTATCATCATGAATCTGTGGTTCAGCGGTCTTGTCCTGGTGGCTGGCTTGTTCCTGAGCAGCTCGGCTCAGACTGTTGAAGAATGCAGACCTCTGGTCACACCTCTTCCAACTTTTGAACCGGTAAGCCTCCTCTGATTCTCACCTGCAGTTTTAGGTAACATTTAGTGTTGGATTGGATTTGAGCTACAGCTAATCAGTGAGAGACACATATTTTCCAACAAATTTGCTTTTTTAATTTCCAAAACTACTCAGAGCATAGTCTCCATTATGAGGTCCCAAACCAAGGGCTTCGAGATACATTAATACACTCCAACAACTGAAACAAGTGAAAAGATCTCGGCCCTAACCCTAACCCATGACCTTATCTGCAAAGTGCTTTCCAGACAAAACATACAGGAGGTAACAGTAGCAACAATGCAGTTAGGGTTACTAAACTAAACATCTCAGTTCACTTATGTTTCGTAGACGGACTAAACGTGACTCTTTGAGTTTTTAAAAGTGTCTTTCAAATGAAATGATTGATCAAACATAACTCCTTGATTGCACAAACTTGAGGAGGCAGCAGGGGAGAGGGACCCCAAGTTCATCAAGATTGTAGTGACAGATGTTTTAGTTCTTGCACAGGAGAAATCTGTTTATAAGCATTGAGCTGCAAATAATGTTTGCCTTGCACTGCTTTATGACATGTGTGCAGTCCAGGAGGTTAGACCGTCTAAGGCCAGACTAGATTTAAAAGTAAAGAGGAATTGCCCTGTGGTACCCCACATTACAGTCGACAGGATTCAGAGACACCATCACCATTATGTACATGAGAATTTGAAGTCAGCAAGTCACTGTCACTCGACATTCAAATATTATTCAACACCCTCAAAAGAGCAGTCTCAGTAGAGTGCTTCTTCTGGGAACCAGACCGGAACTTGTCTTTCACATTATATGTAGTATCACTGTCTGTCTCTCTGTCTGTCTGTCTGTCTGTCTGTCTGTCTGTCTCTCTGTCTGTCTCTCTGTCTGTCTCTCTGTCTGTCTGTCTGTCTGTCTGTCTGTCTGTCTGTCTGTCTCTCTGTCTGTCTGTCTGTCTCTCTGTCTGTCTGTCTCTCTGTCTGTCTGTCTGTCTGTCTGTCTGTCTGTCTCTCTCTCTGTCTGTCTGTCTGTCTGTCTGTCTCTCTGTCTGTCTGTCTGTCTGTCTTGTCTGTCTGTCTGTCTGTCTGTCTCTCTGTCTGTCTGTCATGGGCAGAGTGGGTTCTGAATTGGCTTTCTTGGAGCGTGTTTAAAGTAAGAGTGGACACATCCTGTAGATTGTGAGCCATTAACAGTAGCTAAGACAGCAGAACATTTAATAACAAAGAAGACGGTTTGATATCTAGAGGAAAGATGACAACTTTGATTTTATCAATAGTTGAAGGAAATGCAATAGAAGGAGTCCAGAACAGTAGGGTTTATAGAGGAGCTTGCACTAGGTGGTTGATGTGTGTGCTTCTGACTGGACCTGATTCCCAACACCTTCTCAACAAAGACTTTAGACTTGGAATTGTAATTTTATGATTTGCCCTGAGAGGAGGTTCAGTCTGATTACCCTAACCCTAAGAGGTTTAAAACATGACCCGACTTTTGATACTCAGTGTTATGCCTCTTTAAGGTCAGAGCAAAAACTCTTTGAGGTTAAGCATTAAACTCGGCTTAGATGGGGAACGACCTACAAGATAAACAAGCCTGATTCCCCTCAACTTCATGTCATCTGAGGTGTTTTTAGACAGATTTTATCCTCTGGGCTGACGTAATGATACAAAGAAAATTGAGGACATGTTATTTGCAAAACTTGAAGATTTTTGTGTTTAACTCTTTGACTTTCTGTTTGTCTGCAGAGTTACGGGAGGTGGATCTTCATCATGGGTTGGATTACTAGTGATCCACACAGAGAGTTGTTCAAGACAACCCAGAGCCAGTGGATAGACTTTATTAAGACATCAACCAATAACAAGGAATTTGTTCAGGATATTGGGATCAGGCAGTGAGTATGAGCAGTGCACCATCAGCTGTACATTTATCTTTATTCGTACACAAGGTCATGAAGTTTTAGAAGGTCGACACTCTTCAATTGTTATGCACAGGCCAGATTACCGATGTTCCTTCACTGTGTATGAATGGATGAGTTAAAACTGATCTTTATTCGTAGCCTCTACCATCAGTGTGTGAATGTGTAGCTGTGACCTGCGGTGCTTTCAGTAGAAGACCAAGTCCTGTCTGAACTCCTCCTTTCTTGTTTTTTACTCCAGTACTACATATTGCAAGTACGGATCCCACCCTGTGACTGTTCATTCCAACACTGCACTAACCGACAGTAAGTCTGCTGATCTTATATTATACGGAGTCAGTGTTTTCTATGGCGACCTCTAGAATGACTAGCTAAACAATGTTTGGTTCTATTTTTTACCAGAGTCCAACTTCACCTGCACGTTCCATTCCCTGCCCACCTGTGAGGATTGTCTGCTCTACACTGTCGACAGCAGGACCAACAATAATTTAATTCACATCATGAACATTGATGAGCCAAAAACAATCGCAGAGGTGGAAAGCTATCGAGCATTTTACCTGATGGGTAAGGAGAACAAGATAGATATAAGTTTTTTGATGTGAAACATTTCTTCATTTCCATTTGGTTGAATTTCTGTGTCCAGCCAAAGAGTCGACTATCAAGCCCTCATACCTGGAACATGCCAAGAAGCAGGCCAGGTGTCTTGGTTTCACAGGAGAACCAGATTTCCTCTATGACTCCGAGAATCGTGCGTGACCTTCATAACTCTCTGATTCAAAAAGGAAATGTGTTATTTTGGACAAACATTTATTTTCTCTTTCTCTCTTTTGTAGCTCTCTGCAATAAAGTCGGTGATGATGATGACGATGATGATTGAAGGCATTTCAGGATGACGTGATAACAAATGTCTGGGACAAATTATGCAAATTTAAAATAAAAAAATAAATAATGGAAAGTATCAAAAGTGAGAAAGTGTCAAATTATTGTCTTTTTTTCAAACTAAAATCATATTGTTCTGAATAAGAGGTTTTTTTTTGTTGAGACAGACCTAAAAAAAAATGAAATGGTCTCATATTTTGGGTCTAGATGTCAATAACGTACCAAGAGCTGGTGGGGGTTTGGTGCCTTGTTTAAGTGCGAGAAGTGGTCTGGCACCTCTCCAGCGACCAAACCAACTTACATATAGATCACAGAGACGAACAGAGATAAATTAAAAAGAGGAAAAAAAAACATAAATATACACATGCAAGAAAGTAGGCACAAGAATAGGTATTAGTTTACATGAAGGCTTGTCTATACAGGTGAGTTTTTAAATGCCTGTTAAAACTGTCCAAAAATTCTGCAGCTCTGAAGGTGTGTGGTAGTTGATTCCAAAGAGTGGGGGCTAAAACAGCGAAGGCAACCTGTTGTTTTATTATTATTTTTTAATATTTTATCAGACATCTTCAATTTTATAAACACACAGTACAATGAAAAAAAAAACTGCCCCTAGGACAAAGAGGAATAAGAATAATAAGAAACACCGGGCAGGGCAAAAATAATACAAAACAACAACAAAATAAAATATCTCAGAACACAGTGTCACCTTTTTAATGAATTATCCCCAACTGTTAAGAGGCCATGATGTGTCTCTTTGGTCTAGGACAGTACAAGTACATGGTTTCTACAGTATACATAGAAGTAAAATGGACAACTAATACTACTGTACAACGTTATTTCAGCAAAATAAAACTTTAGGTTGTCTTTGATAAGTAAGACAAGAGTGGTTGCCACATTTTATCAAAGGTCTAACAAGGGTTGAGTTCTGCCAAAGATGGCCGTAAAAGGATCTTGAATAATATCAAAGCTGTATATAACAGAAAAACAATTAAAAATGTCTGACCAGAACTTGTTTAGTTTAGGGCAAGACCAGAGTAGGTGACCCAGAGTGCCTTTGGCTGAATTACACTTCAGACAGTCCGGAATATTTTGAACTATAAATGTTTTTTTTGTTTTTTTTGTGATTAAAAGTTTTAATTCATTTTCCAATTTTTTCCAACAATGAACAATACAACAAGACAAACATACCAGAAAATAAAATGACAAAGTTTTCAAATACATAAACACCTGCGCATGTACAATACATACAAGTGCTCACACATAGGCATACTGATGTACCTGCGCCTATTCACGCACATCAAGAAAGCCAAACTACATAAAACACAACAAAAATGGCAGATAGTATGAGAATTAATAAAAAAGAAAGAAAAAACGATATCAAGCCTACATTAATGTCAGGGTCCCTTGACAAATGAGATGTAATCCCCCCACTTGGCTCCAAATCTCTCAACTTGGTTCAGTAATCTAAAGGAGAGACGCTCATGAGCTGCCACAATGCCCAGCTGTGAGAACCACACCCTGACCGGTGGTAATGTTGTCGTCTTCCATTCTGTGACGATAAGTTTCCTTCCCAGCATGAGGGCTGTTTGTACCCACTCTGCTTGTGCTGAAGGGAGAGGATGGCCTAGGATGAACAGGCTCGGGCAGAAGGGAATATTTACTCTGAGGATCAGTTTAAAGTTTTCATGAATAGCTGACCAAAATGTTTGAACCAGCGGGCAGGACCACAACATATGGAGGAGTGTACTCCTCCCACACCTCCAACAAACAAGCCTAGAGGGCGACCAGTACACCCTGTTTAGTATTTTGAATTGTACCAGTCTAGTTCTAAGTTCTCGCGATGTTTTCTTACAATTCTTTAAAATACTGCTCCATTCTTCCTCTGTAAATGGCCGTCTAAGATCAGACTCCCAAGCCGACTTTAGGTTAGCGCTCTTGCTAGTAGTGCTTTTAAGTAATAAAGAGTAGTATTTGGAGGCCTCTCGGCCTGTACCAAATATTTTTTTATTATACAAGAGAGAATGTTGGAGCTTGGGGGGGCTGTTGAAGTGGAACCAAAGGTTTGAGAAAGGAGATGTCGTAATTGGAGGTACCTCCAGAACTGCTGCTGATGCAGGCCAAACTGCTGTGCTAGTACTGTAAAAGATTTCAGCATGCCTCCCTCATATAGATCTCCGAGCACCAGAATACCTTTTTCCACCCATTGCCCATTGGTTTATTTTCTATTTTTAGCTTGGACCAGAGACTTGCAGAGAAATTCAGGTGGGGATTCATATTAAGTTTAATAGAAACCCTTTTCCAGATCCATTGCATATTCATAAGAATTGGGTGGGCTCGAGCCTCCCCAGGAGGTGCAGCTGTGATGAGGTGGATGGAAGGCAGTGGATGACAAAGGTCCTTTACAATGTGAAACCAGGAAGGGGCACGTTCTGGGGGAAGGCACCAGTGTGCAAGGTGTCGAAGGCCAAAGGCATAATAGTACAATAGTAAATTCGGGATGCCCAGACCTCCCTCTACAACCGGTTTTTGTAATTTTGATAAATGAAGCCTTGGGCGCTTACTATTCCAGAGGAATCTATTAAAAAGCACATCTAGCTGCTTGAAATATTTTAGGGGGATTCTGATTGGAAGTGCCTGGAGAAGGTAGTAAATCTTGGGTGGACAAGTCATTTTCAGTACACTAGCTTTTCCCCACAATGATAGGAATAGAGGGACCCATCTTACAATATCTGCTTTGAGTTGGTCTTGCAGGGGGTCCATGTTGACTTTAGCTCGGTCTACTAGTCTAGGGGGAAGAATGATACCCAGATATTTAATGCCATGGCTAGGCCAGGAAAAATTTCCGCCCAAAAAGATGTTCCTAGGGCAGTCTGATGTTAAAGGGAGAGCTTCTGATTTCGACCAGTTAACTTTATAGCCCGATAGGCGAGAGAATGTATCTATCATTTTAAGTAGTGCAGGAAGGGAGTGCTCTGGTTCAGAGACAAACACAAGGATATCATTCGCATATAACGAAACCTTGTGGGTCGATTGGCCGATTTTTACACCTGAAATCAAGGGGTCCAATCGGATAGCTGTTGCCAGAGGTTCCAAGGCCAGTGCGAAAAGCCCTGGGGAGATTCCATCGCCTTGCCTCGTCCCCCTACCCAGGTCAAACCAGGGCGAGATCAGGCCATTAGTTAACACTGCAGCCTTAGGATGGGTATACAGAAGTTTTATCCATTTGATAAATTTATTAGTAAAGCCATATGACTCCAGAGTAGTAAATAAATAAAGCCACTCAACCCTGTCGAAAGCCTTTTCGATCCAAGTTTTTGTCGGCCGTGGGCACGGGCCCCACCGACAAGGGAGGCCCTCGGAGCACCAGGGGAGGTGCAGGAATCAACACTTTCAAAAAAATTACCATCTACTCTTCCAGGAGTGAAGAGGGCGAGACGGCGAGAGGGAGGCCCGAGGAGGAGAGCTTGGGGTCGGACGTGGGTCCGGCCGTCTCCCCCTGTCTATCTATGGCTCTAGTTTCTAATACCAGGGGCGCGGAGAAAAAAAACAAAAAAACATTTGAGAGCCAGTTTCACACTTGGTATATCAAATACCCGGGGTGCGAAGAAAAAGTTTTAAGACAAATTTCTATCTACTCTTCTTTACCAGGGGCACGAAGACAAATTTTCTGTACCAGGGGCGGGAGCAGCTGCAAGCTGTGTTGATTGTCTTTATCCCAGGAGGTGTGCTTAAGAGTGGGCCCGCATGACCGAGAAGTGCGCCAGGTCCCTGGAGGGGGTGCTGGGAGATGGGTAAAGTGGCCGCTCCGGAGGGCTGCGGAGGCGGGTAGAGAGGAGGCAGAGTGTGCCTCCTGGTTCTGGGTGTCTGTGGCAGAGAAAGTGTCCCCTTATAAGAGCTCCAGAGCTGGGTAGAGTGGAGGAGAGGTCCCCCTCCTGGCTCTGGGTCTCTGCTGGAGACAGAGTGCGCCCTCACGAGAGCTCAAATCCTGGCTAAAATAAAACACAAGGCGGCCTCTTGCTTCTGGGTGTGTGTGAGATCACATCATCACCAGCTTTATTGCAGACACGGGTCCATAGCATACACATCAAACACATGCACAGTAAATAGAGTTTAACAAGGAGGTGCAAAATATACTCAACAAAAATATAAACGCAACACTTTTGTTTTTGCTCCCATTTGTCATGAGATGGACTCAAAGATCTAAAATTCATTCCAGATACACAATATTACCATTTCTCTCAAACATTGTTCACAAATCTGTCTAAATGTGTGATAGTGAGCACTTTTGCTTTGCTGAGATAATCCATCCCACCTCACAGGTGTGCCACATCAAGATGCTCATCAGACACCATGATTAGTGCATAGGTGTACCTTATACTGCCCACAATAAAAGGCCACTCTGAAATGTGCAGTTTTGTCTCACAGCAAAATGCCACAGATGGCGCAAGCATTGAGGGAGCGTGCAATTGGCATGCTGACAGCAGGAATGTCAACCAGATCTGTTGCTCGGGCATTGAATGTTCATTTCTCCACCATAAGCCGTCTCCAAAGGCGTTTCAGAGAATATGGCAGTACATCCAACCGGCCTCACAACCGCAGACCACGTGTAACCACACCAGCCCAGGACCTCCACATCCAGCAGGTTCACCTCCAAGATCGTCTGAGACCAGCTACTCAGACAGCTGCTGAAACAATTGGTTTGCATAACCAAAGAATTTCTGCACAAACTGTCAGAAACCGTCTCAGGGAAGCTCAACTGCATGCTCGTCGTCCTCATCGGGGTCTTAACCTGACTCCAGATCGTCGCCGTAACAGACTTGAGTGGGCAAATGCTCACATTCGATGGCGTCTGGCACGTTGGAGAGGTGTTCTCTTCACGGATGAATCTCGGTTTACATTGTTCAGGGCAGATGGCAGACAGCGTGTGTGGCGTCGTGTGGGTGAGCGCTTTGCTGATGTCAATGTTGTGGATCGAGTGGCCCATGGTGGTGGTGGGGTTATGGTATGGGCAGGCATCTGTTATGGACGAAGAACACAGGTGCATTTTATTGATGGCATTTTGAATGCACAGAGATACCGTGATGAGATCCTGAGGCCCATTGTTGTGCCATACATCCATGAACATCACCTCATGTTTCAGCAAGATAATGCACGGCCCCATGTTGCAAGGATCTGTACACAATTCTTGGAAGCTGAAAATGTCCCAGTTCTTGCATGGCCAGCATACTCACCGGACATGTCACCCATTGAGCATGTTTGGGATGTGCTTGACCGGCGTATACGACAGCGCGTACCAGTTCCCACTAATATCCAGCAAC
The DNA here is from genome assembly GCF_947650265.1 of Symphodus melops. Taxonomy (NCBI): domain Eukaryota; kingdom Metazoa; phylum Chordata; class Actinopteri; order Labriformes; family Labridae; genus Symphodus; species Symphodus melops. The sequence continues at coordinate 27,258,397 of NC_136699.1, forward strand.
TTCGCACAGCCATTGAAGAGGAGTGGACCAACATTCCACAGGTCACAATTGACAATCTGATAAACTCTATGCGAAGAAGATGTGTTGCACTGCATGAGGCAAATGGTGGTCACACCAGATACTGACTGGTTCTGAGTCCCCAGACCCTCAATAAAGCAAAAACTGCACATTTCAGGGTGGCCTTTTATTGTGGACAGTCTAAGGTACACCTATGCACTAATCATGGTGTCTGATGAGCATCTTGATGTGGCACACCTGTGAGGTGGGATGGATTATCTCAGCAAAGCAAAAGTGCTCACTATCACACATTTAGACAGATTTGTGAACAATGTTTGAGAGAAATGGTAATATTGTGTATCTGGAATGAATTTTAGATCTTTGAGTCCATCTCATGACAAATGGGAGCAAAAACAAAAGTGTTGCGTTTATATTTTTGTTGAGTGTACATACATGGCTCAATAAAAGAGTCGGCCTGTCAACGCTCCATATCTGGGTCAAACTTCAGAAGGGCAATGCCTCCCTCTGCTGGACGTTTGGTGGGATCACACCTCCGCTGAAAAGAGCCTCATCTCTGGCTAAAATGAAGGCCCTGGCAGGCTGGTGGTGGGGGTAAAAAATAAAACAATATAGTCCGCCTCAAGGGGGTCCATCTCTGGCTAAAATAAAGGCTGTGGCAGGCTCCTGGGGGCGGTAGGAAATAAAACACAAAGTTGGCCTGGAGAAGCTGCATATCTGGGCAAAAACAAAGGATAAATCTGTCACCTTGTGGGGGTAAAAAGCCCGCAGATCAGAGCTCCATCTCTGGGTAATGTGTGGAGCAAGCCTGGCTGTTTGTGCCGGCGCTGCGAACAGCGTGATGATGCGTGACTGCACGGATCACATGTTCTTCTTCTGAAGAGGGTTTTATTCTGTCATCTCGCTCAGTGATTCTCAACCGGTGGTCCTGGACCTGAAGGGGGTCGAGGAGCTGTGTTTGTTCAGCGCTTTATTAAACATGTTTGTTCTGCTTTTTTGTTAAAACATTGGACAGAAGGTGCAAACTGCAAAAAGCGAGCAAGCGACCACCAGCCGAGCTGACGCCGGGCCAAAACGTACGTTAGGCTTTCAGAGACGGTAGTATTTACGCTGGGGCGAGTCCAGGAGCTCCGACTGCTGACGATAAATTTATGTTCCAATCAAAAGGACAGATCCTGCAGCAGAGCTGATTATTCTGATTCTTCACGTTTGGTTTGGAGCAACAAACCAAAGCTGCTTATAGTCCATTTGTTTACAAGCAGGGTGTGAAATACAGGGGGTCTACAGGGGTCTACGGGGGTCTACGGGGGTCTGAGACCCCTGGATTGACACCTGAACCTCCCTGAAAGCCTCAACGACAACATTTTGGGGGGTCTCTGAAAAAAAATCACCTGCAACTGACTTGATACTCTGCGGTGAACCAGAGAGAGAGAGAGAGAGAGAGAGAGAGACACAGAGAGATTTTGATTTTTGAAAATCAAAAATTTAAACAGGTTTAAAAAAATAACAATTCAATAAAAGTGCAAATGCATGAAAATCTCAGTTCATTTTTTTTTTTAAATCGCTCTCCTTTTTTCCCCCCAAAAAACAATCTTCAAATGAGAATAAAAACCGTCCTCATTTTTCCCCCCCGAGTATAAACAAACAACTCCCACACATAAATACACAATAAACAGACGTGAAAAGAACAGGTACAAGGTCTATATAACACATGTTTTTCATTTCTTTTTTTAAGTCTTTCTTTGTCACTGATGATGATGGAGGCTTTCTCTACACGTTTTTTTAGTCTATAAACCTCAGATATCGATAAATATCTTTTTTCCCCCCTCCTGGCCTTCCTCGTAAGAGGCCTGGCTGATTTTACAAACAAACTCAAGTTTGGGAAATAATCCTCCACCTCCTGCCCCCTGGCTCCAAAAGTCTCATCCAGATATGTCTTTATTTCCTCCTTAGTGTAGAGAGGAGAGTCGTCCTGGGTCTGAGGGAGGTCGCTCTCTGACTCATTTCACACCTTTTTCTTTTCTTTGATTTTTCAGTCTTTTTTTGGGACACTTGGAGGAGAGTGTCATCCGACATTTCCTCCTCCATCGATTCTTCTATATCACCCCACTCATCTTTTTCTCCAGTAGGCCTAAAACCGCAGTTCCCCCTCCTGGACGGCCCCACTGGAGTACTGCGGTCAAGCCAGCCATGCTTTCGATCTCCGTGGTCAAGTCAGCCGCACTTAAATTTTGAGTGTGTAAGTATTCTCGGCATTATGGTAAATGCGCAGAAACGGCTTGTCTTTTCTTCCGGTTTTCAAAATAAAGGTATTTAAAACAGTAAAATATGTATAGAACCTACATTTAAAAAACAACAAAAAAAAAACAACAAAGTGTTAGGGTTAGGTCTGGGTAAAAGCGCAGCGTCCTCTGGGGGACGTTACGGGGGGCACGGGCTCTCGGGGGGACCAACGGTTTTAATAAATAATTAAAAATTTGCAATTAAAACCCTCCTTAAAAACCAAAAGGCTTTCACTAAAACCCTCTTAAGACACTCTAAAATTTGGTTTTGAATAAAAAGGGTAACCGGACCACCGTGCAGGAGAGGTCGGCGGAGCTCTGTAGCTGGTTAAAACCGACCCTGTCCCAGGGCCTCCGATAAAAACACCTCGGAGCTCAATGACTCTTATTGTACTAAAAGGGTAGAAATTAAAATCTAAATAAATAAAATAAATAATTTTAAAACAGATAAAACAAAGATCCTATTTATAAGTGCCCTGAACTGAATTAAAAGGCCTGGCATAAATTAAATATAAATGTATCTACAAAATAAAAGAATAAGTGTTAAAATAAAATAATAAAAGGTTAAATTAATAAATGTAAAAAGTGCTTAAATAAAATAAGTGCTTAAATTCACATAAACTAAAACCACACTCATAAAAACACATGGGTTAGGGTTAAAATTGTAAAAACATATATATATATATATATCTTTATTTACACTTGTTAAAACATCTTAATGCAGTTCATAAAATAATAGGATCTTTGTTGATTAAATTAGAAAGGATAAGAAAGTAAATAAGTATAAAACAAGGAGAGGTCCAATAAAATGTCATAAAACAGGGCAAGGTGTCTTTAAAAGGTTTTTATTATTTGTTTAAAAGTGTTTCGAGGCGCGCCCTCCACAGGCAGGTTCTACCTCATAAATTAATTTAAAAAATAAATAATATAATTTAGAAATCAAAAGTTAAAGGGTCCAGAGCCTCCTCATAGGGGTCTAAAAGTGCTAAAACAACATGCATGCAAAAAGTGCTGGATCCATTTAAAAATCAATAAATAGACATAATTAAAAAGGGGGGGGGGGGTTTAAAACATGCATAAGACAATTAAAGGTAAAACATAAATAAATTAAGATCCCATAGAGGAGGAGTGGGCTATAAAATCCATATTTGAAAAATAAAAGCTAAAGTTAAAAGAAGGGGGGTAGCCCGGCCCGCAGAGGGTCGGCCTGTTAAAACCTGTAAGAGAGGCCCCGGGAGGTCAGGGGGTCAGTATTTTCTAAAACCCACTAAAAGCTATATTAAAAAAGAAGGAAATGGATCCACCCTAATATTTCTCATTAAGACCAGTAGGTTCTATTGTTTTTAAGAGGTGGATCCATTTCCTCTCCGCCGCTCGTCTCTGGACAGTGGTCCAGTCCCTGTTGCTCTCCAGGCCCATGCTCTGCACATTGTGTTGGCCGTGGAGTGTAAAATGTGCATACAAGACAGTGGTGCCATTCCTGCTATTAATCTGTTGTCTAATACGAGCTGTGATGTCATTTCTGGTCTCCCCCACATAGAGTCTGTGGCAGGCCTTGCATCTTATAGCATATACTGCATTAGTTGTTGTGGGTTTTAAGGCCTGCCACGCGTTGGTACCGACTCTGGCATAGGGGTTAAAAATGTGGGGGAGACGGATAAAACCAATGTCCGAGCCTCGAGACGCTTCCCTATCTTGGTCATTTTTATTAAAATGTGTATGAACCAGAAAGTCTTTAAGGTTTTTGTTTCTGCGATGGGCGGAGATCAGCCGGCAGTCGCCCAGCACGTCACAGCCCTCTCTCGCCCCCTCAAAATTAGACCTAAGAGCTGAAAATAGCCTCTTTAAATCCTGTGAGTAAGTGGTTACCAAGGGGACGAGAGTAGGACCGGGCGGCCGGGCGCTGGGATTGTTATACCTATCCTGAAAGGTCCGGCCAACCTCCGCCTTGATGGTTCTGAGGAAGCGTCTCGAGTAACCCCTGGGCCTCAACGCACTAAAGAGGGTGCTGGTGGCCTCCTCCACATGCTCCGGGAAGGTGCAGATTCTGTGGAAGCGTATCAGCTGGGATTTTATCAGACCTCTGTACGTGTGCCTGGGGTGATAGCTGGACTTGTGGAGGAGTGCGTGGCGGTCCGTGTCTTTGAAATATACTTTGGATCAGGGTGTTTATTGAAGAGATGTTTTATTGCAGCTAAACCAAGTGGAGTTTCTATGTTTGTGTAAAGGGAATCTATATCTATGGAAAACAGGAAGGTGTGACCGGGTACCTGAAGGTGTTTTATTTTATTAACAAAATGGTAGGTGTCCTTGATGTAGCTGGGGTGCAGTTTGAAAAGTGGATTGATGAAGTGGTCGATGTATTCTGTGATGGTGTATGTTTCCGAGTTGCAGTCACTGACAATGGGGCGGCCGACCGGAACCACCGAGGGGACCGTCCAGGTGTCAGGAGGCTTGTGGATTTTGGGGAGCAGGTAGAAGAGGCGGGGCCTGGGCTCACTGGGACCGTCCAGATATTGTTTCTGTTTGAAATTGATGAATTTTTGTCTGTAGAGTGTTTCTGTAATCTTTCTAACTAGTGTCTGTGTCTCTAATTGTAGTGGGTGTGTCAGTAGTTGGTAATATGTGTTGTTATTTAACTGTCTTTGTGCTTCTAAAATGTAATTGTCCCTATCCTGAATAACTATTTGGCCCCCCTTATCTGCTGGCTTAATGACTATGTGTTTGTGATTACCCAATGTTCTGATGATGCGTTTGTGTTCCTGACTAATGTTGTGCGTTCTATGTGGCAGGGGGCGCCAATGTGTGAATGCTTGGTTGTTTTAATGGATGTGTGTCCGTGTTTGGTGACCAGTGGGACGGCCCAGTGAACAGCACAGAGTCCCGCCTCTGCCCCCCCTGGATGTGGTGTGCAGGTCCCCCTGAGCTCCGGCCGGGTGGGTGGGTGGGTGGGTTGGGTGTGGGAATGAAGGTGAGTCCTTTTACTAGTATCTCCAGCTGTACGGCTGTGAACAATCAAGGATTTTTGATTGTTGAGCGGGCTGCTCTTAGTGCTCTCTGAGGGAGCGGTGTTTGTTTGGGAGGTGAGCTGTTCTGAAAAGAACAGTTTGGTTGTTGTTCTTAAAAAAACAGTTTGGTTGTTGTTATTAAAAGAACAGTTTGGTTGTTGTTCTTAAAAGATCAGTTTGGTTGTTGTTATTAAAAGAACAGTTTGGTTGTTGTTATTAAAAGAACAGTTTGGTTGTTGTTCTGAAAAGAACAGTTTGGTTGTTGTTATTAAAAGAACAGTTTGGTTGTTGTTCTGAAAAGAACAGTTTGGTTGTTCTTAAAAGAACAGTTTGGTTGTTATTAAAAGAACAGTTTGGTTGTTGTTCTTAAAAGAACAGTTTTGGGGTGCGTGCACACGTCACTCTGTAAGCTGGGTAGCTTTACAGTGCGTGTGGCTGCGTTCAGATCAATCACTAGAGTTTGAGTCGACGTCCGGTGTCTCTGGTGTGAGAGTTAGGAGTGACTGAGGAGTGGAGAGCCTGAGCTGTGTAGTCTGCTGCAGCTCTGTGGGAGGAGTCTGGCCCTATTGACTGCACTGCTCAGGCCAAGTCACGAAAAGTCCCGGAGAGTCTGGTAGAGTCTGTGTATGTTTACAGACTAACTACTGTTTAATTAATTTGTTCTATGATGAATTAAATTGTTTCTCCACTTAATTAAAGTGTTCCGTCCACTTAGTGATCCCTGCAGTTTGACAGGTCAGTCATTTATTGATTTATTGAAGCTTCAAAGCATTCACACTATTGTTATCCAGTTCTTTATTAGTGTGAAAGCTTCAAAGCATTCACACTATTGTTATCCAGTTCTTTATTAGTGTGTTGTGTGAACTTTTTAACAGTTGTGTGTGTGTCCGGTGGAGTGGGTAACATCAAACACTAAAATGTGCTTTGATGTATAATGGGTTTTCAGATAGTGTTCTGATTGGCTACTTTCATTGTCTGGACAAACAATTTTCACATAGCAACATAAACTTTAGCCAATCATGTACAAACGGTCTGTCCTGCTCTCAACTGCTGAAAGGCACCTGTCAGTCTTTGATCATCCATCAACGCAGGAACAATGGTAAGGACAACATTTTCTAATTATAGCCTTTATGCTAGAAATGTTAGCTTACTGTCTGATGTGTATATATTATTGTATATTCATTGTGAAGAATATAATACAGCTTAAGACATGTAATATTTAGATGTTGAGAAAAATCCAACCAAAAAAAGTTAGAACTTAAAGTTAAAGTTGAGCAAGTTATCACTCTTTTGACTTCACTCAAATATTGGTTCATCGAGATTTTTAATAGTTCAATATAGTCTTCCTAATTGCTCAAGATATCAACTATTTAAAAATAATTGCCACATATGAGTAAATGTGGAAATACATAGACAAGCTAGCACATTAACAGAGAGTCGGTTCAAGTCTATATCTATCTATCTCCAGCCAATCATACGAGGGATGATCATGACACAAGGCACAGGGTCCTGGCGATCAATGATGTCACATAGTAACAGTAGCTTGGGCCAATCACATACAGACTGTGTTCCAAGGCTGCTTTGAATTAGTCATGAAGAATTTACAACATGGTGGATGTGTTAAAAAAAATGTGATGGGTTAAATAATAGTATTTTATTATGTTAAAATAGTAACAGTATAGATGAACATTCAAATAAAACATTATTAATTATGATTAATTTAATTGATAACTTTTCTGAATTGTATTTGTGTAATGTACAAAGCTAATTTATTTTTCACATTTTACTTTTTGTTGCCACTTTATTTTTTCTGTCTAATTTGAGTGTAGCTGCACTTTCTTCATTTCCTGCTCTGTGTGCCTTTACATTGCCCCCTGGGGACAAATAAAGGTTTTAACTAAATAAATCCTTTAAATGACATTATAAATGATTACAACTTTTATTATTATTGTTGTTCTTAAAAAAAAAGAGAAAACTTTCACTTTCAACATACATACTGTATGTTGAAAGCCCTGAAAAGTTGTGGGCTGAAATCAGGGGGCTGCAGGGGCTCTTCTCCCTGAAGGGGACGGTGGTGGAGGTCAGTCTAACAAACACACAAAGAGACACACACACTTGCACACACTGATAGATAGGATTTTGTTGATATTTGTTTAATAATAAAAAACATTTCTTCCATTCAGGTGTCCAGCATCAAACCGATCCCTGTTGGTCGGGACAGGGTCAAACCGATCCCTGTTGGTAGGGACAGGGTCAAACCGATCCCTGTTGGTAGGGACAGGGTCCCCATGAGGGAGATTGTCCTCGAACAAGTAAGTTAGAGTAATAAATAGTGTGTAGTACTAAAAGGGTTTTCAATCTGTCTCTCATTGACCCCTTGTCTCTCTGTCACTCTCAGCCTCTTATTGTTTATTGTTAGCAGCAGGACAGCTTCAGCATTGGAGTGAAATAGAGAGAATCAAAGCACCTGTAATGTCCTGATGGAAGTCAGAGTCATCCTTTATGGAGAGAACATGTGCAAAGATGTCTTCAAGGAAAAGGGAAATTAGGGAGGAGAATGCAGTAGACAGATACTTAGCAGCACTTTTGATAAAACATTTTATTATTTTGTAATATGAATGTTTGGCCTGTTTAGGTAACTCATTTATCCTGTCATTGTGGAATGATTTACATCCACAAATGTTTCTCTCATTATTTAAAATGTATGCATACTGGATCAAAGCCCCATAAAACACAATCCTGTTGTTCTATTTATTTAAAGACAATCACAGGGTTGAAATCAATCTGTGGAGGGAGGCAGCCCTTTTTCCTTTGGAGGTGGGTGCCTGGGTGGAGGTGACCCATCTCAAATCTCGGGAGAGTGGGTTTGGGGTGAAATCCCATTCCACCCACTACACAACCATAGTGGTAGGTTTTTATTAAGTCTCTTATCTAGTTGATCTTGATTTTACGAGGAGGAAATGGAGCTAACAGACACACCACTCCTCTGATTTTTGCTCATTTCACCTTTGATAAAAATTGCAACCAATTGCACATTTTCTTCACCTTCAGTTTTAACTTGTGTATATTTCTTGCCACCAGGAGGCCAGCACCAGCCAGGAGGCCAGCACCAGCCAGGAGGCCAGCACCAGCCAGGAGGTGAACTGCCTGGAGGTGAACTGCCAGGAGGTGAACTGCCTGGGGGCCGACGATGTGCCAGGGAAGCCGGGGTGGCTGCATTTACTCTTGCAGAGTGGGGAAATGCCCCTCATCTCAGAGGAGAAATGGGGGGATTTGTTGCCCAAAATGAAATCTGTCCCTTTCCCTGTATATATTTTAGTTAAAGGGGGGGTGGTGCAGGAAGTTGTTCCTGTAGGGAAAGAAGGAGAGGAAGAGGGGAAGAAGGAGAGGGAGGACTATGAAGAGGGGAAGCAGGGGCAGCTGGAGGAAGAAGAGATGGAGGGGGAAGAATGAGAAAAATAAGGGAATAATGTATATATGTTTTTTTATTGATCAATGTGTTTAATTTTTAGTTTGAAAGTTGTTATTGTTCATTTGTTTTAAATAATTATTGTTACTGATTAAAAAAATGTGTTCATCAGTGTTTGTTTAATTTTCATTTTGTTCAAAATAAATTGTTTGTTATGTTTTGGTTTGTGTCTCCACGTGTGTTTGTTTTGGTTTCTCCCCTGTCTGTCACTCCCTCTGTGTGCTCCCTGCTCCTCCCTGATTACTCATTGCTTGCAGGTTAGTGCACAGGTGTTGATCATGCAATCAACTCAGTATTTAAGCCGGCTCCCTCCACACTGCCGGCGCCAGACTATTGTTGTTCATCAGTGGTTCGTACTCTCCGTGTCTTTTTTCCTATATATTTAGTGCTCTGTAATTGCTTGCTTGATTCCCTGTCGTGTATACTGATCCTTCGTGTTTTTTCTCCCTCTCGCCTAGTTCCCAGTCCTGCCCGTCCTGTATCCTGTGCGTCTCGTCGTTCGTTCGTCTTCGTCTGGCTTCATCACGCGTGTTTTTCGAGTCACACAATATTTCTTGTCACATAGTTCTAGTCACGTTATATTTCTTGTCACATAGTTCTAGTCACTTTATATTTCTTGTCACATAGTTCTAGTCACTTTATATTTCTTGTCACATAGTTCTAGTCACTTTATATTTCTTGTCACATAGTTCTAGTCACGTTATATTTCTTGTTCACATAGTTGAGAGTCACGTTAATTACATGTACACATTTGAGTCACTTTAGATTTATGCTTCACATTAGTGTCACTCACATTTCAGATTGTATTGTAGTTCACCGTGTCACCTCTTTGTATAATAAATTATTGTTTTTGTTCATCCTGTCTCTGAGTTGTGCATTTGGTTCCCAGTTCATTCTGAATCAATAGTAACATTATTTACTTGGACAAAGTGACTGTACAATTAAAACACAATAACTTCAACCACCTAATAATAATCTCTCTCTCTCATTGATCAATCAATAAAATGAATTGTCTTTTTTTCCTAATGTAGAGTACTTGGTTCCCTCCTTTTAAAAGGGATTGAATCAATCACAGAGCATGTGCTTACCTAATGTCTATATTACTTTTCTGGTGAGACGGGCTTTGGAGGCCTGTGCTGGGTGCACTTTTACCTGTCGCTCTGGTCTGGTGGACTATTTAAAGAGCATATTGCAGGTTAAAGACAAAAGTGAACTAATCATATGAAAATATGTTACCAATACTGTTTTTAAAGAAATTCAGAAATGAATAACCCACAGGGTCTCCTGGAGACGTTTTAGTCTTTGCTCTTTACTTCCACATTCGGCTGTGACGTAACATAAGGGAGTCCTGCTGAATCCCCATCTGTTTAACATGTAAAATCATGGATCTGAGTGTCACTCCCGTCAATAAAGAGGAAGAAAACATGTATTCCTTTACATATAATGGAGCTATATGGTGCTGGCTTATTATTCTGAACCTGTTAGATGTGATAGAGAGCAGAAACAGGCAGGATTAGAGGAATAACGGCCTCAGGAGAGAAGAGAAGTTGTTGTTGAGGAGAAATTTAATGGGATAAAGGACCGACAGACGTAAAGGTTGTGTTTCTGTTTGTTTCCAAACCGCGCGTTCCGTCTTTCCCCACTGCGCACGCACGCACACACACACACACACACACACACACACACACACACACACTCTTGTAACAGAGTTGGATTTATAATAAATCGTATGACTACATATATTAATACAGACTGTCCGGTGTCTATGACGATCACACTAGAGAATATAACTGAGGATTCCAGCAGATCAAATCATTAAATGCTTTCTGTCTGCGTATATAATATTATATAATATAATATAATATTATATAATATATAATATTTGATGTTAAACAGCCAGAGATTTAAATCATTAATAAGGAAACACTTTTGTGTCTGATGCTGAAATATTCAACGTGTGTGTTTGATGGTTTCTGAGGTTGTGGGAATAATTCACCAAAACACACTATGAATAATCAGCCACTTACACTATGCACCTGAATGTGCACCGCGCAAATTACACACTATGGCAGTGAAGAGTGTGTGCTGCAGGGAGGCCTCCTGTCTGTTCTCACTCACTACCACGTATCACTACATCATCTTTAACCATGTTTGAGCCTGTTTGTTGTCCTTTAATTCTTTTGTGCTGCCTTCTAAATGTTTGTTTGTAAAGTGTTTCAAGACAAGTTCCCCCAGGGGCAATAAAGGCTTCATTCATTCATTCATACACGTACGCATAAAGCCCATCAAAGCAGAGTAACAGAACACGACTCCCTTACGTTACGTCACGTGACGCCTTGTTCTAAACAGCTACACTAAAAACAGCCACGTTCTCCTCTAAATTAGATTAGAACACTTATGTGTTGAAGAATATACAGAACATTGATCTACTTATTCTACAGCCCTTATCTGACAACATCAAGTGTTCATTTACACTTTTTTTTAACCTGCAATATGCTCTTTAACGTGTTAACACGTTTGCAGACGCCACAGCTACGCCACATTTGAAAGAGTATTGTTGGATAAAAGTTGGCTGTTTTAATCCTTTTCCTAAATGTTGTAAATATAAATCTGACTCCTTTAAATAATGACCTTGAATCTCTCTGCGCATTCTTTTGATTGGATGAGAGGAATGACTGAAGACGTCTCTTTCAGGTTAACAGAGTTTATGAACCTGATGAATCAAGAATAGAAGTTACAGAGTCTCTGGGTTCAACACTACGTGTCCCTGACCACAGACAGATACCTGGTCACTTCATGAAGTCTGAGCCCTTTTATACACTAGACCAGGGGTGTCAAACTCCAGTCCTGGAGGGCCGTCTTCCTCAGACTGTTAGAGGTCTCCCTGCTCGGACGCAGCTGAATCCAATGAGTGACTCGTTTTCAGGCTTCTGAAGCGCTTGATGACAACACATTGGTTTAAAGCAGGTGTGTTAGAGCAGGGAGACATCTAAAAGTCTGAGGAGACCACATCAACGAAACAAAATACTGGAGAGCCTGATTTGGAGGACCGACACCACGAGGTGAAGACAATAATCTGCCGCCGGCTGCATGGAGAGAGCCGGTTTAAATACAGGAGCTGATGAGATGATCCACACCTGTGCGCGCACCTGCAACCACTCTAATGAAGGGGGGAAGGGAGAACACAGGAGGAGCAGACAGACAGGGAAAACTGACAACACGTGGAAAGCACTAAAAGCCTGGATCATGACAGAAACACAGTAAAAAGCCGTTATGGATTTCTTGCTTTGTTTCGTGTCAGTTACTGTACTCATGCTTTGTATTACTAGCCTACATCACATCCGTGTTACTGCACAGTAAAGTTACTGTACTCATGCTTTGTATTACTAGCCTACATCACATCCGTGTTACTGCACAGTAAAGTTACTGTACTCATGCTTTGTATTACTAGCCTACATCACATCCGTGTTACTGCACAGTAAAGTTACTGTACTCATGCTTTGTATTACTAGCCTACATCACATCCGTGTTACTGCACAGTAAAGTTACTGTACTCATGCTTTGTATTACTAGCCTACATCACATCCGTGTTACTGCACAGTAAAGTTACTGAACTCATGCTTTGTATTACTAGCCTACATCACATCCGTGTTACTGCACAGTAAAGTTACTGTACTCATGCTTTGTATTACTAGCCTACATCACATCCGTGTTACTGCACAGTAAAGTTACTGAACTCATGCTTTGTATTACTAGCCTACATCACATCCGTGTTACTGCACAGTAAAGTTACTGTACTCATGCTTTGTATTACTAGCCTACATCACAACCGTGTTACTGCACAGTAAAGTTACTGAACTCATGCTTTGTATTACTAGCCTACATCACATCCGTGTTACTGCACAGTAAAGTTACTGTACTCATGCTTTGTATTACTAGCCTACATCACATCCGTGTTACTGCACAGTAAAGTTACTGTACTCATGCTTTGTATTACTAGCCTACATCACATCCGTGTTACTGCACAGTAAAGTTACTGTACTCATGCTTTGTATTACTAGCCTACATCACATCCGTGTTACTGCACAGTAAAGTTACTGAACTCATGCTTTGTATTACTAGCCTACATCACATCCATGTTACTGCACAGTAAAGTTACTGTACTCATGCTTTGTATTACTAGCCTACATCACATCCGTGTTACTGCACAGTAAAGTTACTGTTTCCATGCTGCTTGAAGTTAGAGAGTGTGGAGTAAAATTGACTTCTCTCTACACGCCCATGCTTTCAACAGATTTTTGAGTAGGGGTGCCGACAGTGAATGACGTCCCCCCACCTCTCTGGCTCCAACAATTGGTTCCGTGTCTCATTTTTAGTGCACAAAAACAGCCTATTTATGCTTTTGCTTTATTGTGTCATTCCTGCATATGTGCAAGCTTCTTTGTTATTGTTTCCCTAATTCAATTTATTAGGTCTACATGCTAATAATTAAAAAATAACTGGTTCGGGTTGCAATTCGAGACTTATTTAATATATATTTATTGCTCCTGGATCAGCCGCTCGATCTCGTCCGGCGATGGCAGTGGCGGGCCATCTCGTCAGCCGTCACCTTCACCGTAGTGTCCCTCCCCTCCTCGCTCTGCCTGGCCCCCTGCAGGCGGGTTCTGTAACACTTTTAAAGTTACACTCCTGACTAAACAAATTGTTAACTTGTTGTCTCCAACAACAATAAGCACAAAAAAAATTATTAAACTACTCACTTGTCAACACGCAACAGCACAACCAACACACAACTTGAAGTTTGCTTTCCTTTAAAAACAACAAAAAGTAATCTCCCAAAGAAAAGAGACTTTCCTTTTGAAGAATCACTTTAGGATTAAAAGTTTGGATCACTGTGAACAAACAATGCAACAAAGTTGGTTTATTAAGGGCCTCACACGGGGCACCATTATGTAGGAACCTTCCACGGCGGCAACATTACATCGGGGTTTTAGGATGTAACATTTAGTTGTCGAATTAAATGTAATAATTAAGTTTACTTAATTATTAAAATAAATCAATAATTGTTATTAAACTGCGTTTAATAAACCTCGGGGCACCACCCTGTAAACAGGGAACAACCAAAATATTACAAATATCAGTCTCAAAATCAGTTAATTAAATACTAATATCATTAATAATTAATAATCTGTATTTAATTGAAGGTGTGAAATCCGAACACAAAGCCCTTTCACCCAGCTTAAGTCACAATGTGAATTCACAGTAATCACAAACAACTGCTCTTTAAATTATAACAGAATTTATTTAACAAAGCAACATCAAGTTAATCAATGAAACTCAATCAAACAACTATTATAAACTAAACTACAGGTAACAAACAAAACAAACAAGCGTGATGTGTGTGTGTGTGTGTTTCTGTGAGAGTGAGAGAGAGAGAGCACGCGTGGTCACGTGATGGCGGACACAGAACGTGATCTACGTTTCAGCAGCGTCTGGAAAGCCACAGATCTCTATGTGTGTGCGTCTACCGAAAGGTGTGTGTGTGTGTAAAGGCGAGAGGGAAAACAACGCACCTCGAAAGCTCAATCTCAGCCTGGAACTCACGTACAACTCAGAGCATAGTTAACTTCACTACCAGAAGCCAGTGGCCTGATTTGTATCATACGGCGTTCACACTAGTCTTTCTGATAATGAGTCTATTACCCGGTTATGACGCGAGAGTTCACAGAGAAACACACGGGACACAGCGGCCCAAATAAAGAAAACAAAGGAGATTTTACTCTGGTAAAATCTAAGACACAGTGGTCAAACACCAAGCAAATATTATCAGAGTTTCACAATAATAACTCAGTTATTAAACACACTCTATATCTAACTGCCCAGACCTAGCTAAGCCTCACTTGTAACCGTTTGTCCGCGGTTGATGAAGGAAGAAAAGGGGGTCCTGGAACGGCCTTCCTGCAGTTGTAAGGTGATGGCGGTGCGTCCAAGGGGTTGAGCAAAGGGCCGTCGTGTCCTCCGTCGAGCGAGGTGATCTCTGTGGATGTCCTTTCTTTAAAGGATGGAACGAGACGTAATCCTTACAATCTCTCTCAATACCGTTTTACTACGGGAGAAATAAGACGCTCTTCTTAGAGATGCGTTCAAGTGGATGATCTAAGCTCGGAATTTCGGATGCCAGTTTGCTTCACCAGGCAGAGCGCGAAGGTGGCGACACGTCACAGATGCCCCTCGCCCTTATGTCCTACGCCCTGCTGTTTCCTGAGATGGCGGCCGTCATCCAGGAGCGCAGGATGCGTGAGGGCGTGCTGTCGGTGAGGGGCATGGACGGTACACGTTGGTGGGCTTTGGGGCGTACGCCAACTGGACATTCCAGGCCTTCTTTGAGGATCCGTCCAGGGAGACAACGACATGAGTATTGCTGTCAGGGGAGTGTTTGTGTGTTGATCATCTGAGACAACGAACGCTGGTAACATGAACTAACGTGTGCCCTGTTTTATTTCCTGTGTGTAGCTACCTGCAGTGGCTGAGGACTCAGAGGGTCAAGGACGGTTCCCGGATGCACCGGCTGCAGTCGTACAAGCGGGGGAGAGACCAGGAGGTCGCGGCCGCACCTCCTCAGGATCCGCACGTGGTGCAGCAGCCGGTTACATCGAGTAAGCACAGCTCAAGACTGGAGGCGCACCAGCTGCAGGTTAAATTTATAAGACCACAGCATGCATTCATTTCTTTTTCCTTTATCACAGCCTCCGGGGAAATCCCTGATCAGCTCCTCCTGGAAGTTTGGGAGGAGGTCGATGAGTGTGAGTATTTCAGTTTCAGTTTATGTGAACATGTGAGTTATAACAGAGTGAGAACCACAGACTCTGTGTTTGTGGCAGGAGGAGGAGGAGGAGGACCAGCAGCAGCAGGAGATGCTGCTGCTGCTGCAGGCCCTGAGTTTCGGAGCAAAGGTTAGGAGATCTGATGAAGTTGTTCTTGTGAGCCGCCTACATCGGGATCTTTACACTGACAGAATTCTGATCTATCCTGCAGCTGCTGGCAGCATCCTGGAGGAAGCTCCTCCCTCAGCAGGACCACGATTGGCTGGGCAGGGCGCTGTTCACCAAGAACAGCAGAGGGGCGACAGTGCTCACCAGCCAGCTGCGTCTGTGGTGGAGCCCCCCAGAGGCCAGGCCCCTCTACACCCAGAAGCCCTCGCCCAACGCCTTCTTCCTCAGCCGGTTCTTCCTGTGGGCCCCCTACAGGATGTGGGCATACAGGCTTGTGTGCCCCAACTGTAAGTGCAGGTTGACTGGCGCCGGGCTGTACCAGACGGTGAGGAGGGTGCTGGACATGAACAGCTGGTACTTCATGGGCACGGAGTACCTGGAATGCTGTTCATGTCACAAGAAGGACCTCGTGGCCCAGCTGGACTAGGCACACCAGAGACAGTTTCCAGCCGTCCTCACCTTCAAGTAAGCAGATACATCCTGAGTGTTTAACATGTCAGTGTTTAACATGTCTGTGTTTCTCTCAGTGTTTAACATGTCAGTGTTTAACATGTCAGTGTTTAACATGTCTGTGTTTCTCTCAGTGTTTAACATGTCTGTGTTTCTCTCTGTGTTTAACATGTCTGTGTTTCTCTCAGTGTTTAACATGTCTGTGTTTCTCTCAGTGTTTAACATGTCTGTGTTTCTCTCTGTGTTTAACATGTCAGTGTTTAACATGTCTGTGTTTAACATGTCTGTGTTTCTCTCTGTGTTTAACATGTCAGTGTTTAACATGTCTGTGTTTAACATGTCTGTGTTTCTCTCTGTGTTTAACATGTCAGTGTTTAACATGTCTGTGTTTAACATGTCTGTGTTTCTCTCAGTGTTTAACATGTCAGTGTTTAACATGTCTGTGTTTAACATGTCAGTGTTTAACATGTCAGTGTTTAACATGTCTGTGTTTAACATGTCAGTGTTTAACATGTCAGTGTTTAACATGTCAGTGTTTAACATGTCAGTGTTTAACATGTCAGTGTTTAACATGTCTGTGTTTCTCTCAGTGTTTAACATGTCTGTGTTTCTCTCAGTGTTTAACATGTCTGTGTTTCTCTCAGTGTTTAACATGTCTGTGTTTAACATGTCAGTGTTTAACATGTCAGTGTTTAACATGTCTGTGTTTCTCTCAGTGTTTAACATGTCAGTGTTTAACATGTCAGTGTTTAACATGTCAGTGTTTAACATGTCTGTGTTTCTCTCAGTGTTTAACATGTCTGTGTTTCTCTCAGTGTTTAACATGTCTGTGTTTCTCTCAGTGTTTAACATGTCTGTGTTTCTCTCAGTGTTTAACATGTCTGTGTTTCTCTCAGTGTTTAACATGTCTGTGTTTCTCTCTGTGTTTAACATGTCAGTGTTTAACATGTCTGTGTTTAACATGTCTGTGTTTCTCTCTGTGTTTAACATGTCAGTGTTTAACATGTCAGTGTTTAACATGTCAGTGTTTCTCCCCCTTCTGTCTCAGGCTGTCCTGCGACAGCATGGTCATCTGTCAGATGAAGCGGCGCACTGCTGGCAACAGTGCGTTTTGTCTCTGCGCCACTCTGATGGAGCAGCACAGCGAGCAGTGGATCACACGGAGCATGCTGTACCTGTCAATCGTCGGCAAGCTGAGAGTCCCGGGTGCAGCGCCAGCGCGGGACGTGACTGTCCCGCCCATGCACCCGATCCCCACCCAAAACTAGCTGCTGTCCGTCTACGTCAGGGAGGCTCTCCCACAGCTAGAGGAGACTACGGCCAGGATCACATCGGTGTTTGGGGACATCTTAAAGATGGACTCCACCAAGAAAGCAAGCGTGATGTTGTGATGAAAGACATGATGATGGGAAAACGTGCACACGCACAGTGTAGAGTGACAGTTTGTGTGTGTCTGTGTTTCTCCCCGCAGATCACCAAGAAGCTGGCGGGGCAGGCCGCCGGGACCGCCGCCTGGGCCACCAACGTGGGCAACGAGCACGGGCAGGTGCTGATGTCCGCGCTCACCGACTCTGAGGGCGAGGGTCTGTTGCCCATGGCGGGCGGTCTCATGCGGCGCTACAGGGAGGCAGGACAGCACCCCTGCTCGCGTCATCTACGTCGACCGGGACTGCTGCGCCGCCTTTGAGCAGTTCAAGGTGCGCAGCGAGCTCCGAGCGGGGGGAGGGGTCTGAAAAAGATGTCTACCTTTGTTGTGTCGTTTGTGAACTGACAAACGCTCTGCGTCTCCTCCAGGTGTCGGCCATGTTTGCAGAGTGGGACCAGCTGGTCGTGCATCTGGACGTGTGGCACCTCATACGACGCCAGAGGTGTCACCACCGACAGCCACCACCTGTACATGGCCAGGCTGAGATTTGCCATCTTTGAGTGGGACCGGGCAGATGTAGACAGCCTGCAGGGGGCCAGGCAGAGCGAGGAGGGGAGGGACACTGCGGTGAAGCTGACTGTCGACAAGATGGCACCTCACTGCCGTCGCCGGACCAGAGCGCCGGACGAGATCGAGTAGCTGATCCGGGAGCTGCTTGATCACTTCTGGGAGCTGACTGACACTATGGGCATCCCTCTGATCGACCGGGAGAGGATGTAGGAGATCTGGAAGATCCAGCGCCGCCATCTCCGCTGCATCCAGGACCCTGTAGGGGTGGAGCTCTACACGAAGATGGGGCAGTTGACCAGAGGGGGGGGGGGGGGTCATCTTGCCCGTCGTTTCACCTCCACCTGTGCCACTTCATCCCTGGTGAATGTGTCTGTGTTTCTCTGAGA
Organism: Symphodus melops; assembly: GCF_947650265.1. Classification (NCBI taxonomy): domain Eukaryota; kingdom Metazoa; phylum Chordata; class Actinopteri; order Labriformes; family Labridae; genus Symphodus; species Symphodus melops. Next base: position 27,276,935 of record NC_136699.1, read on the forward strand.
GTGTGTGTCTGTGTTTCTGTGTGTGTGTGCATTAGCTGACAGTGTCTCTTTCTCTCCCCTGTCTCAGGCACGTCTGCCAGTGCCCTCCACTTCCAGGTGTACCTGCTAGAGGGCCTGGTGAGGTGGAACGAGAACAGGGCCCGAGAGGCAGTTCAGGGTGGCAAGGGGAGTCCCCTGGCCTGCTACGACTCCCGGGCGATTCAGGCTCTCCCAGGTTGAAGATTACACTGAGTCTGGGCAGTACACAGGCGAGGGCGCACAGGACCGTGTGTATGTAGGTGTGAGTGAGTGAGTGAGTGGCACTCTAACTAGCTGAAGCTGTTGGAGCAGGTAACTTGACTCAACGTGTTGTGAACTCCTCCAGTAAAAGCCCGTCTCTGTTACCATTCTTTCTAACACTCCTCTTTGTCTGCTGCAGGATGTCATCAGCCCGATGGCCACGGCGGGAACCAGCACGCCGTCCGTCTGGCCCATGCCCTGGTGGGGCTGCGTCTCCAGGCCTGGGTGGCGCAGCAGGTGGCGGAGGTGGTCGCCCTGTGGAACATGTTGTCCGACAGGGACAAGGCACCTGTCTCCTTCCCGCCTCACCACCAGGACCGCTTGGTATCTGGGAGGTCTCAAGCGGGACACAAGAAGCACAAGGCCATCGTGGGCCTGGACAGCAGCGTTCGGTATGTGTCTGTGTTTGGACTTTCCGTCTGATATTCCAGTGTCTGGATCGTTTGTTTGAGTTACTCAGTCTCTCTCTCTCCCTCTGTCTCTCTCTCTCTCTCTCTCTCTCTCTCTCTGCAGCTCCTTCCTGGGCCAGGGCTTTGGTGCGGCCCTGTCTCCGAAGGTGAGCAGGACAGTGGAGGCCATCTTTTTGGAGCTGTGCCGCATCCACTACGAGGGACGCACCATCGCTGGTACCCGGGTGAACTGCTGGCAAGCTGTCTTGAGGGACTACAGCATGATCCGAGACAACGTCTACGGTCATCGGGCCCTCCTGGCAGCCGCCCCCCTCCAGCTGTACGAGGTCAACAAGCAGACAGTCATGCAGTGGTGAGACTTGTGTGTTTCCGTTGTTGTGCTGGGATGTACAGGTTGATTGTGGACAGAAGATGCTGACGACAAGCTTTTTATGTGAATGTTTTTTACCTCTTCAGGCACAACGAGAGGAGCAAGGCCTTCACCACGGAGCAGCTGTCTGCGGCCGTGCCAGGGCCCAGCGCCCAGCAGACGACAGAGGAGCAGCTGGAGCCTGCTCGTGCTCTGCTGCCTCAGCCTGTGCGGCCTGACCGGCCCCTCCTCTTCGATCTGCCTGAAGATGCGTCTGGTCAGGCCGCCACGCGCCGTGGGGCCATGGCATCTCAGCTGCACGGCCTCCTCACACCCGCCACTGCGTCCGCTGACGAAGCCTCATCATCCGGGACTCCCCAGGCCTCCACCTCCACGGATGCTCCGACCTCGTCCTCCCCTGTGCCCCGTACCACCGCCTGGCAGAGGAAGGTCAGGGAGGAGCAGCAGCGCCAGGCAGAAGAAGTGGGTGCTCTCTACAAGACGCACAAACGCTTCACCCACTTCAACTGCAAGCGCTGCGGCCTGCCTATGAACAAGGAGCATGGACACACTCGCTACAGGGGAAAGCTCTTCTGCTCTAAGACCGGGGGATGCTCTGTGGAGGCCTGGTTGGAAGAGCACAGGAGCCAGGAAACTCCCATGGTCAGTGACTATTCTCTGTGCTTATCATATCAATCTTATGTCATTGCTTCAAGTTTGTGATTCTGACACAATTTCTTTTCATCTGTTTTTCTTCAGCCCCAGCCAGCCAGCCGTCTGCTCCTCACTCTCTCACTAAGAGGAAGTGAGTGAGTGGGGGGGCGCTTTGTAAATATTGTATATAACCCAATGTAAATAACTTCAACCTTTCTTGTAGCTGCAGCTCTGTGGTGGGTACATAGCTGGATTCACTGGTGAGGAGGGCCGGCTCTGTGATGGGTACAGAGCTGGACTCACTGGTGACAGTGGTAGAGAAGAGGTCTCTGGACAAAATGCTCTCCATCATGGACAACACACACCACCCTCTGCACAGCACCTTCACCGGGCAGAGGAGCATGTTCAGTGACAGACTGCTGTCACAGTCGTGCTCCACAGACAGACTCAAGAGCTCTTTTGTCCCCCTATAGGCCATAAGACTGTACTACACTTCACTGTTACGGCAGGGAAGAAGCGCACAGTGATCCCTGGACTCTTTTTTCACTTTTTTTCTCATTCCTCATCTGCACTGCTGACCTCAGAGTCAGCCTCCAGTTGGACACTTTAATGCATATTGATAGTCACCTTACTGAGCACAGGTCACTTTAAAGATAATCACCCTAATCATGTCTGGTTTCATCCTACTGTTGTGTTATGCTACATCTGTAATGGTTGACATGATCACCCTAATTAGGTCAAGTTTCACTCTATTGTCTTCAACACTTAATGCTAATCTGCTCCTCAATAGTTGGGTACTTTAATGATAATCACCCTAATCACTCCTGGTTTCACCTTATTGTTTTGGACACTTAATGCTAATCACTGCTCCTTTATGTTGCTGAGCACTTTAATGGCCCAGTCTGCATCGCTGCATTGACTGTTTAACGACTGTACTCACACCTCTGGCACTACCTCAAACACCTCTGTACATGCACATGGAACTAGTTTCTAGAAGGTCAGCACTTTGTTTCTAAGGCTCTTTAACTGTTTACAGGTCTCTTTTAACCAACACATGTTTTTCTCTCCTCACAGGTTATGTACATTATGCTATATAAGTTTTAAGTCTAATGCTAATGCTAACTGCACAGGTTATGTACATTATACTATATAAGTTTTAAGTCTAATGCTAATGCTAACTGCACAGGTTTAACCTGTAATTATATTTACTCTTAGTCACATAGGGGCTGCTAAATCTTGTTTGGGGGATTATTGTATACAGAGGGGAGGGGGGACAGCGGGTGTGTATTGTAACTAATGTCTTGTCTCCTGCTTGTCTGTATAATGCTACTGGATGCCTTGAATTTCCCTCGGGATCAAAAAAGTATCTATCCGAGTGAAACTTGTTTCTGTCACAACTCACACGTACCGATCAGGCAGCTGATCAGTGAGTCACATCAGACACCATATGGTGAACCTTCATTTATTACACACAAACACTACTGACATGTTGTAAATAATGTACATAAAGTTAAGGTTTTTGTATTGTATATATCATTTTTCAATTTCAAATCTGACTGAACAAAGTTTGTTTACACTTTAAATCTGACTGAACAAAGTTTGTTTACACTTTAAATCTGAACAAAGTTTGTTTACACTTTAAATCTGACTGAACAGTTTGATTACACTTTAAATCTGACTGAATAAAGTTTGTTTACACTTTAAATCTGACTGAACAAAGTTTGATTACACTTTAAATCTGACTGAACAGTTTGATTACACTTTAAATCTGACTGAATAAAGTTTGATTACACTTTAAAGAAATGTGAGTAAAGTGTTGAATTAAATGGAGGGATGTGAACTCTAATTTGGCCTTTTCTTCAATAAGTGTTGATGAGTTGATGGTAAATGTCTCGGTGTCCTTTTGGTCGTTTCACTGACAGTGACTCTCCTGCATGTTGCTGCCTCACACTCTGATCACAGAGCGTGACATCTGTCACAGCCTAACCACCCACATGGGCACTGACACATTTACCACCTGTCAGATCACATGACCACAGCAGAAACACGAATCAGGATGATCTTTGATTTAAATACAAGTATTTGACAACACTACAGGGAGAAAATTTAGAACTGGCCACCGTGGGAAAACAGAATAACATTAGAACAAGTCCCATAACTGACATGTCAAATCAAAAGCTTTTTGATCCACTTTCATGTCCTTGACATCTGACAGGCTTCAAAGCTGATCTTTGAGAAGATGCTCCCCTACCCCCCACCCCTGACCCCCCACCCCCAGGAAGGAAGCCTTGAAAGCTTGAAAGGTGTTGCTCTCTTCATTTGCATCCATCTAAAGCAGGGGTGTCAAACTCCAGTCCTGGAGGGCCGGCTTCCTCAGACTGTGGGTCTTTTTCAAACCGTCCACTACACGCTAGCCCTACCCACTCTCCCTCCGTATGTGCGTCCACGTGGAGGGTCCGCCATATTAAGTCCGTCTCAAACCACTTAGCAGGGAGTGGAAGTGGGTCATAAAACCCTCCTCCAGCGAGTCTGCACCGAGGCCCACTTGATGATCACGTGTTACGCCTATTGCGTCCGGTCGTCACGGAAGGAGTGACCTGTACTAAAGAAGGAGTGACCTGTACTAAAGGAGGAGTGACCTGTACTAAAGGAGTGACCTGTACTAAAGAAGGAGTGACCTGTACTAAAGAAGGAGTGACCTGGACTAAAGAAGGAGTGACCTGTACTAAAGGAGTGACCTGTACTAAAGACGGAGTGACCTGTACTAAAGAAGGAGTGACCTGGACTAAAGAAGGAGTGACCTGTACTAAAGAAGGAGTGACCTGTACTAAAGAAGGAGTGACCTATACTAAAGAAGGAGTGACCTGTACTAAAGAAGGAGTGACCTGTACTAAAGAAGGAGTGACCTGTATTAAAGAAGGAGTGACCTGTACTAAAGAAGGAGTGACCTGTACTAAAGAAGGAGTGACCTGTACAAAAGAAGGAGTGACCTGTACTAAAGAAGGAGTGACCTGTACTAAAGAAGGAGTGACCTGTACAAAAGAAGGAGTGACCTGTACTAAAGAAGGAGTGACCTATACTAAAGAAGGAGTGACCTGTACTAAAGAAGGAGTGACCTGTACTAAAGAAGGAGTGACCTGTACTAAAGAAGGAGTGACCTGTACTAAAGAAGGAGTGACCTGTACTAAAGAAGGAGTGACCTGTACTAAAGTAAGTTCTGTGTGTTCGTGTTTGAACAAACCAAAACACTGCTCCAACTAAGATGGACATTTAATATGATCATACAGACGTGAACAACTTCACCTGTTTATTGTTTTAAAGGATCAAATAAAAGCCTCCTCTTCTTTTCTTCCTTCTGTTCACCTGTTTATTTCATTTTATATTTAAAGGGACAAAAACTAAAGAATATTAAATCATGTTACTGACAACTTCTCACTCTTATTTATTTATCATTGTTTTACTTTTGATTTCTTTGTAAAACTTAATTTCAGCTACAACAAAAAATAAAGGTCTTGCAGCTGTGATGTTCATTTATAGTCTCCTTGTCTGCTTTCATTGAAGACAACCTGTTCTTTGATATTAGAATAAATTAAACAATAAAGACTGTGGGCACCATCTGATGGTTTTGTTATAAGTCTACACTAAAGCAAGTGTGACTTCTGACCACTGAATGAAAAAAACAAAAAAACATTTAAACCAAGAGTCACATTTTTGAAGTGTTAAAGGATAAGGATGTAATCTCCATTGCTTCGCCTCGATCACCACAAACATTCAGGAAAATAAACCCGTCTGATTATATTGTGTAGCGATCAGCCTCAACTCTGTAAAGCTCAGGCCCCGTCACACTCTCATTCACTGTGAGACATACTCTGTCTCAGGGAATCCACACTGCTCAAGGTCCGGACACAGAACGAAAAACTTTCCAGTCTTTCACAGACAGATGCTCAGTTTGGATAACCGCCTGATAAGTCTACACTGATATGGCTCCCAACCATCCCTATATTCAACAGAGTATGCATACCCATTCAGTCCAACTGTGTCAATTGATGCTGACTCTGATGAAGTAAGGCCACGTGCTCTACGCCTTCTAGGCCTACGTGGGGCATCAGTACATGTCTCAAAGGGCTCGTCACCGGTAGACATACCTGCAGCATGGTCGTCAGCGAGGACATCCAAACTTGCAGAGGTTTTCATGATCAGTCTTTTTCCAAATATAGGAAAACGGGCTTAAAAAAAAAAAAAAAAAAAAAGTGAATGGGTTGAAAACACTGAAAAACTACATTTATATTATGTGTGAATTCAAATCCACCCACTAAGGAAACAAACCTTATTGACGAGTATTCTGATTGGTGCATAAATAAGTTTCTTTTTATGATTGACTCAAATTCTACTCCTCCTTTTCGATTTCCTAACACACACCTTGTGAAACTCTTACCTATGGCAGGCCTCAAGGGAAAACACCATAGAACACCAAAATCAGTTTCACTAAGAGACCTTCATGAGTCCTACTTAGGGCTCAGAGTTCACTAAATATCCATCGTTTGTTCAGGGTCAACAACTTGAACATTTGTGCGCCTATAGTGGACTCTTGGGTATATCCAAATCCACTCCATGTATCGATGTTCAGCAATTTCATCCACAGATAACCCGATTTCATCGGGTCACGGATCAAGCATTTTCACATACATGACAGGTAGATCTGGAAGTGGCCACATGACTGGTTGAAAATGCTCTGGGTGCACGTACAGGTTCATGATCACATAATGGATCATCAAAACTAAATCTTTATCCAAGAAACACAAAGGCAACCCTCCTATTTGTTCATGTTTGGTGCAAATCCCCCACATTTCCTGCTGGTCAGCATCAGGGGGGGCACACTAAAAGAAAGACACTCTTGGAAATAAACCTGGAGAGAAAAGAACATGTCACCCCAATAAAACAATGAGGTCAGGTCATGACTCTGTTGACTCCATTAGACCCTTTAAATAAATACACATGATAGTCACAAGTGGCCTGGATATTTAATGAAGTAGTCCCCTTTTGGTTCATGTCGCTGGAACTGGCCAATGGTTGCTTTATTCCCACATGTGCTACCCACAGCACCAAGACACTGGGGGAGGCCATGCATCTGTTCACATTTCTCCAAAAGTGAAAGCACTGAAGTTTCAGTTGTTGGCAGTCGTATGTATCTGGGTCCCAAGTGCACCGTTACAGCTTTACACACCTGCACAACACGTTTTGATTCAACCTGCCCGGACAATCCAAACGCATTCACCGTTTGTTTGGTAATCTCCCTTCGTCTGCTAAATAATGAAGCATGCGGGACACTTTTTAACACCGACTGTTGATTGCATGACAGTAGACTGCACTTCAATGTGAGGACGAAGTAACTCCAACAACGACAGGAGTGAGGACCAGAACATACGGAAATGTTCACAAAAAAGTGCCTGAACAAAAACACGTTGCGAGGGGACATCCACTTTATCACAGGCAGTGACGTTTGGAAACCCAAAACCCCGGTTAATGACGTCCACATCCAAACACAAACGGAGAATTCACAAATCTTCACTTTGGTCGGAGAATTTTAAAAGCTTTGTTTTTGATGCTGTCAATCTGCATTTTCGTGTGGCTGAGAGGCAGAAACATCTTTGTTTAGTGAGATACCCGGCTACGTGTGGACGGGGCATCAGTTATTCTAACAATTCATCTGGAAAAAAACAAAACAAGTGCAGACAATTCTTTGGTGTGATAGGTTAATGGGACTTGTCAATGTTTCTCAAGTAAACTTTTTTAATTATTTCCCTGACAAGCCCTCCATTGTTATGAAGGACAGAAGTCACAGAGAGGGAAACTAACATATAGGATATTACACCTTCATAAAATAACAAAAATAAGGCCTTTGGGTTTCTAAAAGGAGAGGTGGAGTTATAAGTCTCCACAGTCATCTCCTAATTCTACTGAAAGAAAGGAGACAAACTAAAGAATCTGGCCTCAAACAAAAGCTGGAACCTTTTTGAAAGCCTCTTCCCCATTCCCAACCTTACAACACTCTTTCCACAAACAGAGAAGTCAACTGAAGATGTTGACTCTCTGGTGTCACACGTCTAACTGAGGGAAAGAACCTCCTTTTATAGAGCAGCCAGGCTGATGAGCACAGGCTGGGTGCAATGAGGACAGGTGTTCTCAATGATCAGCTCGTCACAGGCTACCTCCATCTGTAACAGTGACATATTCATCTGGGACACTGTAGTTAAACTCAAACCATAAACACAAATAGCTAGTATCACAAAATACCAATTCCCCATTAGAAAAGCAAATAGTTGTTAATGTTCAGAACAACAAAAACTGCCCCACTGTACTGAGTAGAGTAAACTTCAGCCAACAAGCAACTTACGCTACTGCTACTTACACAACATTTCTGCAGAACTCCATGTGGGGGCGGCAGTAGCTCAGTCTGTAGGGACTTGGGTTGGGAACTGGAGGGTCGCCGGTTCAAGTCCCGGCACGGACCAAGTCCGGAAACTGGTCTGGTAGCTGGAGAGGTGCCAGTCCATCTCCTGAGCACTGCCGAGGTGCCCCTGAGCAAGGCACCGAACCCCCCAAAAACCTGCTCTGGAGCGCTCTCTGTGGGCAGCCCCCTCATTCTGAGACCTCTCCATTAATGCAGAGTGAAAACCTCGTGGGATTAATAAAGTATATATAAAATAAATAAATAAATGTCACAGCCAGCCATCCCTAAAAACCGTCTGAGCTCCCTGCAGGAGGTAGGCATGGGAATGTTTATAATGGCCTTTAATAATAATACATTTTATTCAAGGACGCCTTTCATGACACTCAAGGTCCCCTTACAGAAAAAATAAAACCACAAACAAACATTAGCACTATAAACTACATAACCTTTGAAGCCATATTTAGCACCTGTCCAACCACTCTCCCAGGTAATCAACAGTGGCTTTAGCAATCTCAGAACTTTCTAAGTTGGCAGTTCAGTTAGCTGTTGTTACCTTTCAAACACGGCTCTGACAGGCTTGAGATGTTCAGACAAGGAGTTGCTGGATACTACATAATCAATGTAAGCCTCTGTATGGTCGAGACCCTGCAATACCATGAGCATTAGCTGTTTGAAAGGGGCACGAGCGTCCCTTAAACCGATTGGCATCCTATAGTCAAACAATCCATCTGGAATCACAGATGCAGATATTTCTTTGGCATGCTGGGTTAATGCAGCCTGGAGGAACATGTGACTGATGTTCGCTATAGTTTATTTAAATGACCATGTGAACCACACTATTTAAGCTGAGAAAACAATGGCTGTACTTTTGGACAGCTGAATATGTCACTGTTACAGATGGAGGTAGCCTCTGACCTCCAGTGCTTCTAACGAGCCAATCATTGAGAGCACCTGTCCTCATTACAATCAGCCTGTGCTCATCAGCCTGGCTGCTCTATAAAAGGAGGTTCTTTCCTTCAGTTAGGAGTGTGACACCAGCGAGTCAACACCTTCAGTTGGCAGCGCTGTGTGTGTGTGTGTGTGTGTGTGTGTGTGTGTGTGTGTGTGTGTGTGTGTGTGTGTGTGTGTGTGTGTGTGTGTGTGTGTGTGTGTGTGTGTGTGTGTGTGTGTGTGTGTGTGTGTGTGTGTGTGTGTGTGTGTGTGTGTGTGTGTGTGTGTGTGTGTGTGTGTGTGTGTGTGTGTGTGTGTGTGTGTGTGTGTGTGTGTGTGTGTGTGTGTGTGTGTGTGTGTGTGTGTGTGTGTGTGTGTGTGTGTGTGTGTGTGTGTGTGTGTGTGTGTGTGTGTGTGTGTGTGTGTGTGTGTGTGTGTGTGTGTGTGTGTGTGTGTGTGTGTGTGTGTGTGTGTGTGTGTGTGTGTGTGTGTGTGTGTGTGTGTGTGTGTGTGTGTGTGTGTGTGTGTGTGTGTGTGTGTGTGTGTGTGTGTGTGTGTGTGTGTGTGTGTGTTTCAAAGTGAAAAATGACAACAATTGTGTGTGTGTGTCATTGGTTCAAAGTGAAAAATGACAACAATTGTGTGTGTGTGTCATTGGTTCAAAGTGAAAAATGACAACAATTGTGTGTGTGTGTCATTGGTTCAAAGTGAAAAATGACAACAAGTGTGTGTGTGTTCTGGGATTTTCACTCAGGAGTGGCAAAAACATTGGGAAGCATTTTGATCATATAAAGAATGAGGCGGCAGAAAGAAGGGAGGAAGTTATTACTAAGCTCAGACTTGGGCATAGCACTTCAAACAAGATACTGCAAGAGAGTATATAATGCACTTCTTGTCAAAGGGACAGGTCAATTGTTGTCATTTTTCACTTTGAACCAATGAGAACGCAGCATTAGGATTAAGGCCCTCCTCTTTCATCCAATGAGAACGCAGCATTAGGATTAAGGCCCTCCTCTTTCATCCAATGAGAACGCAGCATTAGGATTAAGGCCCTCCTCTTTCATCCAATGAGAACGCAGCATTAGGATTAAGGCCCTCCTCTTTCATCCAATGAGAACGCAGCATTAGGATTAAGGCCCTCCTCTTTCATCCAATGAGAACGCAGCATTAGGATTAAGGCCCTCCTCTTTCATCCAATGAGAATGCAGCATTAGGATTAAGGCCCTCCTCTTTCATCCAATGGGATGTTTCCACATCACAAGTGTCTCTCCCCCTTTCATCCAATGAGACTGCAGCATTAGGATCCTAGCTGTCTGACCAATGAGAGGATGCTCTGTCTGGATCAATGAGGCAGGAGGAGGGTCGATGAGACGCTACATTGTCTTGGTTTTAAACCAAATTAAAAATATATATTTTAACCAGTTTGAAAAAACCCATTGATCACTCAGTAAGTGAAAGAGCCGGGGTCTCTGCTCGACTCTCTACCATGTTACAGAATATTCTAACTGAACTCTTGACACCAACTCTACAGACCCCTCTCCTCCTGTTCACATTTGTGTTTCACATACAGTGAACTACATTTTCTTTGTTGTTACCCTTTGTAGATTTTCAAGATGAGTTTCTGGTTAGAGCCAGACCGATAAGCCTCTATAAAAACCTTCAACAGAATATTGTCCCAGCCTCCCTGAGTACCTCCCTTCTGCATTTGGTTCATATAATGCCTGACCTGGAGGTATCTGAAAAAATCCTCCTTATCTAAGCCAAACTGCCTCTTAAGATTTTGGAAGCTATTCATTGTCCCCTTATGTAAAAACGTACAAAAAGCTGTTTAACCTTGTGAACTCCATCTCAAAAATCTTGTGTCCCAACTTCTAAAAACACATTTTCAATAATAACAAATGTGTAATGTCTCGAACACCCTGCAAAGACTTCAGCCTGTTGTGCGAGCGCGGGGATCTGGGCTCAGCAGGTGGTGTTTTTAGGAATTATTTTAATATCCTAGTTTGTTGTTATGTACTACTTGACCTTGAAACCTCGACCCTGCCTCACTTTGATTGGTCGGTCTGGGCCGAGTGTGAATCTGGTCAGGAGGACCAATAACTGCCTTTCATAAAGATATTGCTGCTGCCTTGAACTAGAACATCACTATTGGTTATTAGGAGCGGGTAAAGAAACACACAGTTTATTCAGCTTTTCTACCTTTAAAGTTATTGAGTTATTACAGTGTTGAAGTCATTCCCCTCTATGGTCAGATCATAGGCTGTTAATACTGGAAAGGCCTCCTTCACAGCCGTTACCTGGAGGGGACTCTCCTTGGGTCTCTCACACCCGAGTGGGTCCTAACCACTTTAAAGTGTCCCTCCCCAGTCTATGTGTCCTCTCTGGTGTTGGAACAATGGGGACAAAAAGCTTCTTACCTCAGTCTTCTGTCCCTTTGGTCCGTCGTGGTCCAACAAGAGGAAAATATAAGATCTAAAAGGAAAAGGGTTTTTGTTGGAAAGTCCTTACAATGGAAGGTTTCCTTTTATTTTATAATAACACAATTGATTAAACACAGAGATTACAAAATAATACAAATCCTACAAAAGAGTGCTATTCTCACAGTGAGTGACTAGAGCTCAATAAAAGAGAATATAAGTCAGCTGATCACAGGTGCAGAACAAGTGTAGAGCAGAAGTCAAGTCCCTGAAAGGAAGACTGACCCAGAGAGAAGCTTGTGCTTCCCTCCTCTATACTCTGGTTGACTCTCAACATCTACATCATGACGGTTTCATTTTGGGTTACTTCAACAAGAACGTAGCATAAACAAGACATATATGGTTCTATGTGTGTTTGTCATGCAGCTGCAGGACACTCCCTGATCTCTAACAGGGCACTTGTACACACCCCACTATGTGAGCAGTCCAGGACCCCCAATAAGATTTACAGCCTGCACTTACACAAGCGCCAACTATTCTAACACATAATAAGACACTCATGACAATATAAGTACAGAGAGAGAAAATCCTCAGTTTAATGTATAATATAATGTTGGTGAAAACAGGGAAATACCTATTAAAAGACAAATCTTCATTAATGATTATAGATGCGAAATAAAAAACATTAATATATAATTTTGTGAGAAACGTGATCTTTATGCCTTCTTTTATTGAGCCTGTCTGTCTCCTCCTAACCACCATCACAAGCAGCCTGTTTTTATAGTCAAGTTATAACACAATTTATTAATAAGCGTCATTAAATGTACAACATGATCAACTTGTGATTATTGGATTGGTAGTGTGTGTGTAAACTCATGCTGAATATTTGTCAGGTTTAAGCAGCATGATGCTCGGTTAATATTATATTACACCACCGCTGATTGTTTGTGTTCACGTTTCTGTCAGTCTCTTAAATCAAGAAATAAACATTAGTTAAAACTGCCTTTTTCAAGACAGTGAAAACTGGAAAACAGCTAATTCTACTTAATTGGCTGAGACTTAATAAAAACCTACCACTATTTCTGTGAACTGAGTCGAGTGGGATCTAGTCCCAAACCCTGACTCTCGAGACCTAAGGTGGGTGACCTCCACCCACAGGGCATAGGGCGACCTCCCTCCACAGAGTGACGCCAACCCTGTGATTGTCCTTAAATAAATAGAACAACAGGATTGTGTTTTATGGGGCTTTGATCCAGTATGCATACATTTTAAATAATGAGAGAAACATTTGTGGATGTAAATCATTCCACAATGACAGGATAAATGAGTTACCTAAACAGGCCAAACATTCATATTACAAAATATTAAAATGTTTTATCAAAAGTGCTGCTAAGTATCTGTCTGCTGCATTCTCCTCCCTCATTTCCCTTTTCCTTGAAGACATCTTTGCACATGTTCTCTCCATAAAGGATGACTCTGACTTCCATCAGGACATTACAGGTGCTTTGATTCTCTCTATTTCACTCCAATGCTGAAGCTGTCCTGCTGCTAACAATAAACAATAAGAGGCTGAGAGTGACAGAGACACGGGGTCAATGAGAGACAGATTCAGAGCAGTTACTTCATATAATACACTAACTTACTTGTTCCAGGACAATGTCTCTGATGGGGACCTTGTCCCTACCCATGTTTACGGGTCTAATGGGGGACACCTGTATGGAAGAAATATTTTGTTGGTATTAAACATTTAACACACAAGTATAAAAACAATCCTCTCTGTGTGTTATACTGACCTCCACCACCATCCCCTTCAGGGTGAACAGGCCCGGCATCCCCCTGGTCTCTGCCCAAGTCTTCTCTGGACTCAGAGGGTTGAGTAGGAGCTGCCCCTGCTCCCTGAGGTCAGCGCTCACCTCAAATGTAAAGCTCCTAAAAAGCCTCGTCTCCGCTGTGATGTTTAATCTGTATGGTGGGGCTGTCCCATGAAGGGAATATCCCCGGAGGACGTAACCCACACCAAGGTCAAAGTTTAATGTTGATGACTCAAAAAGAGTCACTTTTTTTTAATGTGTCACCATCACTCAGGATTACCACCCTGTTTTGTTTCTTTACAGAGGGGAAAACAGCCCCTCCCTCAAACACCCATGAAAGGGTTTTTTTTTCAAAAAGAAAAACAATGTGCAGGGGTGGGGGAGTGAAATTGGGGCCATGGCGTTGGCCGCTGATAGAATATTAGGCCTTTTTCTGCTTATAATCAAAGTGTTTACTGCAATAAAGTTTCATCACCCGATCCAAAGGAAAGGTTTGATATTTACAGTTTGAATGATGTTAATAAAATTGCCATACTTTTCAGTAAGGTGTTTGTGTGAAGAGGGCTTGCAGAAGTGAATGCACATTCCAACATGTGTTTTTGGCCCTTTAAACTGAATCACTCACCAACTCAAACATAGGTTTAGTTTATGGCCCTGAACAGTTAATCACTCACCCACTTTTATATAGGTTGAGTGAGCCTTGATTCTTAATCACCTAAATTGTCTTCTCCTTAAAAAGAATTGGTTACTAGACTAGATGTCTTTCTTATGATAAGAAACAGGCCAGGCAAGATGTGTCTTCCCCTACAGGAGGTGAAAGGATTCGGGAGTTTGATGCACCAATGAGAGAAGGGGAACCACTCATCCGAAGACGCATAATTTGGAAGTTGCCCCAATCGAAGGATGGAAACCGCACATTCTTGAATGCATAATTTGGTTAGATATTCTCTGTCGAGTGGATAAAAGGGTTCAGGGAAAGATAGTCGGGGCTCAGACTTCATGAACTGATCCAGCATCTGTCTGTTGTCAGGGACGCGTAGTGTTGAACCCAGAGACTCTGTGACTTCTATTCTTGATTCATCAGGTTAATAAATTGTGTTAACCTGAGACCCGAATGTCTTCCTGTCATCCCTATATTCTCAACAACGAGCACGTGGAAAATCAAGGTAACTTTATTAAGGAGTCAGATTTCTTTTGACATGTTGAGTAGAACAAATAGGTGATTTCTTAACACTTTGGTGACCCCGACGTGCCGAGAAATGGGGTGTGACGGAGGACGTAAGTAACATTTTAATTTGTGTAATATTTACATTTTTCTAATTCAAATTTTTCTTCTCAAAAACGTGTTAAATATAGAGATATTGAAGTCCATGGTACAACGTCCAGACCTTTCCAGACATCGAGAGGCGCCTCAGAAAAACGAAGGTGAACACAAACCTTTTCCATAAAATTGTGCACATTGGAAAATCTAAATTATCGTTGTCTGGTTTGGGTATAGACGGTGTTAATGTCTAAATTTAGAAAATTGAATCAAGAATACAAGAAAGCGATCGAACAGAATGCCGTACGAAGAGAAGTCAGGGGCGAGAGACTGACTGTGAATCCAGTGGCAAGAGACTGGTTGTAAAATCAGGGGCGAGAGACTGACTAGGAAACCAGGGGCGAGAGACTGGTTAGTTAGCCAGGGGCGAGAGACTGGCTGGGATAAATGTTGGGCTGGGTCTTTTCTTTTGACACTGAATGACAACGTAGAGAAAGCAACAGGTTGAGCGCTGGTCATTTCAGTCGACAGAGAACTGTGTGTGGGATCATTGGGGAGGCGGTGAATCAGCAGAAGTGTATTAAAACTGTTTGTGAGTCTGGGATAGAACCCCCAGTCACTGGCCGCAGTAGTCTTTAGGACTGCTGTAGAAGCTTGCCAGTGAGGACTCCGAATAGAGCATTGCGTCTATTCATTTTCTGCTGTTCACGTGTATAGTGTTTTCTGCTGTGTGTTAATTTGAACTCAAGTTCTGCTCCTTGAGTACAAATATTTAGAAATATTTTTTTTTTCCGTTCATCGCACCTCGTTTTCTCTTTTCTCTCACTGGTTCAGATAGTGGAAAGGGGAAAGGTCGGGTTTTTCTTTTCCCCTGTTATGGGCAATTTGGGCAACACCTTTAGTTTTACCTAATGAACCTGGTTCAGGTTTGCTTTTCGGGTATAGATTAACCCAGTGCATGTAGTCAGACAGGCGCACACGTCCCATAGCAGTATTCTTCCACTACTTAAAATATATTTTTTGCAGTTAAAAACTACCTTTGCTTTCTTTTTCCTAATAATTTAGTCGTACTTTTTTCTCCCTTTCTCTCATTCTTTTATTTTCAGACTCTTTCTCACTTTCTAAAATCTCTCTCTCTCTCTCTCTCTGTCTCTCTCTCTCTCACACACACACGCTCACTCTCATTTTCTCTCTTTTTCTCTCAAACTTAAGTTCTCCCTTCTCTCTTTTTCTTCCTTCATGATGGCATGCAACACTATGCAAACATTTCAGGATAAGTGGGAGGTAACTAAAATACTCTTCCTAGGAGGAGTTCCTCCAAAAGAACGGGCCAAAAGCGAATCTCAGTTGTCTAAATTGAAAAATGAATTACAAAAAGCAGGTACTTTCCCTGCTGATGATGATGAGAAATGTACAATGAAGGATTTAAATGAGGTGTTGTTTCAACTTTATGGTCGCGCCCAGGCTGACCTCAGTCAAGCCAAAAAGGATCTCCTTGAGCAGAAAGGGTTGATCAAGATAAAGTTAAAAATGGCATGTGAAGCGGCAGAGGTACGAGCAGCTTTGTGTCATGCTTTAAAACTGGCGTTTAATGAAGCGTATAAACTTGAACATCAGAAACGTGCTGAATTTAATATTCCCTCAGTTGATACTGACAAACAGATAGAAGCTCAGGGCAGACGGTTGTACCCTGAGGTACCATGCGACATACGCCCTCCTCCTTATGCTTCACCATTGCCAGTTCCACTTCAAGCGCCACTAGTTCACATAACTGAAGGTTTTGTGGATCTAGACTTAATTGATCACGGGCAGTATGACCAGAAGTTGGGTGACATGTTGCAGAGAGCAGAGGTTCTACAGAAGAAATATCAGGATTTTGAGCGAACTGTTGTTGAGTCAGAGGCGGAATTGCAATCAAAGGGTACGGAGGTCATGAAAATATTGGAAAAAAGAGCAAAGGGTGAACAGGCTAAATTGATTGCATTACAGCAGCAGACAGTGAGTGAAGAGGACCGTTTATCTGACGGTAATCTGATGGATTTTTCAGATGATGACGCGGGGGCGTCAGACGCTGCATTTAAACAGAGGAGGGCACGGCAGAAGATGTTAGAGAGAGAGAAGAGGATGGTGTCAAAGTCTCAGGAAAGGGAGGCCGAGGGTGCTAGAGTAGACAGGGCGGAGTTTAAGGATAGGTGCAGGAGTGTAGCTGATGATGTGGATTTTTCCTCCTGTGAGGAGGGGTCGAGTTCAGTATTGTTTAGCTCTACACCACATGTAAAAGACAAAGCACATTCAACAGCTACTCATCACACACTCCACCTTGAGGGCACCTTTACTCAAACACAAGAGCCTCCTCAGTCTTACACTGGTCCAGTTACAAGATCGATGTCAAACATTAACCTTCTAGATAGTATACGACGTCACCGTCAGTGGTCTGAAGCACATCAAGGTCCACCCCCACCACCTGAGGGAGAAATTCCTGTCCTTCAGGCTCCTCTTTTACAACAACCGGGACAGAGTGTTGATGTTTATAAGCCTTGGAAAATGACAGACATGCACCTCCTCCTTGAAAAGTTACCACCTCTCAGGGAGGGTGCAGGTCCTTGGATTAGGACGTTTGAAAATTTAACTATGGGGTTGAAGTTGGCCATGGGTGATATTAGGTCCATGGTGTCAGCGTCGAGCTCGGCTGGTGAACTGGCGAATGCAGAATTATCGGCTAAAACTGTATTGATTTCGGATGATTCAGATTATGGAAATGTTAGAACTGCTTTTAATACAGCTCTCCGTGACCTGTTCCCCTTGAAGGTCATTGAAGGCGAAGGTTTGAGGTTCTCCCCAAAAGCTGGTGAGTCCCCAGAAGAATTTGTGACTCGTGCAAAACAATTATGGCAGGATCACACAGGCCAGAATCCCGCGAGAGCCGGAGGGGCACAGCTTCTGTTTAAACAGGCAGTTCTTACTGGTCTTCCAGAGCCAGTGAAAGCTAAATTAGTAGACGCACCTGGCCTTAATAGTGAACCACTCCCCAGATGGGAGATACATGTATTACATCATTTACGTACTCACAAACGGAAACAAACAGTAGATGATGGTGCAAAAAAGGACTTGGAACTGCGTCTTTTAAAGATGCAGCTCAGGGAGGCAGAGGACAAACTAAATACAAACAAAAACAAGCCATCTACACAGGCTCTAGTGTTACAGCCAAAACAACCATACGACTTTGATCCATCTATGCCCCAAATGGTTCAGGGACCATATGATCCTTTTCAACAACAGATGGGGGCATGGGGTTCTCCACAGCAGCTATATTTCTCTTGTGGGAGGGGTAGAGGTCTCAATCCTAATCAATTCGGACGTGGTCGCGGGGCGTATGGTGGGCGTGGTAGGGGTAGGTTTGCTCCAGGCCGACAGGACAGAGGATGTTTTCTCTGTGGAAAATTCGATCATTGGGTGAGGAACTGCCCAGAACAGTGGGCTGCTCCGGCCCCTAACCCACAGGGACCTCAACAAAAGCAGCAGGGTCCTCCTCAACACCAGGCACCTAATCCTCAAGGAGCCCCTCAGATGTGGCAGCAGCCTGAATGGCATGCCTAGGGTCGCCCAGAGTGCTCCCAGGGAGAGGGTTTGGCAGAGCCCCTCCTCCCAATGACTGTTGGTTCCATGCGGCTTCCTTTTATGGTTGACACAGGTGCACGATATTCCACTCTCACTAGTGTTGTTCCAACCATTCAACTATCGTCGCAACGGGTTCCAGTGGTGGGGTTCTCGGGTACACCAACAGCTATGCCTCTCACACAACCATTGAAGACTCAATTGGGGTTACAGGTTTTTTCACATCAATTCCTGTACTCCCCTCAGTGTCCTGTTAACCTCATGGCTAGAGACATTTTGTGTAAATTAGGTCTTGAGGTTACATGTCTCCCTTCAGGCACCACTGTCCATTTTCCGAATGGAAGTATTCTGAAGTGTGGATTGGATTGTTTATCCGTTTCTTCTCAAATGGTTTTGACTCCGGACATACAGCCTGAACCTCCAAGCACTCAGGCTGATGTGTATTGGGGACAACTATGCCCAGAGACACTTGAGAAGGGGGGCATCCTTTCTCTCTACCATCAGTGGAAACCCTGGTTGCAGTCTATCCATCCCTTTGTCCCTCCAAAAGACCCGTACCACGTCACTCTGAATTATACTCGCACTCCTAATCTTGTGTACCATGACGCTTTTGTAGCACAAATTGAAAACACCCATTGGTGTATTACCTCCCCCTGTATTCTCATGGGCCAAGAGGGAGTTGTGGCTGTTGTGGACTTAACCCCTGATCAGATGGAATGGTTTGAACTTTCAGATTATTCTTATCCACATGTCTCACTTGCCTTACATCCAGGTCACCAGGCCAAAGAACTGGGACCAATGACAAAGAAACTCCTGGCACAGACTGACTGGCAGCCCTCCAACATCCCACAGCTTATGTATTCACCTAGTCAGAAAGCATATAAAATTGTGCATGATGCTAGAGATTCATTGACACTCACACATGAACAACTTGATCGTTTTCATGGTAGAGAAATGTCGGACCATCCACAGACTGACACCCTTCTTTCGACACTACCCGCCACATTTTGGTCCCAGGGACCTACTGATGTTGGTTATTGTGACATAACACCGGTAAGGTTTGAATTATCGGTGGATCGTCCAATTTGGCGTGCACAATATCCCATGAAGCCTGAGGCCGAATCTGGCATTGCAGAAACAGTTCGAGGTTTGTTGGATTCGGGTGTACTAGAGCCGTCTTTCTCCAGGTGGAATACTCCTATCCTCCCAGTTCTTAAACCTACCACTGATAAGTATCGGATGGTACATGATTTGAGATTGATTAATTCAGTTACATCATCTCCTGTTGTTTCTGTTCCTAATCCATACACTGCATTGTCACAGTTATCTCCACAACACACGTTTTTCACCACCATTGATCTTGCTAATGCATTTTTTTGCATACCTTTGGACCCAGGGCTACGAGACATTTTTTCATTTACATTCAGGGGGCAACAATACAGGTATACTCGTATGCCCCAAGGTTTCATTCTTTCCCCTGGATTGTTTAACCATGCATTAAGACACATACTTTCAGGTGTAGTACTTCCAGATGGTGTGGTTCTTGTTCAGTACGTTGATGACATTCTTTTAGCAGCACCGAGTGAAGATAGCTGTTTGGCAGCTACATTACAGGTGCTACAGCAGTTGTGTGAGTTCGGTTTTAAGGTCAGTCGGAAGAAACTACAGTGTTGTCGTAGACAAGTTACTTTCCTGGGTCGAGTTATTTCCTCAGGCTCTTCTTCTATTTCATCCACTCACCTTACCAGCATTTTACATCACAAGCGTCCTGAAACAGTTAAAGAAATGCTTTCTTTTCTTGGTCTCACGGGATACAGCAGAAATTATATCCCTGCGTATGTGGATAACACTTCTGTGTTACGTGCGTTAATTTCTGATGCAGGTCATAGGAATCTTAAGTCTCCCTTGAAATGGTCCCCAGAATCTGAACAACAGTTTATCCTTTTGAAGCAACTGATGAGCTCTGCTGTGGCTCTTGCTGTTCCAGACTACTCCACTCCCTTCTTTTTGGATGTTTCTGAAAAAGGGGGTGTTGTTAATGCGGCCCTTTTTCAGAAAAAAGGGGGTGATAGACAGGTATTGATGTATTACAGTTCAAATTTGGATTCAGTGGAGAAAGGACAACCTCCATGCACGAGATATGCAGCGGCTGTAGCAAAAGCTCTTGTAAAAACAGCACACATAGTCATGTGTCATCCATTAACTGTATTGACAACACATAGTGTGACTTCTTTTATCTCATCCAAAGCATTCACTATGACAAATCTCAGACAAACAAAGTTGGAAAAAGTTTTGCTCCAGCCACACATCAATTACACTGCAGAAGGTACAAACATGGCTGATCAGATGAACCCACTTCCTCCTCACATCTGTGAAGAACAAGTTCAGCAGGATGTAAAGATAAGGGCTGATTTATTAAATGAGTATATGGCTCATCCAGAGGCAAGAACGTTCTTTACAGATGGCTGTTGTTTTAGACACCCAGAAAAAGGGTTACAGGCAGGTTTTGCAGTTGTTGAGCAGAAACCAGGAAGTGGATTTGTTAATGTGGAAACTGGAAAAGTGGAAAGATCTCCCTCGGCACAGAAAGCAGAATTAAAAGCATTAGTTGTAGCATTGAAAGCAGCAGAAGGTGACATTGTAAATATTTATACTGATTCTGCCTATGCTCATGGTGTTTCACACTATGAATTGGCCAGGTGGTATAGAGTTGGTTTCCAGACAGCTACTGGACAACCTGTGAAACACTATGATGTTGTGTTGGAGCTCGCAGAAGCTCTTATGCTCCCTAAGCAGGTAGCAATCTTAAAATGTAAAGGACATGACAAGGTTGACTCAGACATCGCTAGAGGAAATGAGGCTGCAGATTATGCAGCTAAACAGGCGGCAGGATATGAATTGATGTGTCCAGTCATATCCTCCAGCCCAGATGAAAATGTTTTTACAAATACATGCACTAGAAAAGATCTAGTCGAGTTGCAAAAGCAGGCTGGTGTGTATGAGCAGCAGGTATGGATTGATCACGGCGCCACTTGTACAGATGGATTATGGCGTGCCCATGATGGAAGACCTGTGCTGCCTTCAAGATTGGCATATCTATTGATAGCAGAGGCTCATGGGCCGTCACATGTATCTAAAGGACAAACAATTAAGAATCTGCAGCCATGGTAGCATCCTCAAATGAAAAGTTTAGTTGAGGATTATGTGGGACAGTGTAAGACGTGCCTAGAACATAATCCAAAACCCACATTGAAACCAACAATTGAAACCCAACAGCTCCAGGTCATGAAATAGTTATTGACTACACAGACATGGGTGCAGATAACAGAGTGCAGGGATACAGATATCTCCTTGTAATAACAGACACATTTTCCAAGTGGGTAGAAGCACTCCCTACTAAAAAAGAGGACTCATCTACGGTTTGCAAATACCTTATAAACCAATATATTCCCAGATTTGGTTTTCCTCGACAGGTTCGGTCAGATAATGGCACGCACTTCAAAAACTCGGACTTGCAACTTGTTGAACAAGCATTAGGAATCAAGCACAAGTTTGGTTCAGTTTACCATCCACAGTCTCAAGGGCAGGTTGAGAGATTAAATAGAACTATTAGAACAAAACTGGCTAAAATTTGTGTTGATTCCAAGCTCACATGGTTAGAGGCCCTTCCGATAGCTCTTATGTCAATAAGGGCTTCTACCAACAGCAGTACAGGTTTTTCTCCTTTTGAGTTGTGCACAGGAAGGAGGTTTGAGAGCCCAGCGACAGTAGGTATAAGGGGGACGCCCCTGGATCTTACCAGTCTTGATCATACATCTTATTATGGGGCTTTAACTGTACTAGTAGCTTCTCTTTCTACACAGATTCAAGATCGTGCTGATGCCAGAAAGGATCTTCTTCCAGGAAAGGGTGTGAGACCCTCTGAGTGGGTGTGGTTGAAAGTCATCAAAAGAAAGTGGACAGAACCTAGATGGACAGGACCTTTTCAAGTTGAGGAAGCAACTACTCACTCTGTCCGTCTGAAGGGTAAAGGTGAAACTTGGTACCATTTATCCCAGTGTGCCCCAGCAGACGCTCCCCAGCGCACACTGACTGAGACCAGGTGTGTGAACTTACTCACTAAAATATATATATATAAAAGGATATTTTTTTTTTGTTTATTGTTTATTGTATGTTTTTTGGAATGCTTCCTAATCCTCATGGCAGACTGTCATGGATTAGGACAGCTCTGTTTTTTGTTTTTGTTCTCCTTTTCTCCTATGTTGTCTCTATTTCTAGGATTCAGAGGCAGGCACAGTGATCTCGCAAGTTCTCAATATCTTCACCTCTCCAATACCACTCTCCTAGACTTCAATGGCAACATGTGTTTAACAGACGTAAATGATTAATTCCTTTAATGCAGGTAGATTTCACCACTACCAGACCAGATGACTGGACTACACAACCCCAGGATGTGAGTGGTAATAAAATGAAGCCCACCATTGTAAAAAACTCAGTTTGTAGATGAATAAAGGATTATCTTATCTTACCTTATTCAGTTTATCAGGGCTTATTGCCCTTGATTGCATGTTAATGCTCAGGCCTTGTTATTCAGGAACTTTACATTGATGCTTATGAAGAAGACTCTTTTATATTGACCTCATGTTTAATGAGGTCAAAAGGGGGAGTTGATAGAATATTAGGCCTCTTTCTGCTTATAATCAAAGTGTTTACTGCAATAAGGTTTCATCACCCGGTCCAAAGCAAAGGTTTGATATTTACAGTTTGAATGATGTTCGCTTACATTTATATTATACCAGTTATTTTATCATGTTTTATTCCAGGTTTGTGTGTGTTAATAAAATTGCCATACTTTTCAGTAAGGTGTTTGTGTGAAGAGGGCTTGCAGAAGTGAGTGCACATTCCAACATGTGTTTTTGGCCCTTTAAACTGAATCACTCACCAACTCAAACATAGGTTTAGTTTATGGCCCTGAACAGTTAATCACTCACCCACTTTTATATAGGTTGAGTGAGCCTTGATTCTTAATCACCTAAATTGTCTTCTCCTTAAAAAGAATTGGTTACTAGACTAGATGTCTTTCTTATGATAAGAAACAGGCCAGGTAGGAAGTGTCTTCCCCTACAGATGGTGAAAGGATTCGGGAGTTTGATGCACCAATGAGAGAAGGGGAACCACTCATCCGAAGACGCATAATTTGGAAGTTGCCCCAATCGGAGGAAGAAAACTGCACATTCTTGAATGCATTATTTGGTTAGATATTCTCTGTCTAGTGTATAAAAGGGTTCAGGGAAAGATAGTCGGGGCTCAGACTTCGTGAACTGATCCAGCATCTGTCTGTTGTCAGGGACGGTAGTGTTGAACCTGAGACTCTGTGTTTTAATCAGTAGATTGATGTGGTTAACCTGTGTACCGTGTTTGGGATTTTTGTGGAGGGAGATTAGGAGTTAGCTCAACAACGAGCACGTGGAAAATCATGGTAACTTTATTAAGGAGTCAGATTTTCTTTTATGACATGTTGAGTAGAACAAATAGGTGATTTCTTAACACCGCAGACGGCGTTTATCTTCATCTGCATGAGAATAAAGAAAAAAGACATTTTGTAAAAAAAAAACATGAGAAAACGTTACTTTCAACATAAAAGTAGTAATCATTTATAAATTCATTTTAATTATAATTAATTCAATTAAAAACACTTTATTTGTCCCCAGGGGGGCAATTCAAAGGCCCAGTAAATGAATGACAATGCAAGTTTACGAAAATGACAGAAAATAAAGAGTAGACAAAAAGTAAAGTGTCAAAATTCGATTGGCCAAAGCTACTGTTACTATGCGACATCATTATTTGCCAGAATCCAGAGCCTTGTCCTACTGTACTTTGTGAGACAGTCTTTTGCTGAGACCATGTGATTAGCCAATGGCTGTGAAGATGACCTTCACATAGATGGATATGACCTTGAATCAACTCTTTGTTAATATGCTAGCTTGTCTATGTATTTCCACATTTAGTCGTTTATAATACAATCCTCTTTGTTACATAAAATGTGGCAATGAATATAAATAGTTAATATATTGAGCTGTTTGGAAGATTACATTGGACTATTGTAAAATCAAACCAGTGTTTGAGTGAAGTCAAAACACTGGCAACTTGCTTCATTTAAACTTTAAGTTCTAACTTTGTTTTCTTGGATTTTTCTCAACATCTAAATATTACATGTCTTAATCTGTATTATATTCTTCACAATGAATACACAATAATATATACACATCAGACAGTAGGCTAACATTTCTAGCATAAAGGCTATAATTAGAAAATGTTGTCCTTACCATTGTTCCTGCGTTGATGGATGATCAAAGACTGACAGGTGCCTTTCAGCAGTTGAGAGCAGGACAGACCGTTTGTACATGATTGGTCAAAGTTTATGTTGCTATGTGAAAATTGTTTGTCCAGACAATGAAAGCAGCCAATCAGAACACTATCTGAAAACCCATTATATATATATATAAAAGCACATTCTGTTTGTTAATGTCACAGACTCCGCCCCAAAATCCCACCGGACACACACCCATTCAAAAAGAGTTCAAACTGTTAAAGAGTTCTGGCCCTGTTTGAAAACTATAAAAGGTAAGGTTCAAGGAAATTGGTATAAATAGTGGAAACATTGATGAATGTTTTAAAGCAAAATGAAGTCTCTAAGTAGAACACAGCCAAAGTTATGAGGTTGAAAGGTTTAATATTTCTCAATTCATTTGAATTGGGACTTAATCCCCTCTCTGTAAGGTGTGTGTGTGTATGAGAGTGTGTGTGTGTGTGTGTGAGAGATATTAACATGTTGTTTTTAAAATGAGCAGAAACAGAAGACCACACTTGGCTAGTAGCCTGATAGTCCCCTCTCTGTAAGGTGTGTGTGTGTATGAGAGTGTGTGTGTGTATGAGAGATATTAACATGTTGTTTTTAAAATGAGCAGAAACAGAAGACCACACTTGGGTAGTAGCCTGATAGTCCCCTCTCTGTAAGGTCTGTGTGTGTATGAGAGTGTGTGTGTGTATGAGAGATATTAACATGTTGTTTTTAAAATGAGCAGAAACAGAAGACCACACTTGGGTAGTAGCCTGATAGTCCCCTCTCTGTAAGGTCTGTGTGTGTTGTTTTGGTTTGACTCATGTGTTATATGTGACTATAGCACAAGTCTACTCAGCCAGTCACATGACCCGATTGTGTGTATTGTGACAATCACAGTAGCAAATAAAAGTCCGTCAAGGCGGGGTTAAATGCCTTGCCAAAGGACACGCGGACATGTAGCCGCTCAGGTGGGAGTCGATCTCACAACCTTGTGGTTATAAAAAGAGAACTCTAACCACTCGACTAGCGCCCTGCAAACTTTAGAGACAATTTTAGTAATTTTGAGGTGTTCAGCCCAAATACAGTGAAAGAAGAGCAGTAGTGAAGATGAAATCCAAGCTGCCACAAAACCACCTTAGCAAATGAAAATGACTTTAAACTGTGAACAGATGTAAATTCATTGTAAACAAGTCGTTTTACGTTTCTATGGAAACGGACAGCTAGACTATTATATTCTTCACAATGAATACACAATAATATATACACATCAGACAGTAGGCTAACATTTGTAGCATAAAGGCTATAATTAGAAAATGTTGTCCTTACCATTGTTCCTGCATTGAATGATGACCAAAGACTGACCGAAGCACCTTTAATAGCACAGTTAAGAGCAGGAACGTGTGTGCATGTGCAATCAAGAGTAACGGCAATCAGCTGTCAGTTTCGACTGAGATAACCGCAGAAAAAAACAGTAGAAAAACTAAAGCAAGAAGCAGAAGAAGTCAA